>NC_089785.1:21732706-21752706 GCF_040412425.1 Macrobrachium rosenbergii | reverse complement strand
TGTTGAACTCGCGGGCGCAGATATCCGCCCGCGCTCATCGACAGAGCTGAATGGGGCTCTATCAAAATATTCCATTTTTCAATAGCCGGGAAATTACACGCTGCATTATGTAGGCGTTATTAGGTGGGGATTGGGGAGGGGAGGGAGGGAGGGAGAGGAGAAGGGGGATGGGAGGGGAATGGATGGCGGAGGGGAAGAAAGGGAGGGAGAAAAGAGACTGGGTAGGGGTGGGTGGCGGAGGGGAAGAGAGGGGGGGGAGGGAGGAATGGGAGGGAGGGGTGGCGGATGGGGGGGGGAGGGGGAGAGAGGATGGGGAGGGGAGGGGGAGGAGGGAGGAAGGGGAATGGGGGGAATGGGAAGGGAGGAAGGGGAGAGGGGAGGAGGAAGGGGAATGGGTAGGGGAGGGGAAGAGGAGGAAGGGGAATGGATAGGGAATGGATAGGGGAGGAAGGGGAATGGGTAGGGGAGGGGAGGGTGGGGACCCTTCCCGGACTGCCGACTGAATGACTGCATATCTCTATTCATTATACAAATCATAATTAAAAATGGCGCATCATGTAATTTCATGAGGCTTTTCAAATATTTCTCTCTCTAACACAGATCTCGTTTATGTACGTTTTTTTTTTTTGTAGTTTTTTTCTTTTCTCGTGCAATTGGAGTTATCAATGTTTTTTTTTTAGTGCAATTGGTCTGATTTTTTTTTATATTGCGATTTGGGTACAGCAGCGCAATTAACTTTTTTGTTAATGTATTTTTTTTGCCTGTATTTTTTTATGTATTTTTTTTGCCTTTAGTAAAGGACGAATAGCTGTTATGATTATGTTTTTTTTTGGTTTTATTTTTTTAAATGGCTAGGGGGAGAATATATTCGCTTATCATTCAGCTCCTTTATGGAAGAGAGTTACTGAGTTTTATGGTTTAAAAAATGTGTTATTTTTATCATAGGTTAATGTCTCTCTCTCTCTCTCTCTCTCTCTCTCTCTCTCTCTCGTCAAATTTAATTCATATCTCTGTCACTCTTTGCTAATGTAACCTCTCTCTCTCTCTCTCTCTCTCTCTCTCTCTCTCTCTCTCTCTCTCTCTCTCTCTCTCAAATGTAATCTATCTCTCAATCACTCTTTCATACGTAATATCTCTCTCTCTCGTCAAATTTAATTTATATCTCTTAGTCACTCTTTGCAAATGTAACCTCTCTCTCTCTCTCTCTCTCTCTCTCTCTCTCTCTCTCTCTCTCTCTCTCTCTCTCTCTCTCTCTCAATTGTAATCTATCTCTCAATCACTCTTCCATATGTAATAATCTCTCTCTCTCTCTCTCTCTCAAAAGTAATATATCTCTCGATCACTCTTTCATATGTAATATCTCTCTCTCTCTCTCTCTCTCTCTCTCTCTCTCTCTCTCTCTCTCTCTCTCTCTCAAATGTAACTTATCAATCACTCTTTCATATGTAATCTCTCTCTCAATCTCTCTCTGTCTCTCTCTCTCCCCGTTCTCGTTTATATACAATTCATTATCTGCTTGACCCTGCCGATAAATCTGTTGTTAATAAGTCTCTCGTTAATAATTCTCTTGTTAATGAACCGCCGGGCTGAGTTAATGATTTTTGATGATGCATGGACAACCCCTAATTAGGCTGATCGATTCGCTTGATTGTGTTAGCAGCACTAAGTGCAGAGCGGGCGTGTGTGTTGCTAAGTGCTGGTTAATTATTTCTGCGGGAGAGTGGGAGATGATTTTATGTCGTTTTACAAGTGGATTATTATTATTATTATTATTATTATTATTATTATTATTATTATTATTATTATTCATGGGATGTTAAGTAGGATTTTCCAGGATGGAGTGTTTTTGTCATTATCATTATTATTTTTATTATTTTTATTTTTCCTGGTAAATTGATGTATTTATTTCAAATATTATTATTATTATTATTATTATTATTATTATTATTATTATTATTATTATTATTATTATTATTGAGAGAGGGTCTTCTTGCAAGATATTATTATTATTATTATTATTATTATTATTATTATTATTATTATTCCTAGTAAATTTATATATTATTTCGAACTGAGTTATTATTATTATTATTATTATTATTATTATTATTATTATTATTATTATTATTATTCCTGGTAAATTTGTATATTTATTTAGAACTGAATTATTATTATTATTATTATTATTATTATTATTATTATTATTATTATTATTATTATTATTATTATACATAATGCACAAGCATTTCAAAAATCCAGTTCAGATCACCATGAACTCGTCTAACAAATTCCCTGAGGAAGAGCCAAAACAAAACATTAAACCGTAAATATCACATAAATTATAACACAGAGTGAAGCCCGAATCTAAAATATTTTTTCTAATGTTTTATAAATAAAAGAAATTTATTTCGAGATTGTAGTCACCCTCTTCACCAATGTTGAACGCAGAGTATATATTTATCATTTTTGTCTAGTTTATTTGTTTATTAAAAAATCTTTAAAAAAGACATAGACTCCTTTATCTATTTATTAATTTATTTATTTTTATGTTTTTATATATATTAATTTATTCATCGTGGAGTCGTGTCTATGTGTCTGTTTGCAAAAGAATTTTCAAAGATAAATAGATGGATATGAATGAAAATTTTTTTTTTTTTTTAGTTCTTGGCTAAGGACCAATGAACAGCTGATTCAGGTTCTGAGAGAAACGGATGCTGGGAATCTTGTTGTATATTTATTTATTTAGTTATTTATTTATTGTGGGGTTACGTTCGTCCGTCTGTTTACAAAGATATAGATGGATATGAATGCAGTCTTTTGTCGGAGGTCAAGGTCAAAACCGTCTGATTCACTTTGCAAGAAAGAAACGCGTGTGTGACCCTTGTTATTTATTAATTCATTTATTTATTCACTTACTTATATATTTATCTATTTATGCACCGTAACGCTCTCACCATCCCCGTCAGAGTCAACACTCGAGTGGGCACTCGTTGTATCAGCTCATCACCCTCACAAGAGCGAAGAAGTCTCGGGTCTTATCTCCCGGACCGACTGTAATAGAAAGAGTCTCGGGAGATAAGTGAGAAGGAGATCTCTTACGAAATTCACAGTCGTAACTTAGAGGATTATGACGGTACGAACGGTCTCTTTTAACCTGCTACGTAAATCAGAAGTGCGGACGAGTCAAGAAGGCTGAAAAAGGTAAAAATAAGAGGGTGGGTTTTCACTGGCTCGTTCTCAATCTGGACCTTGGTGTGTGTGTGTGTTTGTGTGTGTGTGTGTGTGTGTGTGTTTATACCCAAGAGGAAGGTGGAGTGTGTGTGTTTATACTCAAGAGGAAAATGGAAAATAAATACAAATATAAAATAGAAAAGTGTGAGTTTTCATTCAGTTATTCTAAAACTGGACCTTGGGTAGTGTGTGTGTGTGTGTTTATACTCAAGAGGAAGAAGGAAAATAAATACAAATATAAAACAGAAAAGTGTGAATTTCCATTCAGTCATTCTAAAACTGGACCTTGGTCAGTGTTAGTGTGTTTGTATGTTTGTTTGTGCGTGTATTTGTGCCTGTGAATGGCCCACGGCTCCATGAATCACTTATCTCTCTCTCTCTCTCTCTCTCTCTCTCTCTCTCTCTCTCTCTCTTTGGGCAAAGGAGAGATATCTCGCTGAAAAGATAGATGCTCTGGAGAGCTCCGTGGTGATTACACCCTGCCATTTAACATTATCTCACGTGGGATCTGACGGAGAGGACTTTTTAATGTTCACGGTCCACTGAGTCCCTCCGCTGGACGGGGAAGAAGAAGAAGAAGAAGAAGAGGGAGAAGAAGAAAGTGAAGAAGAAGAAGGCGAAGAAAGGAGATGAAGAATTATAAAAATCGAAGGAGAAGACAATGAAGAAGAAGAAGAAGAAGAAGTAGTAGAAGAAGAAGAGAAATAAAAATAAAACAATAAGACAATGTAGAAGAAGAAGAAGAAGGAGATGGAGGAGAAGAAGAAGAAGAAGAGGAAGAAGAAGAAGGAGGTGGAGAAGAAGAAGAAGAAGAAGAGGAAGAAGGAGGTGAAGAAGAAAGAAGAAGGAGGAGAAGAAGAAGAAGAAGAAGAAGAGAAGAAGAAGACGAAGGAAGTGGAGAAGAAGAAGAAAAAGAAGAAGAAGAAGAAGAAAGAAAGAGATGAAGAAAAATAAAAATCGATTTCTGTGTGTGTGTTTTTTTCGTCTAATTGTGATTAATGGTCGTAAGTGTGATTTTGTTTGGGTGGGGAGGGTGATTGTTCCTGGGGAGGGGATACAAAGAGAGAGAGGGGGAGGGAGGGGTGGGGGATAGCATGGCGGCTGGCGCGCTACTTGGATTCGATCGCGTTCCGTAATAAACTCTTTTTGATTAATGGCCTCCGCACCTGATTGAATGTGAAAAGCATAACGGAGATTGATTAAGTATGTGTGTGTGTATATATATATATATATATATATATATATATATATATATATATATATATATATATATATATATAGAGAGAGAGAGAGAGAGAGAGAGAGAGAGAGAGAGAGAGAGAGAGAGAGAGAGAGAGATTATAATTGTTTATCTCACTGGTGACAAAAAGTCGTTGCCTTCAATACAAGCTTTTTGCTCTTCTCGGAGAGATAGATATCTAGATAGATATATAGACTCTCTCTCTCTCTCTCTCTCTCTCGCTGCCGTTAAACAGGTCCTGTGATGATTAGCAGATATTTATTATCTAGGAGTCCTCATTTTTTCTTAGGTTAAATTGACCTCTGATTTATGTCTGGGCAACCTGTTAGACTTTGAAAATTACTTCACAGAATAATAATAATAATAATAATAATAATAATAATAATAATAATAATAATAATAATAATAACAATATCCCATACGAAGTTATAAATGTCTTAGATGATATGGGTAAACTACTTCTCAGTAATAATAATAATAATAATAATAATAATAATTTAATAAGCATAATAATAATAATAATAATAGCACGCCTTTCGTATCACTTTCTCAGAAGAGTAGAATCTTAAAAAAAAAAATAATATAAATTCAATTCAGGGTTCACCTAAAGAGAGACTTACTTGAAGATGGGAGAGAGCTTTAATGAGAGAGGATAGAGAAATCCTTTTTTTTCATCTCTCTCGTTCAAATGGATTCAGGGTTCATCCCTCAAAGGTTTTGAAGATGGGAGATCTTTACTGGCCCAGTGGAAATCTCCTCTTTTTCTCTCTCTATCTCTCAGTTAGAGAGTTTCGGACATCAAAGTTCTCTCTCTCTCTCTCTCTCTCTCTCTCAGTAGGTTTTGGAGTGTTTATTTTGATCTTTACTGGACATGTTGAAATTTCTTTATTCTCTCTCTCTCTCTCTCATAGAGAATTACGGACATGAAAGTTGTATTTCTTTATTCTCTCTCTCTCTCTCTCTCTCTCTCTCTCTCTCTCTCTCTCTCTCTCTCTCTCTTTACAGATTTTGGAGTATTTATTTTGCATCTTTACTCTCTTTCCTTTTTCGTATTTCTTTTCTTCATCGTTGTCCATTATTTATTCTCATTGTAATTTTTGTGACTTCATATCTCTGTTCCTTCTTCTACTCATTATACCTGTAATTATTCCACCGTCATCGATTATTAACCGTATGGTTATTTTTGTAATTTCATGAAAGACCATCGATACAATACTATAAAGACGATTGACTGATCGACCACATACTAAGTTGGTCTATTTCCCCTCGTCCATTATGAATGATTTGATATGGTCTACTTAAACTGTCTATTTATGCATTCAGTCAGTTACTGCTTCTATCCTTCGAGGTAAATTAACCCCCAACCTCCCCTTCCTAACGCTTCTCCTCCTTACACTAACTGTAAAAAAGATCTGAAATAGAAAAGCCAACGATTGCTATATAGAATGGAATGGAATATACAATTAAGGCCAAGTGCTGGGACCTATAAGGTTATTCAGTGCTGAAAGAGAAATTGAAAACAGAAAGGTTTGAAAGGTGTCTTTCCCCCTTCCCCACCCCCTCCCCGTAAAAAAAAAAAAAGAGCCCTGGAAAACTGGCTGGAATGAACGGAACCCAACGAACAAACCAGTATACGAGTCCCAAACGGGCGTCTCGGGGCCTCTAATTAGCGCTTATACTTGACGGGGCTCACGGCGATGCCTACCTGACGGCGGAGGAGGAGGAGGAGGAGGAGGAGGAGGACTGACGGCGGAGGAGGAGGAGGAGGAGGAGGATCCTCAGGATAACGACCGGTAAGGATCTATCCGGAATTTGATAACGACCTCATCAAATGGATCTATCCGGAATTTGACAATGCACTTCATCAAAGTGACGCCGTTTGTCTTCTTCTCTCTCTCTCTCTCTCTCTCTCTCTCTCTCTCTCTCTCTCTCCCTTTTCCAGATGCTTAGAGGGTTTTCTTATGACACCAGTTTTCTCTCTCTCTCTCTCTCTCTCTCTCTCTCTCTCTCTCTCTCTCTCTCCCTTTCCAGATGTTTAGAGGTTTTGGATCAAAGTGACACCAGTTTTTTTTTTTCTTTCTCTCTCTCTCTCTCTCTCTCTCTCTCTCTCTCTCTCTCTCTCTCTCTCTCTCTCGTTTTAAATGCTTAGAGGGTTTTGGACGTCAAAGTGACACCAGTTCTCTCTCTCTCTCTCTCTCTCTCTCTCTCTCTCTCTCTCTCTCTCTCTCACACACAATTTTAGAGGGTTTGGACATCAAAGTGACTAGCTTTCTGTTTCACTATCTGTCTGTCTGTCTGTCTGTCTGTCTCTCTCTCTCTCTCTCTCTCTCTCTCTCTCTCTCTCTCTCTCTCACGCTTAAGAGAGAGAGAGAGAGAAAGAGAGAGAGAGAGAATTTCGAAAGAAAGAGGAAGAAAGTGATGGGCTCGTTTCCTTCGACTTGCCATTGACATTATCTTTAGTCATAATCATTATCACTGTCATCTGCTTCGACGGTCATTGTCACCATCATTATAATCATCATTATCATATCATCATTAGCATCATATAATGATAATAATAATAATAATAATGATAATAATAATAATAATAATAATAATAATCATCATCATCATCACTAATAATCATCATAATCATCATCATTAGTATCATCATCATCATTATCGTCATCATGAGTATATAATAATAAATATTATCATCATCATTACAATAATTATCACTATCATCATCATTATCATCATTATAACCATCATCATCATCATCATCATCATTATCACTGAGGCGGAACGGTGCCGTTTCCTTAAGATTCTGAACAGCTCGTTTCTCTATCAAATATTTGCATCAGCGATTTTTCCAGCCATCAGATAAGATTCCACAGAGAGAGAGAGAGAGAGAGAGAGAGAGAGAGAGAATTACAGGAATAAGTAGAGGAGAGGATAAAGCTATGGAATCACAAAAAGTGACAATAAAACTACGATAAAAAAACAAACACGAAAAAAGAAGAGAAATATATATATATAAATATATATATATATATATATATATATATATATATATATATATATATATATATATATATATATATATATATATATATATATATATATATATATATATACATATACATATACATACACACATACATGACACAAAGTGACGAAAAACTACTGGGTATTGCTCAAGAGTTTGGCGGCACAAACGAGCAACATATGCTTACCAAGGACGTAATGAGAAGGCAGGAGAAGACCTTTATACACACAAACACACACACAGGTGCAGTTTGGCCATCAACCACATCCACGAGATTTGTCATAAAGATTTAATATGCGTGACGTGCTTATGGGCGAGGAATTTAAATGGCAAAATATTACGAAGACTCATACCTCATAAAAGACCCGTAATCATTCTCCAGTATGTTCTCAGCATTTGTTGGCTGGGGATAGTGGTATTTTTATTGTAAGACTTCTGATCTGCCTTTTTTTTTTTTTTTTGGTCGTCTTGGGAAGCTCTGGTCTCTCTCTCTCTCTCTCTCTCTCTCTCTCTCTCTCTCTCTCTCTCTTGGCTGAGAGTATGACAGAGGTCAGGTACTCGTA
Source organism: Macrobrachium rosenbergii (assembly GCF_040412425.1). Lineage (NCBI taxonomy): Eukaryota > Metazoa > Arthropoda > Malacostraca > Decapoda > Palaemonidae > Macrobrachium > Macrobrachium rosenbergii. The sequence goes on along the minus strand of NC_089785.1, from coordinate 21,744,644 downwards.
TGGAGCTGTTTGTTTGTTTGTCTCTGATTTTTTTCTGAATATTATGAATTTTTCTAAATGTTACGTGCCCATTTCCATGTAGGTTTGTCTACAGTTGGGCTGCGATGCAAGAAAGTGATCACTAGCTTTGGAGGCTTGTCCACACAGGGATGTGGAATTATCTTTATTTTGTGTGGTGGCTTTGGTAGAGGTCTATGCCTTCTAGTTGTCTTTGGAACAAAATCGACAGCTTAGTTAAGTAATCAGTTCAGGCATATGTACTAAACTCTGTGAATGAATGATGGAAGAATCTCTTCCAAACTCCTCTCACGAAAATCCAGGCTTATGTACAAAAACCATATGAATAACTGTAGGAAGAACCTATGTTTTTCTCTTAAAAATTCACTCCACTGTCTTGGAGTAAATCAGCTGTTAAAGTATTAAGTATTGCGTAACAATAACTACGAAGCCTTATAGAAAAGGTCGTGTCAGAGTCTTTGTAGTGCTCTGCAGATAATCTTGTTCAGGTTCAACGAAGATGCTTTGCCCCCAGAACTGCAGTCACCTGCCTTCTGAAAATAGACCATTTCCTTGTAATGCTCTTTGTTCAGCTCGCAAGAATCTCCACTGGTAGTTCAGTCAGTGCACCTCACGTGCGGTGCACTGTGGGCATTATTTAAGGTCCTTTGCAGTGTCCCTTCCGCCCCCTAGAGCTGCAGCAACCCCTTTCATTCCTTTTACTGTACCTCCATTCATATTCTCTCTCTTCCATCTTACTGTCCAGCCAGTTCTAACAATCATTTCATCTTCGTAACCTCTTACTCTCAATTTTTCCTTTCAGCGCTGAATGACCCCATAGGTCCCAGAGCTTAGCCTTCGGCATATATTGTATATGTTTTATTCCAAAGTATTATACAGTGGCTTCAACGAATAGGGTCATTATTAAGTAATCGTCAGTATTTAGAGACAAATGGCCACCCTGGACTTCCGGATTCTTCTCTACAATCTCTCCGTTCGAAGAGGTACCTTGGGTGCGCCCAAATTAGGCGTTTCAGTTTTTTTTTTAGATGATAGGTGAAAGAAGAACGAGGTCATTTAGCTAGCTAACCATCGTAGGGAATAGTTTAGAAAGTCAAGTATTAGTCAGAGTGATGTAAAGTGTGGTTTAGCCACAATTTCATTTAGATAAAGGTACGATTTTTCTTACTGTGGGCTTAATGTTAACATATTTCAAAAAATGATTATGCGGTATATTAACATATCAGTTCCACTGCTTATTCCTTATCCAGGTATTTTTTGTTCTTTGCGGTTTTATGTAATTATTTTTACTGTTTATATCTGTACGCCGCTGGGATAGTTTATTTTGTTTAGTGGTGTTCAAAGATTATTTAATTTTTTTGTTAGATTTTAGAGTAGATATATATATTTTCTCCGGGACTAGTAGTCATTATGAAGTGAAGGTTTTTCTGTGCATAAGTGAGAGTTATCGTTTATTACACACACACACACACACACACACATATATATATATATATATATATATATATATATATATATATATATATATAATGTGTGTGTGTGTGCGTGTGTGTGTACACGCATCAGCAGCCTCTCAACCTTTCTCCAAGGACGGGGATCAGGTGGGCTAACTCATACCCAAATATCTTCAAATTTCTCATCAGTGCGGACACCCGTCAGTCCTTTTCACTGCCACTTGAGAATTTCTCTCTCTCTCTCTCTCTCTCTCTCTCTCTCTCTCTCTCTCTCTCTCTCTCTCTCTCTCTCTCTCTCTCTCTCTCTCTCTATATATATATATATATATATATATATATATATATATATATATATATATATATATATATATATATATATATATATATATATATATATATATATATATATATAATATTATATATTATCATACAGTATATGTAAATATATATTTCATCTCCTGGCCTTGGATTCACCTCATGTCTCCATCTCCTTCATTTCCCCGTCACTCCCCGCTTTCTTGAAGCCTCCTCCTCCTCCTCCTCTTCCTCCTCCTCCTCCTCCTCCTCCTCCTCCTCCTCTTCCACCTCCTCCTCCTCCTCCTCTTCCACCTCCTCTTCCACCTACTCCTCCGCTTCCTCCTCCTCTTCCTCCTCTTCTCCTCCTCCTCCTCTTCCTCTTCCTCTTCCAACCCCTCCTCCTCCTCTTAGGAGGAGAAGCACCACCGCCTTGAGGAATTCCTGCGAAGTTCATGAATGTCCTTATGGAATTCGTCCGGGATCCTCTTCATTAGAACGGCAAGTCCTCCTCATTCCTTGGGGCCCCCGAATACATTTACGTCTCTTCTCTTGCAGTTCCGAGAAAGGTTTGTGTTTCGTTGGATGAATTTAGCGTATTGCGTAGCAGTGTGTGGAGGTGCGCGGGTATGTACGTAGATCGTTGTGTGAGTGTATCAATCATACACACACACATACGCATACACACACATATACATATATATATTTATGTATGTATGTGTGTATGGAAGCAAGTATGTATGTATGTATTTATGTGTGTGTCTCTGTGTGAGTGTGTGTATGTGTGTTTGTGTGTTTGTTTCGTGTAATAAAAGCAAAAAGAAGCTTGAGATTAATTATCGCCATTCTAAATTGAGATAATTATTTTCATCTTCGTGATAATGACATAACAGAACGAACACGAAAATCAAATTATTATTATTGATAATTTTATTATTATTATTATTATTATTATTATTATTATTATTATTATTATTAAATTACAAAATCCACATTTATGTAAAGTACTGTATTTACAAATAAAATAAATTCCAGGAGCTTTCGAGAGCCTGCTCAGCTCCCTTCTTCTAGCTGAAGAAGGGAGCTGAGCAGGCTCTCGAAAGCTCCTGGAATTTATTTTATTTGTAAATACAGTACTTTACATAAATGTGGATTTTGTATTTTATAAACATATTCACGGGATTGTGAAGAAGATTTGCATTATTATTATTATTATTATTATTATTATTATTATTATTATTATTATTATTATTTTCAAGATATAAACGAAACCCATTTTTATGGTAGGTACTATGTAAGACCCATCTTTGAATCTATAACAAAAATCTACCAACAGATCCAATTTTCCTCTCGTGATCTTTAGCTGACCGCACCTGACCTAATTTATTTTCATCATCATCATCATCGTGAATCATCATTATCATTATCACATTAAGCGCATTCATTAACAGCGGATTCATCATCATCATCATCATCATAATCCATCTACTGCGTTACATCCATAATATTTATCATTTGAATAATGGATAAGTATGTGTGTGTGCGGAATTCATTAAACAGCGCCATTCGGACCACCCCTCTCTCTCTCTCTCTCTCTCTCTCTCTCTCTCTCTCTCTGGTCCCGATAATTAGCAGCGCAACACTTGCGCCGGAATAGTGACTATGAATATGCTAATGAGATTCGAACTGGACTTGTAAAAGAGGAGGTTTTGCATGATAGCTATGATTTGCTCTCAGCCATTTTTCCCCCCTCGTTCGTTTAGATTGCGCGCGTGCGAGAGAGAGAGAGAGAGAGAGAGAGAGAGAGAGAGAGAGAGAGAGAGAGTGTGTATGTGGGTGGGGGTGTGGGAGTGTCTATGTCTCGTGGGTGGGGATGTGGGAGTGGGTGGGTGAATGAATGACTTATATCACAAGCGTCAGGTGTGTGTGTGTTTTGTGTGTGTGTGTGTGTGTATGTGTACGTGTGTTTTTATGGGTGAGTGGGGTTAGGGGGGCGGAGTCAGAATTATGAGTGACACGTAGCGTTCGTATTTTTGTGCGGATGGGCGCGCACGCACATTAAACAAACACACAAAGTTTTACCATTGCATAAACATAACTCAGAAATATTTATCAAGAATTTTTTTTCTGGAATGAATAAAAAAAGTTATTTCTTTTATGCCTAAAACGATAAACTAACTTCGACATCTTGCCAATGAAATATTCGCCAAGATTTTCTTTTTATTTTTAGTGTCTGAATAAATTAAATTAATGACCATATCATCTATAACAATATGCTAACATTAGTATCTAGTTCGGTACCGCACTATAGGAGCGGAAATATAACATTTGCTTGTCTCACAACTCGCCTAAAATAATTCTTACCTTGGCTCTGAAAATCATATTATAATTATCACGTCAAGCACAGTTATCTGAAATCTGAATACTTTTCGAAATATGTTTGACCTGTATAAGTGACAAAAGATTATTTATTAGTCTGCGTGGTATTTGTAGTAATATGCAAATTATATATATTTTGCATCCACTATATTGACGATTTGCAGGTAGTTAATAAAGATTTTTTTTATTGTTTTTTTAGTTTTCTGAAAAGAAAACTATTGTGCCGGTTTTGTCTGTCCGTCCGCACTTTTTCTGTCCGCCCTCAGATCTTAAAATCTACTGAGGCTATGGGGCTGCAAATTGGTATGTTGATCATCCACCCTCCAATCATCACACATACCAAATTGCAGCCCTCTAGCCCCAGTAGTTTTCATTTTATTTAAGGTTAAAGTTAGCCATAGTCGTGCAGCTGGCAACGATATAGGCCAGGCCACCACCGGGCAGTGGTTCAAATTTCATGGGCCGCGGCTCACGCAGCATTATACCGAGACCACCGAAAGATAGATTTTTGTTTTCGGTGGCCTTGATTATACGCTGTAGCGGCTGTACAGAAAACTCGACTTCGCCGGAGAAACCTCGACGCATTTTTTACTTGTTTTTTTTTCTAAGTAAATTGTTAACAATTCTTTGAGAGTGAAATGAGATTGTTCCTCTGGTCAGCGCTGTACAAGTTCACATTTTAATTAAATTGCATAAAATTGTAATGAAAATGCATAATTAAATAGGCTGAATCTATAACCGTTTTGTATTTAGCATCAGGTTAATGAGGTCGTATATCTCGGAAAATCTGTCAAAAGAATAAATATGTATAGAATTATTACCGAGATGAAAGCGCAATTCGGAGGTTGATCGTAATTCCTGGATTCCTGGATAACTTTTTAAATTAATAGACAAATAAATGAACCGTGTTCTGGGTTCTTTTTTGTCACAAATTATTCCTCGACTGATTTGTCAGCTGCTCGAACCCACTGAATAGAGGATGGTCACAAATTGACGCTATAATTTATCATGAAGTTCTGCTGCATTTTTAATCAGTTGAAACTGTGATAAACCTATGCATTTATTCATCAACTTCGTAACCTACGTATATCAGGATTTTATACACTTGTGACACTGAGGTACCCACTGGAAACGTTCTGGGAACTCAAGGTCGGGAACTCATGCTTGGATAAATTCAATTTTAAAATTGATAAATCAATTTTGATTTATCATAAAACAATTCTAATCATTTAGATGAAATTATAATGCATTGATTAGGCAGGCAGGAATCTACCAATGAGACTGAAGTACCCAATGAAAATCTTCTGGGAACTCGAGAATGGGAACCGTTGCTTTAATAAATAAAAATTAATACATTTTAACATTGGGAACAGTTCTAATCATTTATTTGGAATTGTAAAGGATTTATTAGGCAGCTAGGAGTATACACACGTGTGACACTGGGGTACCCATGGTAAACCATTTGGGAACCTCAGGTTGGGAACCAATGCTTTGATAAATCAGTATTAATTCATCATAAAACTGGGAACAGCTCGAATCATTTAGTTAAAATTGTAAAAGGTTTATTAGGCAGTTTCATCATAACAAATATAAATTATGAAAGCAGAGAAGAATATTACCTCTAAAATCAAGATAACCACATTCCACTTACTGGTTTAGTGCCGTCAGTGCACCTCACGTGGTGCACTGTAAGCATCACTAAAGGCTGATTGCAGCGTCCCTCCGGCCCGTAGCTGCACCCAATTTTTTAAAAAGCCTTTTACTGTGCCTCCGTCCCCCCTTCCTTTCTTCAATCTTTCTCTCCATTATAAAGTGCTTAAATAAGGTCATAAACTCGTCGTTCAATTAATCATTATCATCATCATTATCATTATCATTACAATGTATACAATGATAAAACCCAGGCCTGGAAATAAAATCCAATCTAAAGGAAACAAACTGGAAATTCCAGGATGAGAAAAAGAAAAACGTTCCAGATATCAGTCTCAGAACACCTGCCGCCGTTGATGGTTCACGTCTTGACAAAGCGGAAAGCGACGCGTAAAAGCAGAAGCAGGAACCGGTCTGCTGCCGGGAGTGAGAAAATGAAGCAGGGAGATTGATTAGAAGGCATTACTTTACTGACTTCATTGTGACTTACTTTGCTATACTCGACCGGGGCCGTAGGTGAAGTCAGTGCGTGGTTCAGGTACCACTTAGAAGATGCAATGGAAGATAGCTCCAGATTTTGTTCAAGATAATTCGAGATAATTTCAGACTATTCAAGATAGGTCCAGATTGTTTAAGATAATTTGAGATTATTCAAGATAATTTGAGATTATTCAAGATAATTTCAGATTATTCAAGATAATTCCAGACTGGTCAAGACAGTTTCAGATTATTCAAGATAATTTCAGGCTATTCAAGATGATTTGAGGTTATTCAAGATAGCTCCAGATTATTCAAGATAATTTGAGATTATTCAAGATAATTCCAGATGAGTCAAGATAGTTTCAGATTATTCAACATAATTTCAGATTATTCAAGATAATCCCAGATGATTCATTCAGTTCCTTTACTTAAAAAAAAAATAATAGAACAATATCCCCTTCGCAATAAACAGAATCAAAGCGACTGTCGACTCATCTGATTAAACGACTGTATAGATACTAACCAGTCGCTCTTAAAAACAGTTAACGACCAATTAACCAGTTTAGCACCGGGACCGCTGCAATTTCGGGGGTCCCCCCCCCAGTGATACTGGGACCCCGGTCCTCCCATTACAAAGCTATACACAGCTGATAACGCAATTGCCAATTAGACGAAGTTCCTTTAGTGGTATTAGGTGGGTAAATAGTGTCTATCCGGTAATGGCTAATTACCGGTGTTATGGGTCTAATTGAAACGCCCCCCCTTCTACCTCCCCCCTCCCCCCACCGGGTAATTAAGGTTCGAAGAACTCAATGTAATTATTTTTTTATACAGATATTTGATATTGTGACATATATATTTTTCTAGAGGATCTTCATGATAAATACTATTTAGGAGAGAGAGAGAGAGAGAGAGAGAGAGAGAGAGAGAGAGAGAGAGAGAGAGAGAGAGAGAGAGAGAGAGAGAGATGATAGCTGACGGATCAAGGTAGATTTTTGTTGCTGTTTCATGGACTGTAATTACTGAGAGAGAGAGAGAGAGAGAGAGAGAGAGGACTAGACGATACCTGATTATCTAGGTAAATCTTAATTTCTGTCATGTGACAGATAATGTTTTATGACTGTTTTTTAAGAGACCTGTAGAGAGAGAGAGACAGAGTTTATAGAAATCAAATTAATAGCAATTCTGAATGCTTGTTATATGACAGTGTGAACTGTTGAATTATAATGAAGCCTTTGGAAGAGAGAGAGAGAGAGAGAGAGAGAGAGAGAGAGAGAGAATGAAACAAATCAAGGTTACAATAAAGCCCCTCTCTCTCTCTCTCTCTCTCTCTCAATGTTTTTAAAAATGTACGGTATGGCTAACTTTAACCTTAAATAAAATAAAAACTACTAATGAGGCTAGAGAGCTGCAATTTGGTATGTTTGATGATAGGAGGGTGGATGATCAACATACCAATTTGCAGCCCTCTAGCCTCAGCAGTTTTTAAGATATGAGGCACAAGGGCGGTGGTCCAATAACTCACTTGGTATTAATACCATAACCGGGTAACTTAAGGTCTATAATTTGCTGGGAAGGACGACAGGCGTTCCGATGTGACCGACTGGGTTAAGGCTCTAGCCTCACTCGCCGGAGAACTTGCGTTTGAATCCCAACAGAAGACGAGGCGGTAGGAATGGGTTCTGTGAAGAGTCATTGAGTTTCTGTTGATCTTGGCAGAGTGTTAGGTACATGGTGGTTAGTCAGATGTAGTGGGTTGCAGCGAGGGTGGAGAAGGGCCGGCCTAGGGCTAGCAGCTGCATTCCATAATACTGGGATACTTACATACACACACACACACATATATATGTGTGTGTGTGCATATATATATACATCACCATCCATTAAAAAATTAGAGGCTGGGTTTAGGTCCTGACCGGTTTCGACTTGATTTCTAAGCCATATGCCTGAAGAAAATCAGCTCATATGAAAATTACGAAAGAAAAATATAGTAATTGCATATCGATTATGAAAAAAATTACGATTAAAGACACTGTTAGTAACAATATAATAAAAAAAAAACAAAAACAAAAGAACACTGGAAGTTTTCGTAAGAAGAAACAACGCATCACCATTCGCTGTTTTACAAGAACGCTATTATTCACCTTCTTTTGTTCCTGTTGTTGTTTTTCACCTCCTCCTCCTCCTCCTCCTCCTCCCCCACCTCCTCTTCCATTCTTCACCAGCCTATTCTTCTCCCTCTGCTCGATTATTCTTCTTCCTAACTTTCTTGTTTTTTCTCTCTCTTTTTATTTTTTCAAGCCTGCGACAAAACGTGTTTGACAGAGTAGCCCGAAATTGCTTGCTCGGACGCAACTTAGACTTAATGCTGACGAGTCACTCGATTTTCGACTGCTGTTTTTCCATCTTGCTTGATGCTTGATTGCTTGCTTGCGTCGTTCTTGACTTCCTCCAGGCCAGACAGAAGAAGGGGGATTATCGTGTATTCGCCGCTGTTGTCGTCTACTATTGTTTGTCTGATTTTTTATTTTTTTATTTTTTTTTTGTCTTCTTGCAACAGATAACTCGGAAAGTTACCGACGGAATTCGTTGGGATTTTGTGGGAGAGTGGATTGTGGTTCTTGGAGAACTTGTTTAGATTTGAAGGTGATTACTACTGGTGGAGAGTCAATTGATATTCCTTTCTTTATTTATTTAATTTATCGTTTGTCTGATTTTTGTTTTTGCAGGAGATAACTTAGAAAGTTACTGAGGGGTTTGAAAGGAATTTTGTGGAAGAGTGGATTTTGGTCCTAGGAATGCTTAAGATGATTTCTGGTCTGATGTAACATTTTATTTATTTATTTATTTTTTAATACAAGTAATTAATTTATTTATGTATTAATTTTTTTAATTTCATGTATTTATTTATTTAATTTATCGTTTTTCTAGTTAATGACAGCTTTCAACTAATTATCGCAGACGAGAGTTTTTAGATTGAATATTTTCCCCTTGACAATCTTTCGTTAACATCGTAAAATATGATAATTTAAAATTAATTCCTGCCAAATAATTAAAGTAAACGATCTATGATCGCTTCCCGTATCTTTCCACAGTTGCTTCCCAATTTTTTTTTTTTGGCGTCCAACATGAAAGATAGAAAATTCTTTTTGTAGTCGTCTGTTCCCGACCGCTGACATATATTTTTCTTAAGTGCTTCTGATTATTCTGTGCATAAATGAATTTAATGTGGATGTTGACTCCAGAATAGTATTCTATGTAACTATTATAATTTTTTATATTTTTTTTTATTTTGCCAATCATTATTTTTATCAATGTTATCTTACGTATCTAGAGCTGCAATAAAGGATATTATTATTATTATTATTATTATTATTATTATTATTATTATTATTATTATTATTATTATTATTATTATTATTATTATTTTATTATAATTATTATTATATCGTCTCTCGTTTCTTAAGTGCTTTGCTGAAAGCTTCTGACGAATGTACACCAAATAAGTATATATTTTACAGAATTTTATTATGGGATAAATTTGTAATACATTAGAATACATTAACCAGAAGTCGCTATGATTCAGGTTACGAGGGAAAACGAATTCTTTTAACTACGAAGTTATGTTTCGAAAGTGCAATTTATGCATATTAACAAACTTGTATACACTTGCATAAGCAGACCAACCCCCACTACCACTGCCCCCCCCCTCTCTCTCTCTCTCTCTCTCTCTCTCTCTCTCTCTCTCTCTCTCTCTCTCTGGACAAACCGTACAACATTGTATTTACAAGACCGCTTTGATAATGATGCAAATTTTTTCGTAAATTATCTACATACATAAATGCACATTAACAAAGCTGTATACACTTGCATAAACAGACCCCTCCCTCCTCCCCCCCTCTCTCTCTTCCCCCTCTCTCTCTTTCTCCCCGACCGTTCCACATTTTTTCCAAGCGGAATTTGTGTATTCATTCTCCCATCTCCTTATTCGCTCTTCCTCCCCACCAAAAGTGTCGTTATCTCACTTAGGCATCGTTTTATCAGGTGGCGCCATCGCAGGTATGAGAGAGAGAGAGAGAGAGAGAGAGAGAGAGAGAGAGAGAGAGAGAGAGAGAGAGAGGCGGTCGATTTATGCTGCCCAAAGTCGACCACTGGTTGTTTACGTCGCTTAACTAAATAATGTTAATTTATTTAATGGTCTGGTCCACTCCTAGGACCTCGCCTCTCTCTCTCTCTCTCTCTCTCTCTCTCTCTCTCTCTCTCTCTCTCTCTCTCTCTCTCCCCAAGATCACATCTGACCTTTTGAAAACCCTTTACATGTGTTTGCCGAATATTTTATCCAACCCTTTCGGTGGAAATTCCTGGCCCTTACTTCTTTAGAGGCTCCGTCGTGTTCCTGCGTGCTTGCGCCCGCAGAGAGAGAGAGAGAGAGAGAGAGAGAGAGAGAGAGAGAGAGAGAGAGCCGTGGAGAGGAATACTGATCAGCCTGACTTAGGCGGTCCTCATTCTCTAAGATTATTTGTTACTTGTTGGGCGGGCGGCTACCTGAAGAGCTTCTGTTCCTGCGCTCCTTTCCAGTACCTGAGGCTCGGCTGTTACTTACTGTTACTTACTGTTACTGCTGTTACCTGGGAAAAGAAGAAGGGCGCATCATCTCATCATTATCATCTTTGTTGTTATTTTGTCGTTTTTTTAATAGAAGTCGCTTCTGTGTTTTTTTTTTTATATGAAGAGAATCTTTATTATCTTTATCATTACTTTCTTATCTTTATTGTTATCTTTGTCAATCGTTTTCTTCATTTTGTCGGTTATTTTTATGTCTTTATTTTCTTAATTTTATCGTGTAAATGCCTTGTTTAAAATGACGTCACTTGTTTTATTACTTTTATTTTTTTATCTTTTTTTTTTTATTATCTTGATTGTGAACATATATAAAGATTACCAACTCGAGAATAATCCTGTTTGTTTATTTCATCTTATAATTCACTGCTAGAAAGTAAGGTACTCTATTATTTCCCATGTGTTCCCGTAAATGAACTCGAGAATAATTCTTTCGGATTATTTCGTCTTATAATTAACTTTTGGTTAGTAAGGTAATCTCTCTTCCTAACCATGTGTTCCCTGAAATCAACTCGAGAATAATTCTTTCGGATTATTTCGCCTTATAATTCACTTTTGGAAAGTAAGGCACTCTCTACCTTCCCCTGTTTTCCCCGATTATTTCTTGTTTCGTTACCTTTAAAAATCTCATTCGATTTGTCCTGCCTTCGCATCGACGCAAACTAAACAGACGCCACGATTGACAGCTGTTACGTCGACATTACTGCCATACTGGAGTGATTGCTGCTCGAATGTTAATTAGTATGAGAAGTGCGTCTAAATTCTGGTTATTGGCATCCTGTCATCTGTCAGTTGCCAGAGTTTGTCGGCGTGCAATGAAAGGTCAATGTGATACTGCGTATTCATTCAATCATTCATTTGCCTTCATTAGTTAGTAAGTCAAATATGGATGGGATCTTGTGTATATATTTATATATACATATATTAAATATATATATATTATAAATTATATATACGTATATATATTCACACACACACACACATATATATATATATAAATACATACTGTATATATCTTCATATACAAATTTCCGACTCACGTC
>NC_089785.1:21715206-21730206 GCF_040412425.1 Macrobrachium rosenbergii | reverse complement strand
ATATATATATATATATATATATATATATATATATATATATATATATATATATATAATATAAATATCATGTGTGTGGAGAATAAAAAAAAGGGAGAAAGCAAAGAAGGAGATAAAATAGGATAAGGACAACCACCAACTAGGCAAGACATCGAGACATCCAGCGGGGTAAAGCGCCCATATATCTCAATGAGTTATAACTCGGTAATCTTACCAGGTAGGCGAGAGGTTATAAATACACATCCGAGGGTGATGTTATAACCTTTTTTATTTTTATTTTTTTTTACTCTCTCCGTCTTCCAACGTTTGTAGGGGGTGGGGAGGAGAAGGGGAATAGGGGGGAGGAGGGGAGGGGGTGTTTGCGATCCCAAACCGGGTCTTAATCTCGATAAATGGTCTCCCAAGCTCCGGTGGCAACGATGCTGTTCAATACATAGACGTTAAAATCCATCTGATGGCAGTAATCTCCTTATGATCTCTCTCTCTCTCTCTCTCTCTCTCTCACACACAGACACGCATACACACACTCTGGCAGTCTGTGTACTGGTTGCTGTCTTTACTTATAATAATAAAAATACAATATATATATATATATATATATATATATATATATATATATATATATATATATATATATATATATATAAAGAGAGAGAGAGAGAGAGAGAGAGAGAGAGAGAGAGAGAGAGAGAATACCCACAATTCTCGCAAGCATTTTCTCTCTCGCTAAGATGATTTGGGCATTGGTAAACTCATACAAAACTTAAGTGGCATCCGTGTTGCATTTTGTAGTTTTTTATGAAAGAAAACTTACAATAAAAAAACATTGCGCTTTTCTCAAAGCGATTGTTAGTTGGTAATTTGTATCTTCTTCGTCAGTTTTGCTTTATCAATGTTCAGTTTACTTAGAATTAAACGTTAGAGGGGGCGTATTTTTTTTGGGGCGTGGGGGGCGGGGAGCTTTGGGCAGAGTGGGCAATCTTACTTGAGTCTTATCATTTTACTCATATCTTTATGCATTCATTTTCCTTTTACTCATTTTCTTACGCTCTTAGTCGACCATGTTCCTATTTTTTCTTACCTTTAAAGGACCATTATCTCATGGTCATCCTGAGAAGTTGCCGCCCCCGACGTCGCCATCTGCCTTGTTTGGTTCTCTTTGCCCTTGTGTTGTTTATGGGTTTGTCCAAGACCCACCTGTAAGTGGGTAGGGGTTTGTCAAATTCCCCCCTCCCCTCTCTCTCTCATGCCCCCTCCCCCTCTCTCTTCCCTACCTCTTCCCCCCTCTCTCTCTCCCCTACCCCTTCCCTTCCTCCTCATCTCATCTCTCCCCTACCCATTCCCTCCCCTCTACCCCACTCCCTTTCCTCCCGCTACCCTACTTTACCTCACCCTTCCCTTCCCCAACTCCCCTACCTCCCCCTCCTCCTCAGCTCCCCTCCCCTTCCCCCTCCCTCCTCTCTTCCACCCCACTCCTTCTCCTGCCTTTCCCTACTTCCCCCTCCCTCCCCAGCTCCCCTCCCCTTCCCCTCCCCTCCTCTCATCCACCCCACTCCCTTCTCCTCCCTCCCCTACCCTACCATACCTCTCCCTCCCCCTACCCTCCCCCCCTCCCTTCCCCAGCAAGTTATATTCGTGTTGTTTCAACTCCCCTTCCATCCTCTCTCCCTCCCTCCCGCACCCCTCCCCTACCCATCCCCTTCCCCCTGCCCTACCCTACCTCCCCTTCCCCAACCCCTCCTCCCCCCAATTTCGTTTTGTTTGCGTCGCAAGTTATAGTCGAGTCGTTGCAAGTTAGTGTGTCCCCTACCCCTCCCCTCCCCACCTTTTGTTTGAGGAACAACTGCGCTTCCGAAATTCCCTAATAGGAAAGAAAAAGAAAAACAAAAGACTCGACGCGGAATTCGACAAGAAACAAAAAATAAAAGACAAAAAAAGTTTCACTCCTTGCTTTATCACTCTGGTAATTCGGTTGGAAACTCTCTTTCCTAACAAGATGAGAGAGAGAAAAAATACGTTTAACTTTTTCCTGGTCTGAGTGAAGAGGGTAAAATTGTATCTGCAGAAGTGAGTGATTCTCTCTCTCTCTCTCTCTCTCTCTCTCTCTCTCTCTCTCTCTCTCTCTCTCTCTCTCTCTATATATATATATATATATATATATATATATATATATATATATATATATATATATATGTAGTATATATATTCTAGACAAACAACAACAGACAGTGACTTGTAAGTAACGATAACTCGTCCGAACAACATAGCTAATGAAAACAACTCTACGAAACAACGGTAACAAAGTCAACAACAACAAAATTATTTTAACGACAATATATAGAAACAACTCGACGAAACAAACACATGAACACCTACACGAGCGATAGAACAACAGATCAAAACAACGCCGACGACCCGCAGGTGAAAAACAACAACATCAACAGCAACAGCAGCAATAATAACTAAGGAAAGGAAAACGACAGTAACTGTAACCTTTGAAATCAATTTCAACATGGCGGCTTCCTTTGTGGTATGAGTTTTCCCGAGTTTGAATCAAAACAAATAAACCTCAGCAGCTGATTCTCTCTCGTCCTGCTGTTCCAATCTGCTGCTGTTGGTGGCAGCAGCAGGAGCAGCATGCGTACATACATACATACATACATTCGTACATACATGCATACATATACATACGCATATACATGCATAGATGCGTACATGCGCGTATACGTGCAGTTACGAGATGCAAATGGGCGACTCATTTTCTAACCTCCCACCCCGTACATTTCTCTCTCTCTCTCTCTCTCTCTCTCTCATCACACACATGCACATACACACACACTCTCTCTCTCTCTCTCATACACACACTCTCTACTCTCTCTCTCTCTCTTTTTCTCTCTCTCAGACACACACACACATAAACGAAAACAAACACTCTCTCTCTCTCTCTCTCTCTCTCTCTCTCTCTCTCTCTCTCTCTCTCTCTCTCTCTCTCCAACCTCTGCCACGCAAGAGGGATCGAGGAGCTGGAGTGTGAGATACAAAGGGGAGAGAGAGAGAGAGAGAGAGACAGAGAGAGAAGAGTTTTAAATCATAATAATTAGTGAAGAGTCGAGAAATGCAAGAGAGGAGGGAAATGAACAGGTGTCATGTAAGGGGAGAGAGAGAGAGAGAGAGAGAGAGAGAGAGAGAGAGAGACCACAGAGAGAGAGAGAGAGAGAGAGAATTGTCATCAAACACATATATATATATATGTGTCTGTGCATTGAATGAAACCAGAATGGAAAGAGGAGAAGAGCAAGAAGGAAAAGATGGAAGAGAGAGAGAGAGTGTTTGTGTTTGTGTGTGTGTATGTATGTGTTATATAAAGGAAAATGGAAAGGGAGAACGGCAAGAAGGAAAAGATGGAATAGACAGAGAGAGAGAGAGAGAGAGAGAGAGAGAAATTGGATGGTGGGGAGAGGGAGGAGGGGGAAGGGGGGCGGTGGCAGAACATCTGTTTACTTCAAAAACACTGGCTAACAATTACTGGAAAGGGGAAAGGCAATAACACCAGCGATAATGACCAATATGCATATTCATTGCTGCATTAAACATCTTGTGGCTCCGGAGTTCCTCATGGTGCGTATATATGCCTGAGAGAGAGAGAGAGAGAGAGAGAGAGAGGTGTTATATTTCAAAAGTTATATTAACTACTTGGATGAGATTGTCAGCCCTTCATTCCACGGTAATGACTCTCAGGGAGTGAGAATAGAGGATGGAAAGTGAGAATAATAAAGAGGTTTAATGACGAGGATTAACGAAGGAGAGAGACAAGTGAAAGCGTGGCCAATGAATTATTTTTCTTTTATTCTCTGATGGCCGAATGCAATTCGTAGAGGAGCGTAATGACTCAGAATTAACCCTTCTTATTCTTTCTCTGTGGGGAGTTTCGAGTGAGTAATCATTGCTAGACTGGAAACTGGAAAAGAGAGATTCTGAGATTCCTGGAAACTGGAAAAGGGAGATTCCTGGACGCTGGAAAAGAGAGGTTCCTGGAAACTGGAAAAGAGAGATTCATGGAAACTGGAAAAGAGAGATTCCTGGACACTGGAAAAGAGATTCCTGGAAACTGGAAAAGAGAAATTCCTGGAAACTGGGAAAGGGAGATTCTTGGAAACTGGAAAAGGGAGATTCCTGGAAACTGGATTCCTGAAACTGGAAAGAGAGATTCTTGGAAACTGGAAGCTGGAAAAGGGAGATTCATGGAAACTGGAAAAGGGAGATTCATGGAAACTGGAAAAGAGAGATTCCTGGAAACTGGAAAAGAGAGATTCCTGGAAACTGGAAAAGAGAGATTCATGGAAACTGGAAAAGAGATATTCCTGGAAACTGGAAAAGAGAGATTCCTGGAAACTGGAAAAGAGAGATTCCTGGAAACTGGAAGAGGGGGGTTCCTGGAAAATGGAAAAGAGAGATTCCGCAGATGCAAGATACACACGCTGTAAAAGGGCTGGAAGATGGGATGGAAGTGTCACACATTCAAGAATTAGGAACTGGAAAATAGATTATGGAATATTCGTAGACTCAAGAATAACAAGCTGAGGTTCGCTGGTACTGGAAAACTGGAAATTGGAACGCAGAGTTTTTTTTCACAGATTCCAGGATCAAGAGACAGAATCACTTGGTTTCAAATGCTGGAAAGTAGTTTAAAGGTGTATACAGACGTCAGATACTGGAAAATGGAATATATAAAGGGTCTTGCAGATTCCAGAATCAGAAGGTGTAACCCTCAGGCAATATTAAACTGTATAACACAAAAATTCCAGAACAGCGAGCTGGAATCAGTAAAAACAGCATACCGGAAAATCCCCTGGAAAATGAAATGCAGAATTGAGTATTGCAAACCGGAATCATCAGTTTCTGGAAAACGGTAAAACGGAATAGAGTGATTTTGAAGACTATGAACACAAGGCTGGAAAATGAACTGGAAGATGGAATATGAAACTTGGCGGATTCAGGAATCGCTTTTCCCTGAGGATTTTGGAGCTTCTGAACAAAAAGAGATGGATATAGATTTCAGAAATGCAGCAAGAAATTTTATTACATCGCTAGGTTGAAAAGACTGTTTCCAGAGACTTGGAATCCTACCTGTATGATTTCATGGAAAATTCGGAGAGGGCGTGAGGGTCTCTCGGCATAAACTTTGCTGGATGCAGAATGACTGGAAACTTTTGGCACTCAGTGGAGCCAAAGGGTTCTTGGAGAAGCATCCTGGAATGTAACATTTTTTTTAATCATCATTTTGTCAGATTGTAAAATTTGTGTTAAATTTTCGATTTTGATTTTTGTTTTTCAGTCAATTTTGGGCTGTACTCACCTATGTATATATATATATATATATATATATATATATATATATATATATATATATATATATATATATATATATATGTATATATGACTGTGAAATATTTTCTGTTAAAGCAAAGTTCTACCAAATGTAAGGGAGCCCATAGAAACGCCAAAATGTGGGAAATAAAGGCTATATAAATACCGCTTTTGCGTAACTTTCTCATTCACTATTTGCCTGAGGAGAGAGACAGTTTGGTCTCTGAAATATAGCCTGTATTTTCCACATTTTGGCGTATCTATGGCTCTCTTATATTTGATATATATATATATATATATATATATATATATATATATATATATATATATATATATATATATATATATATATATATATATTCATTCCATTGCAATAAGAAGTTTCATTTTCAATAGTTTTCTTTGTCAGGTAGACTTTGAGATCCTTGTGAATATAAGGCTGACGGGTTATTTTTTTTTTTTTTTAATCGTTGTTGTTTAAATAATTACAGCATCACAGAATCCAGACTGTTATTCCCTTTATCTCACGTTTCACAGAGTCTGTGTATATCTTCCGGTATTAAAGTCTGTGTATATCTCCTGGCGATCGCCAGCCGCGAACTATAAGCGGCAAAACTGGGATTATTTTAGGCACGGATTTCCCAACTGTTTGGTCACGTTTCACATCGTATTTCACCACGTTTCATCCCTTGAACCTCATTCTCTCTCTCTCTCTCTCTCTCTCTCTCTCTCTCTCTCTCTCTCTCAGTTTCCTTTCACGTAATGCGATACTGGCCTCCGAATCGTCGCTGAATTTTTCGATCTGTTCCTTAAATTTCATGTCCGCACTGTCGTCACGCGGGTACTCTCTCTCTCTCTCTCTGTCTCTGTCTCTCTGTGTCTGTGTCTCTCTCTTTCTCTCTCATCACACGGGTACTCTCTCTCTGTCTCTCTCTATCTGTCTCTCTCTTTCTCTCTCATCACACGGGTACTCTCTCTCTCTCTGTCTCTCTCTTTCTCTGTCTCTCTCTCTCATTCTGTCTCTCTCTCTCTCTCTCTCTCTCTCTCTCACACGGGTACGCTCTTTCTCTCTCTCTCTCTGATTCTCTCTCTCTCTCTCTCTCTCTCTCTCTCTCTCTCTCTTTCTGATTCTGTTTCTCTCGCTCTTTCTTTCTCTCTCTTTCTTTCTGATTCTTTTTCTCTCTCTCTCTCTCTCTTTCTTTCTGATTCTGTTTCTCTGTCTCTCTCTCTCTCTCCTCTCTCTCTCTCTCGCAATCTCCCTGGCAAATCCGAACGAAGCATTTCGCCAACCGAACGATGCATTCCCATTCCCGGCGGCGGGGGCCGGGTTGGGAGGGGGACAGCAACGTAATTATTTCATGATTAAAAACACGGGCTGCATTCAGTGGTAATATTTGGCTGGGGTAATCATTTCTAATTCCATAACCGATAGCGGGCATTTTATGCTATTATATTATGATGTCATGATTGGAATGTATTCCGCTCGGTAATGGTGTTTTTTTTTTCGCTTTTTTTTATCCGATTGGAACGAATAAAAGGGTTCGATGTTTGCCTTTGTGTGTGTGTGTTTTTTTTTAATGAGCGTGTTTTTTTTTTATTCTCACGGGTACGTTTATGTTTTTCGTGGCTTTTTTGCATGTTTGTAAATGACACTGCCTTTGAGTGTCCTTTGTTTATTCGCATGTTTTTTTTCGTTTGTCTCTCGCGGGTATATATATGTTTTTCGTGTGTTTTTTTTAAATATATATAACTTTGCCTTTGTGTGTGTTTGTGTGTTGTTTTTTATCCGCCTATATTTACATATGATTTTACCTTTATGTGTATTTTTTTCACGTGTTTTTTGTGTTTTTTTTTCTCACTGCTATATTTGTACATTTGTGTATGACTTTACCTTTGTGCGGTGTGTGTTTTTATCTGCGTGTTTTTTTTCTCAAGGTACATTTATACATGTTTTTCGTGTTACTTTTTGGTATATTTGTATATAACTGCCTTTGTGTGTTTTTTATTGGCGTGTTTCTTTGTTTGTTTCTCATGGATATGTATGTTTTCCGTGTGTTTTTTTCATGCATGACCACACGTTTGTTTTTTTTTTTTACTGTTTATTTAGCAGCATAGCTGTCATGTTTTCAACTGTGTTCCTGACAGATTACGCGGTACCTGTCGATCACTCAATACGTTTTCGCATATCAGATTACAAACGTGGCATTACCAGTTTTTTTGTGTTTTTTGTATTAAGCAAATTTATTGACTTAGTAAAAAAAAAAATGGTACATGCCAATGTTCTTTTGTTGAAATGCAACACTGGGTGATTGAATGTTTCAGTTAAAATGAAAATGCTACTTATATTTCTCGTAATAATAATAATAATAATAATAATAATAATAATAATAATAATAATAATAATAATAATAAGAGTGCTATTATTATTATTATTATTATTATTATTATTATTATTATTATTATTATATTATTATTATTATTGACAGGTTAACAACAAAATTGCTGGTACGGAATAGTATCATAACTAACACTGAACGAGTTCATACTTCATTGGTAATGAAAATACTACTAATATAACTACTACTATTACTCATAATAATAATAATAATAATAATAATAATAATAATAATAATAATAATAATAATAATAATAATAATAATAATAATAATTATTATTATTATTATTATTATTATTATTATTATTATTAATGACTGCTTATAACCGAAGGGCATCATTTAAAGAGAAGTAATAAATTCTTTTAATGTTGGATCCAGGGCCCACCCCACAAAAAAAGACAAATTAAACTTTTTATTAAACGAATATACATTCCTTCTCTGTTATATTCTATTTCTTTGATGGGCATCACCACCCATGCCCACTTCCAGGCTTAAACATTTTCATTACGCGAATATACAGTCCTTGTCTATTATATTTTATTTCTTTGATGGGGCATTACCACCTATGCCCACTTCCACGCTTAAAACGCACGCATAACTCTGCAGGATAATGATCCAGGGATCGTTCGTGAGAGCCACGGGACTCGTCTGCGGTGTCCAGCTGGTTTTATGTCGATGCAAATAAGGCGTGAACTGTTGAGGAAGATCTCGGAATTAATTTCCTGGGCGCTTGGATTTTACTCCTTGAATACTGAAAGTTTAACATGGCTGCAGAGTCGGAATTCGTTGGTTTTTCTTGGTCCTCTTGGCTACAGAGCCAGGCCTGGTACGTTGGTTGTTCTGGGGCCTGTTGGCTACAGAGTCAGTTCTGATTCGTTGGTTGTTCTGGGGCCTGTTGGCTACAGAGTCAGTTCTGATTCGTTGGTTGTTCTGGGGCCTGTTGTCAGTTCTGCGTTGGTTACAGAGTCAGTTCTGATTCGTTGGTTGTTCTGGGGCCTGTTGGCTACAGAGCCAGTTCTGATTCGTTGGTTGTTCTGGGGCCTGTTGTTCTGGGGCCTGTTGGCTACAGAGTCAGTTCTGATTCGTTGGTTGTTCTGGGGCCTGTTGGCTACAGAGCCAGTTCTGATTCGTTGGTTGTTCTGGGGCCTGTTGGCTACAGAGCCAGTTCTGATTCGTTGGTTGTTCTGGGGCCTGTTGGCTGCAGAGTCAGCTGATTCGTTGGTTGTTCTGGGGCCTGTTGGCTACAGAGTCAGTTCTGATTCGATTCGTTTGGTTGTTCTGTTCTGGGGGCCGTTGTTGTTCTGGGGCCTGTTGGCTACAGAGTCAGTTCTGTCGTTGGTTGTTCTGGGGTTCTGATTCTGGGGCCTGTTTACAGAGCCAGTCCTGATTCGTTGGTTGTTCTGGGGCCTGTTGGCTACAGAGTCAGTTCTGATTCGTTGGTTGTTCTGTTCTACAGAGCCAGCCGTTGGTTGTTCTGGGGCCTGTTGGCTACAGAGTCAGTTCTGATTCGTTGGTTGTTCTGGGGCCTGTTGGTTGTTCAGGGCCTGTTCTGATTCGTTGTTGTTCTGGGGCCTTGGCTACAGGGGCCTGTTGGTTCTGTTGGCAGAGTCAGTTCTGATTCGTTGGTTGTTCTGGGGCCTGTTGGCTACAGAGTCAGTTCTGATTCGTTGGTTGTTCTGGGGCCTGTTGGCTCAGAGTCAGTTCTGATTCGTTGGTTGTTCTGGGGCCTGTTGGCTACAGAGTCAGTTCTGATTCGTTGGTTGTTCTGGCTACAGGGCCTGTTGGTTGTTCTGGGGCCTGAGTCAGTTCTGATTCTGATTCGTTGGTTGTTCTGGGGCCTGTTGGCTACAGAGTCAGTTCTGATTCGTTGGTTGTTCTGGGGCCTGTTGGCTACAGAGCCAGTTCTGATTCGTTGGTTGTTCTGGGGCCTGTTGGCTACAGAGTCAGTTCTGATTCGTTGGTTGTTCTGGGGCCTGTTGGCTACAGAGCCAGTTCTGATTCGTTGGTTGTTCTGGGGCCTGTTGGCTACAGAGTCAGTTCTGATTCGTTGGTTGTTCTGGGGCCTGTTGGCTACAGAGTCAGTTCTGATTCGTTGGTTGTTCTGGGGCCTGTTGGCTGATTCGTTGGTTGTTCAGAGTCAGTTCTGATTCGTTGGTTGTTCTGGGGCCTGTTGGTTGTTTGGCTACAGAGTCAGTTCTGATTCGTTGGTTGTTTGGGGTTGGCTACAGAGTTCTGATTCGTTGGTTCCTCTGGGCTGTTGGCTGATTGTTGTTCTGGGGCCTGTTGGCTACAGAGCCAGTTCTGATTCGTTGGTTTTTCACGGTTCTGTTGATAGATTTTGCGCCGGCGAGCATTCGTGGGGCTAATCTTATTTTTCTTGGTTACATGGTTACAGAATATCTTGTATAGCATCTTTTGTTTAGTAAATTTTTTGACATCACATTATTATTATTATTATTATTATTATTATTATTATTATTATTATTATTATTATTCAGAAGATGAAACCTACTCATATGGAACAAGCCACCCACAGAGACCATTTGACTTAAAATTCAAGCTTCCAAAGAATATGGTGATCATTTCGAAAGAAGTAAGAGGAGGTGAAAGGGAAATACAGAAAGAAGAGATCTCACTTACTAAAAAGAAAGAATAAACTAATAAATTAACGAACAGGCGAAAATGTATTAAAATGCATAAAGAATTTGAAAGGAGCAGATTTGCTTTCAGTCATTTGTGCAAAGTGTCAACAGACTTAGGTTTTGGTCATTTGATGAATTTCTACCGCATAGATTGATTTTATATTGACGGGTGTTCGTATTCAAACTATTTTTCTAATCTTTGAAAACAAAAAGAGTATGATCATGATGAAAATCACCAACAAAATGCACTAGTAAAATATCTTGATTTCTCTACAAGCTTTCTAACATCTTTTGCATTACCAGAAAACTTATTATCAGGAACACATCTAACTCACTCAATTAAATCATAATAATCTCAGTTAAATTACGATAATCTGATACATGAAAACTTCACCTAATCCTTTTTAGACGATATGTTTAGGCTGAGGAAGAAAATGAGTTCAAACGAATGTTTCTCTACTTAAAACAAAGTTTTAGGAAGAAACTTGAGCAGAACGAATGGTTTTCATGTCAAGAACCAAAATAATTGTAGCGGCGCATGATTATGACCCTGATGTAAGCAGGTCACAAGTATGCTTCAGATGTAACAAGGGTTGCTGAAGTGGTTTATATATATGTGTGTATATATATATATATATATATATATATATATATTTATTTTTATTTATTTTCTTTGTTGTTGGGGGTTGGATGGGATGACTAACTATATGTGCCCTCCAGATACAGATTTTTATAGCAATGGCATTTCCTTCCATTTTATTTCGTGGTCCTTTTAGTTTCCCCTAAAAGAAAACAACTGTGCCGGCTTTGTCTGTCCGTCCGCACTTTTTCTGTCCGCCCTCGGATCTTCAAAACTACTGAGGCTAGAGGGCTGCAAATTGGTGTGTTGATCATCCACCCTCCAGTCATCAAACAAACCAAATTGCAACCCTGTAGCCTCAGTAGTTTTTATTTCATTTAAGGTTAAAGTTAGCCATAATCGTGCTTTTGGCAACGATATAGGACAGGCCACCACAGGGCAGTGGTTAAAGTTTCATGAGCCAGGGCTCATACAGCATTATACCGAGAGACCACCGAAAGATAGATCTATTTTCGGTGACCTTGATTACACGCTGTAGCGGCTGTACAGAAAACTCGATCGCGCCGAAGAAACTTCGGCGCAATTCTTACTTGTTTATTTTATCTCTCCGTTCCAGCCGGGTGCTTTTAACTGGCGTTTGAGTGGCCGTGGCCAATTTGTGTCGATGGGCGTTGCGGGAACTGTAGACAGGAGGAAGACTGGAGAGAGAGAGAGAGAGAGAGAGAGTCCATCAAACAGCGTCGGTAATAGCGTGATCATTCAGGCTTGACTCACTTCTGTTAATTTATTGACGGTGGAGGCGAAGGAGAATCTTCATTTCTTTGCTCTTGAGGGCGTCTGCGTGTTTTGCTACTGACGTATCTCTGCTCTTGAGAGTATTATTTCAGCTTGTGCTAATTCCTTCTCATTGCTCTTGAGAGAATTTGCGTGTTTTGCTACTGACGTGTCTCTGTGGCTCTTGAGAGCTGGCTGCTTCCGTTTATTTGCTCTTGAGAGCATTTGGCCTTGTGCTAATTCACTGTATTTGCTCTTAAGAGCATTTGCTACTTCCATTTCTTTGCTCTTGAGAGCATTTAAAACCTGTACTCTTTCACTGTCTACACTCTTGAGAGCATCTGGGATTGTGCTACTGCCATTTCTCTGCTCTTGAGAGCAACTGGGCTCGTGATATTTCCGTTTCTCCAGGTGATAGCTTTTTCTGCTCTTCCTTTTCGTGGCTGCTGTAGCTTTTAAAAGCAAATGAACGAAAGTAAATTATTTTGATGAGTTTCCCCTTATTGGTAAGCTCGACACTTTGGTCATTCTAACTTATTTATGCGATCCAGACGTTACTTGATTTTTTCCACCATGAGCTGGGCTCTCGAGTATTTATATCTTAATCTTTATCTTGGTATATTGCTTAGTTATGAGCGTAGTATTTGTTGTTCTGCAGAGAGAGAGAGAGAGAGAGAGAGAGAGAGAGAGAGAGAGAGAGAGAGAGAGAGAGATTATTATAAAGATGATTTAAACATTAATCTTTAACTTGGAATATTGCATAGTTATGTGCACTTTGTTGGCTATTTTGCTGAGAGAGAGAGAGAGAGAGAGAGAGAGAGAGAGAGAGAGAGAGAGAGAGAGAGAGATTTTTATAAAGATCATTTATACATTAGTTTCTAGCTTAGAAAATTGCATAGTCAGGTGCACGATGTTGGCTATTTTGCAAAGAGAGAGAGAGAGAGAGAGAGAGAGAGAGAGAGAGAGAGAGAGAGAGAGAGAGATTATTATATTATAAACATCATTTATACATTAATCTTTAACTTAGAATATTGCATAATTAGGTGCACGATATTGGCTACTTTGCAGAGAGAGAGAGAGAGAGAGAGAGAGAGAGAGAGAGAGAGAGAGAGAGAGAGAGAGAAAAGCAGAATATTTCGGCGAATTAGCCTGCGGGGAATATAAACACATCATCAGCAACAAACCCAGCGGATCATGCAGATATATTATTCATGAGTGTGTAAATAATTTCTAAGGCGAATTAATTAGAAAATAGCGAGCCGTGAATAGACAGAACAGGTATGTAATTGGATAAATGGTCGAGGGAATATTATATTTGAGATGATGAAGGAGCGGTTTTGAATATTCATATGCATGATTATGCATATGAGGATGGGGCGCGCTAGTCGGCCAGCCTTCGCTCGTTGTACTGTGCAGTTCGCCAGTTTTTGGGGGGGAAATGTACACGAGCTGAGATGGATGATGGATGGAGGTCTCTCTCTCTCTCTCTCTCTCTCTCTCTCTCTCTATATATATATATATATATATATATAGAGCCTCGGTGGCTCAGTCGGTTACAGCAGCAGCTTCGGACTTCGTAGAGGTCTGTGGCGCGGGTTCAAAACCCGCAGCCGACTGGTCAGAGAGGCAGACACTTTGCTATCCGTGTAGACATCCCGGGATTATATATTAATCAACGGATAGGTTTGCTTAAAAAGCAAATGGAACAGACTAAATACACACACAAAACAAAGCCACTACAACACCTTCTAAAAACATAACAAACATCTCACACGTCTGGAACTCTCGCCATACCCGCGCAATAACTTCTCGCTGCTGGGAAGAAAGGGCGTTGGGTCGGGTATGATACATGAAACATATACCGGGGTCTAAGCGATGTCAGGCAGGGCAGCCGATCGAGACCACAGGTCTACCCCAAAGCCAAATCAAAAGTCCTTCAAAGAAGGCATCGTGCTTACCCCATACAAAAATGGGAATAAAAGCACGTTAAAAGAAGAAGAAGAAGATATATATATATATATATATACATGGGTCAATTTATGCTTCCTTTAATAACAACAGTTGTACCTCTTTTGAATATATACTGTATATATATATGTATGTATTTATATACACATGTATACATATTTATATACATACATATGCATATATATATTTATATGTATATTGTGTGTATATATGCATATATATATATATATATATATATATATATATATATATATATATATATATATATATATATATATATATATATATATACTGTATATACATACACACATACACACACACACACAAACACACAAAAACAAATCCACAATATCCCTACATGAGCTGCAACTGTTTGTTAATGTACATAGGCTATGGAGAGCCTTCTGTACCATACAAGGACCTGTGTAACGCCCGAAATCGAATGGTGCCAATCAAAACCACAGCCGTCTGTCAGATGGTCAGTTATTATAGGCGACTGGGCTATTTAGACACGTAGATCACGCCTCTCTCTCTCTCTCTCTCTCTCTCTCTCTCTCTCTCTCTCTCTCTCTCTCTCTCTCTAGTTGAGGGTAAAAGGGTTTGTTTCAGTGGGGCCTGAGGGTAACCATTGAGGTTTATTGCTGTCATGATAATAATAATAATAATAATAATAATAATAATAATAATAATAATAATAATGTTGCCAAAATTGATTTATAAAGGAACTTGTGCAGTGTGTCGAAAACTGTAATTATATACACACATATATTATTATAATTATTATTAATATTATTATTTAGGTGATGAACCCTATTCATTACAGAACAGGGTTGCGAAGCATACGGTGTCCACTTGAAAGAAACGACTGAAGACGAGAGGAAATACAGAAAGAATGGATCAGATATTAGAAAACAAAGATAAATAAACAGGTCAGGCAGGTGTAATAACACACTCTGGAAAGAGTATAGACTGTTTTGAATCCCGTGACAAGTTGAAGTCATGTTTCTTGAGGTTTGTCAACAGCCTGAGAGCAATGTCTCTGGAAATCTCATACGAGGATAGAAAGAGGAAAAATATGTTGTGCCCCTGTGTGATGTAACAGCCTAATGAGGGAGTGAGTGTTATTATTATTGTTATTATTATTATTATTATTATTATTATTATTATTATTATTATTATTATTATTATTATATTTCAAACGAACACTATATTCTTTGGAAGCTTGAATGTCAAGTCAATGGCCCCTGTTGACTTGGTCCAAATGAAAGAAGGGGTT
>NC_089785.1:21690206-21710206 GCF_040412425.1 Macrobrachium rosenbergii | reverse complement strand
CTATGGCATAACGGAGGCGGAGAGTTATGCTTAGGTGAAAAGAAGAGATATATAGATGCTCACGAATAGCGAAATGTCACGTTGTGCAACGCCATTGAGACTGACGAGTAGAAAAGTGTCTCTCTCTCTCTCTCACACGCAGACACGCGATGGAAGAGGAAAATTATGATGAGCTAAAAAGAAGAAATAAATGTTATTGAATAGCAAAAAAAAAAAAAAAGCAGTTAAGACTGAGAAGCAGGAAGGTGCTCTCTCTCTCTCTCTCTCTCTCTCTCTCTCTCACACACACACACACACACACACACGCGCGCGCGATGGATGGAAGAGGAAAGTTATGATGAGTTAAATAGAAGAAATAAATACTAAAGAATAGCAAAAAACATAGTTAAGATTGACAAGCAAGAAGACCATCTCTCTCTCTCTCTCTCTCTCTCTCTCTCTCTCTCTCTCTCTCTCTCTCTCTCTCCACGCAAGAAGAGAGTTATGACGAGGTCAGAAGAAGAAAAAGATATCAATGAATAACAAAGACTTACCTTGTACAACGCCATTACGACTGACAAGCGAGAGAGAGAGAGAGAGAGAGGTCATTCTGACAAGAGACTATGAGACACTAATGAAGGGCAAAAACATCGATAACTTTCGCACAACAAAAACATTGATAAGTTGTTCACAGCGGCAACAACATACAGACAGACAGACAAGACAAGACAAACACACAGACACAGACGCACACACCACCCAGGGGGGCGGGGGGGCGGGGGGGGGGGCGGGATACAAAAAGGCAGTAATTGATACATGCGCCAAGTTACAAGCCGCGTTAAAAGCAGCTACAATGTCGCAGATTAATTAAGCGAGGAACGAGCGATGCTCATGACTTCTACGAGTCAGTAACAATAAGAAAAAAGTAGCATTAATAAAAGAGTCAATTAAAAAAGGAACATTATCTTCGTTTAGCACAATGTTCCTTTTAGTTTTTTATCCCTTTGTCAGTCGCGCATCAAACGCGAAAATAAATTGTGTGGAATCTGTATTGAAATGTGAGTTTGTGCTGCTTTTTATTCATTAAACTCACTCACTGCTGGTGGAAAATATGACTCATAAAACTCTGAATTATATTAATATTATTCTTTTTGTTCTCTATATCATTAGAACGGGACTGAGTTGAAAACAGCACGGGGATTGGTTAGAAATAGTTTAATCATTCTTTTTAGAGGTTTGGACTCTGCGCCGATATCAGCTGATCAGCTCGTCTTAAAGTATTACAGTAATTTTAAGGAGTTAGTTTCTTGTGACAATGAACATGTGTGGAATATTTCCTTTTGACAATGAACATGTGTATGATATCTTGGCGCACGTGTGGGCTGTGCATTTGTACACGAGAAAAGGAGAAAGTAACAGCGAATGCATCTGTCACGAGCAAGATGTTAATAATTCGAGAATGTTGTGAATGTTTTTCGAAATGTTTATAAGCACTCCAACCCTCTTCCACCGCCCTGGTTGCAACCCACAACATTCAGCTAGCCATCGGATACGTAATTCTCTGGTTTGGTGAACAGATTTCTATATAGATTATTTAAGTGGATTGGAATGAAACCTTTCCTATATACATACACACACATGTACTCGTATGTGTGTGTGTGTGTATATATATATATATATATATATATATATATATATATATATATATATATATATATATATATATATATATTGAAAGCTATCTTTCGAATGTATGTATTGATGTAGTACATTGTGCAGTCCTGAGTACTTCTCACTAATGTACATCATGTACGGGGAGATAAACTGATAGAGATACGTGTACGATAATACAAGCAAGAGCTGGGAACATCGAGCCAAACAGGTATATATGTCATTCACCTTTTGTCATAGGTGCGTGGGATGGTATGCCTCAACCTCCCCTCCCTCCTCCTCCTCCTCCTTCTTCTTCTTCTTCTTCTTCTTCTTCTTCTTCTTCTTCTTCTTCTTCTTCTTCTTCTTCTTCCCCGTCCTCCTCTTCTTTCTTCTCCTCCTCGTACTCTTCCTCCTCCTCCTCTGCTTCCTCCTCCTCTTACTCCTCCTCCTCCTCTTACTCCCCCTCCTCCTCCTCCTCTTCCCCTCTCCCTCCTCTTCTTCTTCTCCTCCCCCTTCCTCTTCCTCCTTTTCCTCCTCCTCTCCTCCCCTTCTTCCTCCTCCTCCTCCCCTCCTCTTCTACCTCCTCCCTCTCTCTTCCTCCTCCTCCTCTTCCTTCTCCTCCTCCTCTCCTCTTCTTCCTCCTCCCCCTCTCTTCCTCTTCCTCCTGCTTCTCCTTCTCTTCCTCCTCCTCCTCCTTCTCTTCCTCCTCCCCCTCCTCCTCCTCCCCTCTTCTCCCTCCTCCTCCTCCTCCTCCTTCTCCCCTCTCTTCCTCCTCCTCCTCCTCCTCCCAGGACCACAGTTGTCGGATCACTATCAAAAGAACAAGCGGCATTCTGTGGCGAATCCTTGAAGGCACAGCGATAATCCCTCTTGTCCCTGATATATCGTCATTCGCTATTTACAGAAATTTACATCACGGGCGGTATTACCCGATGTGTCTGTCTGTTTGTATGTCTGCTTGTCTGTCTGTGTGATCCCACGCAAGCGCGGGATATCGCCTTCGTGTTTATCGCCTTCAGGATCTTGTTGTCCGTCAGACGGGTTATCGCGGAAGACAGGTCGTTAAGTCGTGTATGCAACGTGTATGCAACGTGTTGATGATGTCTGTTCCTTTGCAGGTGAGTTGTTGGTGGTTACCAATTATGCTTAACCTCCCCTCCCCCTCCCCACCTCACACACCCTTCCCCCCCAAAAAAACAGGTGATGTGGGTTTATAAGGTCCCTTCGTCTGATATATATATAATGTTCGGTCTATATATATATATATATATATAATATATATATATATATCTTGATGATAATCTCTCTCTCTCTCTCTCTCTCTCTCTCACACACACACACACAAAACACTGTTAAATGTTAAATATATATATATATATATATATATATATATATATATATATATATATATATATATATATATATATATATATATATATAATATTATTTACAGCCGAAGATCTTGAGTTTAGTCAAGACTATAAAGAGACACATTATTCCCTCGCCTATAAGGTTACATTACACACTACAAAGTTTATATTTGATCACCACCCGTGTGTTTGTTATCTTTCCCGAAAGGGTTATTCTATCCCAAGGAGCTTGCTGATT
Organism: Macrobrachium rosenbergii; assembly: GCF_040412425.1. Taxonomy (NCBI): domain Eukaryota; kingdom Metazoa; phylum Arthropoda; class Malacostraca; order Decapoda; family Palaemonidae; genus Macrobrachium; species Macrobrachium rosenbergii. The sequence continues at coordinate 21,706,966 of NC_089785.1, read as the reverse complement.
AAATAGATATAACTTTTTTGTACCTTTTTTTAAAATTCTATAAGAATGGAGAAATCAAAATAGCTTCTTCAAGAGTTACTTATTTTCCCGTAAGTCCACCCAAGGAATAATCCCAAACAGAATGAGAGGAAGAAGAACAATCGTCCAATTTTCATTGTTCTCCTTTTCCACGTTCATGCTATCGACCACTACGCCCCCCTCCCCCCTTCCCCATCATCCCACTCCCACATCCAATACCCATTACGTACCTTCAGCCATTTCTCAGTACCTCCACATAGTACCTTCTCCGTCCCTACTTCCTCCTCCTCCGAAGGTGCTACTGCCTGTCTACTCCTATATATCTCGCCTCCTACGCCCTACATAGCCTCCCCCTTGCCCCAAGATACATAATGCATCAGTTCCCGGGCGTCTAATGACCTACGGCAAGGTTAACGAGCCAGTTGGGTAATTAGCAACAGCGCTTTCCAGTCTAACGTTATCGCTCGGGGCTCCACCGGGAGAGGTTGATTTATCGGGCGCCGCGTTCGAAAACATTTACTTATTCCTTTTTTTTTTTTTTTTTTAGGCTTTTAAGTCGTTTGAGCATTCATAGGCCTGCTGTGATGGGGTGCTCTCGCCAGGAGGTTTGTGGAGGTAGCGGCAGCAAGTACAGTAGCTCATTCTTCTGTCGTTAGGGGGAATGGGATTTATTATTATAGGTGGTCGGGTCGATTTCGCCATAGTAGCTTGGGTAAGTTAAGCTGGGTGTAGGGCCTTCTGGTTTGTCGAAACTTTCTCTCTCTCTCTCTCTCTCTCTCTCTCTCTCTCTCTCTCTCTCTCTCTCTCCCTCCTCCTCCTTTCCTCTCTTTCTTTCTCTACTTATTTCTCTCTCTCTCTCCCTCTCTCCTCCTCCTCCTCCTTTCCTCTCTTTCTTTCTCTACTTATTTCCTCTCTCTCTCTCTCTCTCCCTCTCTCCTCCTCCTCCTCCTTTCCTCTCTTTCTCTCTCTCTCTCTCTCTCTCTCTCTCTCTCTCTCTCTCTCTCTCTCTCCTCTTCTCTCCTTCTTTCCGCTCTTTCTCCCCTTCTTTCCTCTCTCTCTCTCTCTCTCTCTCTCTCTCTCTCTCTCTTTTAATGTGCATGGGTATTTCTCGTGTTTGGAATAAGCAGGACCCACTAAAATAGGCTCTGGATATAAGTCACAGAAAGGTGTCCGTTCTTAGCACCTTGTTTTTTTTTTTTTTCTGGAGGCAATTGTATCAGTGGGTAGCACGTCATTCATAATGATACCCATAGTTGGGTAGTGCCGTCAGTGCACCTCACGTGGTGCACTGTAGGCATTATACTAAAGGGTGTTTGCGGCGTCCCTCCAGCCCTAAACTGCATCCACGTTTTAACCTTTTACTTGACCTCCATTCCCATTTCCTTTCTTCAGCCATGCTGTCCAACACCTCTAACTGCTACTTCCTAGTAGATCCTTGTACATCAATCCTTTATTATGTGGATCTCTTTATTTTGCTGTCCAGCCACTCGAACTCCCCCTTTTCACTGCCTAGAGCTCTGAATGGCCAAAAGATCCCCAGTGCTTGGGTGACAGCCTAAATTCCATCAATCAATCAGTCAAAATCTCAAAGGTGATAGATTTTTGGGCTTAAAAGTAATCAAGAATATGGGGATGTTTTTTTTTCGTAGATTTGCTTAGCAAGCAAATTCCCGTCTTGACTTGTTCCATACACACATATATATATATATATACACATATATATATATATATATATATATATATATATATATATATATATATATATATACATATATATATTTATATATTATACTGTATATATATATTTATATACATTTATGTACAGTATATATACACATATACACATACACACACACACACACACTAGCGGATCAGGGGCAGGGTGCACCTGGGGACGTGGCCTCCATGAAAAATAATGACAAAATAATAATACTGAAGATTTACATAATAATAATATAAAATGGGAAATATATAAAAATGGGAAAAATACAAAATCTATTATAGAAATAATGAAAGTTTGAGAAAAAAAATAGCAATTAAAAAAATAATAATATATAATATATATATTATATATATATATATATATATATATATATATATATATATATATATATATATATATATATATATATCATTATGTCTGAGTTCATTCTCCCATTCACTTTTACTTCTACCCTCCTCACGCATCCTCTCAAGAGGTTAATAATTTCTCTTTTCGTTTTACATAACTTCCCTATATAGTCGTCTCTCGCCGCTAAACGATTATTACCCAAAGCAATTAACCAATTAGAGGGGCTAATAAACTCGCTAATTACCCCCCCTCCCCCACCTCTCATATTTTTCTCTTTTTTCCTCCCCTTTTGTGTCTCTCTCTCTCTCTCTCTCTCTCTCTCTCTCTCTCTCTCTCTCTCTCTCTCTCTCTCTCTCTCTCTCTCAATTAGGAAACATAGCTAAGTAATTTTATTACCGTTTCTGGCGCCGTTGAAACTATGTACCAGATTTATGTGAAGTCCTCTTTGTATTATTATTATTGTTCTTCTTCTTCTTCTTCTTCTTCTTCTTCTTCTTCTTCTTCTTCTTCTTATTATTATTATTATTATTATTATTATTATTATTATTATTATTATTATTATTATTATTAGAAATCCACAATTATATTAATAATTTTTTTGTTGTAAAAGTCGAAAGCTGAGGTCAACCTGAACGGTAGTCTTACTGTTTATGTTAAAAATAGAGAACTTTCTATATTTTTTACGTAAATGAACGGTGTTTGAAAGTCTTAGTTTTTAAATTTTGTAAACGATAAAATTTCTTTATGTAATTGCGGATTCTTGATAATAATAATAATAATAATAATAATAATAATAATAATAATAATAATAATAATAATAATAATAATAATAATAATAATAATAAAAACGTTATCATTGTTATTATTTTTATTGTTAAAAGCTCCAGAACTCGAGAATAAAAAAAAATCATGAGCTACGATTTTAAAATCAACAAACCCAATGATGAATTTTCGGATTCACCGAGGTCGTGACATGATGATAATGAGGCCTCACGCGTTAGGATCGATCCCGTGGACTCAAAGCTTAAGCTGTGAGCTCAATCCGACGTAATCCAACTAACAATTACGCAGGGGGGATGGAAACAAAGGAGAGAGAGAGAGAGAGAGAGAGAGAGAGAGAGAGAGAGAGGGATCGCTTACACGGAATTACTACCATTACATAATTGAAACTGGAAGCGGTAATTCTCTCATTAATTATAACCCCGCCATAATTGGTTCCGATTATCATAATTGTTCTCGGCGCACGAATTAAAAAAAAAGAAGAAGAAGAAGAAGAAGAAGAGTTTATAATGATGTCGATTGGTAATCAAGCTAATTAATTACGCGTCCAACCATTTGCCCTCCGCTTCCATTATGCCACCTATGCGATGTTCCAATTGGTAATGAGGACCTGTGCCTGCCGAGTGGATGTGCATTTTGCAAGCACGGTAATCGTATCTCGCGTTTGTTCTGCCTGCCAAAGAATATCATTAGTCGCAAGCCCGTCCCCTCAATTATACGGCTGTCAATGTAATGCAAGCAAGTACACAGATTCATCATTTATTTCTGTCCATGTAATGTACACAGGTACACAGATTCATCATTTATTTCTGCCAGCGTGATGGAGGCAGGTAAACTCTTTTATCACTTTATAAATCATTTGTAAAATTCATTAGCTGTTTATGTGTGAAAGGTGTTGACCTGAGGTCATGTTAGTTTTGGGCGGAGGCTCTTTTTGTTGTCTTTTGAAAGCGGTCGAAGTTTGTGGGTCAAAAGCAAAGTTAATTATTATTATTATTATTATTATTATTATTATTATTATTATTATTATTATTATTATTATTATTATTATTATAGGGTCTTGTTTTGTAATTGGTTTTTGGGTCGAAAGCAGAAAGTAAATATTATTATTATTATTATTATTATTATTATTATTATTATTATTATTATTATTATTATTATTATTATAGGGTCTTGTTTTGTGATTGGTTTTTGGGTCTAAAGTAGAGGTAAATATTATTATTATTATTATTATTATTATTATTATTATTATTATTATTATTATTATTATTTTTATTATTATTATAAGTCTTCTGCTTAGAGAGGTTCCTTCAGAAGACAACAATCTTCGGGATTCATCAAATCTCCTGGCGTGAGGCTGTTGGCCACATACCCTTCTCCACCCTGTCTGCGACCCCCGACAGTCAGCTAACTATTCGGTACACAATCCAATGTTTTTGTCAACAGAAACATGCTAGATTTTTCCAAGAAAGGGTCCGCAAATCTTTTCCCTAGGTAAAGAAGGATATCTGGTTGACATGAATATGTTAGTTCTCTGACGGTTTTTGAGATAATTCCGCTAAATATTGAAATTAAATTTTTTGTTTTTTGTTTTTGTTTTTTTGCCAAATTGAATTTCTTTCGTTCTTTTACGGCGCTGTCACTCGACCTCAAACATGGGCCAATTTCAGCTCGGCCACCAATATTATAGGCCACTGACACAAAGGTCAGAATCTGCCCGCTCAAGTTATTCAATATCTGCTTCGTCCGAGAAGAAATGCGAATGTGTACTATCTTTTTTTTTTTTTTTTTGAATGCGAATTAAGTATCTAAACCCAGAACCACTTACAACTAAAAGAATGCTCTGAAGTTTCTTCGGCGCAATCGAGTTTTCTGTACAGCCGGTACAGCGTATAATCAAGGCCACCGAAAATAGATATCTATCTTTTGATGGTGTCGGTATATTGCTGTATGAGCAGCGGCCCATGAAACTTTAACCACGGCCCAGTGGTGGCCTATCCTATACCGTTGCCCAAAGCACGATTATGGCTAACTGTAACCTTAGATGAAATAAAAACTACTGAGGCTAGAGGGCTGCAATTTGGTACATTTGATGATTGGAGGGTGGATGATCAACATAACAATTTGCAGTCATCTAGACTCCGAAGTTTTTATGATCTGAGGGCGGACAGAAAAAGTGCGGACGGACAGACAAAGCCGGCACAATAGTTTTCTTTTACAAAAAACTAAAAATGCATTTGATGAAGTACGATCACTGCGAAGCACACAAAAAAAAGAAGAAGATAATTGAAGTCTGCGAATTGAAATAAAAAGGTTGGGAATGCTGGCAGCGATAACATTCGCTCTATCTGAAATCATCTCGTAAAATATAGACAATAAGAGGTTGAAGAAAAACTATGCTAAGAAAAAGTTTGGTGAATATGATACTGAAAACTGTACCAATCTACTTCTCTACTTTTCATACACACACACACACATACGTGTATGTATAAATTTCTGACTCACATCGGGATCGAACCCAGGTCTCTCAAATGAAAGGCCAGGGCGATGCCAACCGACCCTATGTGGGTTAGTTGGTAGGGCCTTTCATTTGAGAGGCCTGGGTTCGATCCAGATGTGAGTCAGAGATTTATTTCTGTGAAATGCGTGCTCGTGTGTTGATTGGTTCCATATGTGTGTGTGTGTATGTATATATATATATATATATATATATATATATATATATATATATATATATATATATATATATATATATATATATATATATATATATATATATATATATATATATATATATATATATACATGCAAACACACACAAACATATATATATAGTATATATATATATATGTGTGTGTGTGCGTGTTTTTATACGTATGTATAAAGTCCTCTTCTCCCCCAAAAAAAAAAAAAATTTACAGACCGTGTAAACATACTGTAAAAAAATAACGGCAACATAAGAGAGAATCGAACCTTCAAATCTCCACCACAGGGACCTCACGCCCTTAAACACATAGAAAAATTAACCTTAAAAATTTATTAATGTAAAGGTTAATTGGAAGGAGCCAATCCTTTCAAATTGATTTCCCCTCTCGGGTCGGGAACATACCTGTCTGTCTTGCTGTCTACCCCCGACGATAAACGGCGCGACCTATTGGAAAACCCCCTCCGTTAAACCTGTCACCCATTAACCTATCTTGACGATTCAATTAACCTTCGCGGGTGTTTGTGTGTATCCGCTGACCTCCTCCGAAGTCAGGTGGGGTCAGGTCATTTGTGTTTCTTATAAGATCCTGTTCGGGACTTGCATTAAAAAAAAAATCTCGATCCTTCGTACGCGGAACTTGAGTAGAAGTTTTGTCTGAATAGATATGTGCATTGGTACAGCCTGGGAATGTACATTGTTACAGCATGGGTTTGTACGTTGTTACAGCAGTGATTTGTACGTTGTTACTGAGGTGATTTGTACATTGTTACAGCAATTATTTGTACATTGTTACAGCAATGATTTGTACCTTGTTACAGCAATGATTTGTACATTGTTACATCATAGATATATACATTGTTACATCAACGATTTGTACATTGTTACAGCACGAGTATGTACATTGTTACAGCATGGATTTGTACATTTTACAGCATGGATATGCACATTGTTGCAGCATGGATTTGTATATTGTTGCAGCATGGATACATACATTGTTACAGCACGGATATGTACATTGTTACAGCACAGATATATACATTTTTACAGCATAGATATGTACATTCTTACAGCATGAATTTGTACACTATTACACCATGGATATGTACGCACACACCCACTAGAGAACATTACAATACTGCTGAGTTTCACAGGAAAGGAATGTGTTGATAAAACTAGACAGGTAAAAAAAAATAAATAAAAAATATTCCCAAGCCCTTTCGTGTAAGTAAGCTCACATCTTCAGGGAAATGATTGATGACTGAAGGTGTGTACCCTCTGAATTTACGACAGCAATAATGATGATTTTTTTCTTCACCTCCTGCTTGTCCTTTGATTTATGTTTTCATCGTGTGGTTTGAGTAACCTGAGTGCATACACACAAGTATTCACAATGTATATATGTATTATACATATAAATGTATATATGTGCAATATATATATATATATATATATATATATGTGTGTGTGTGTGTGTGTGTGTGTGTGCATTTGCGTGCACGCACTCACACAAATACTTCCCAAACACGTCACCAGTTTTTATAAAAAAAAACAACCACTTATTGACGAAAACAGTTTTTCCTCTCCGCGAACCTTCACTGTGAAAGGATAAAAAAAACCCCACTCAGAAAACTCGAGGTCAGCGTAAACTAATAAAAAAAAAAAATAGAAAAAAATAAACTCCCCAGCTAACAAAACTCTGCAAGTAGAGAACGCTAAAACAAGTCTGTCTTGTGCCGGGTTAATCCTCAGGGAAGAGAAATTGATGGTGGAAGTTAGTGAGAGAGAGAGAGAGAGAGAGAGAGAGAGAGAGAGAGAGAGAGAGAGAGAGAGAGAGAGAGAGAGAGAGAGAGAGAGATTGTTGTTGATTCCACGCAGATGGCCCCCTTGAAGATATAACAGGTTTTGCCACAAAAATATTTTGAGGTAAAAGAGTTGAGAATGACAGGGTGGATTTGATAAATTTATGTGTGTATATATATATATATATATATATATATATATATATATATATATATATATATATATATATATATATATATATATTATATATATATATACAATATATTTATATATATATAAACATTCTTCCCAGACCACTTTTAGAACTAAAAGCATCGCCACTTTGCGTCACGTTAGTATTAAAGGTCAGAAACAGCAAAGGTCCAAGATCACTACCCTGTGGTATCGACAAGAACATATCTGCCAACGCCTCTGTTATGAAGTTTATACATAAAAACCTTATGGTTGAAAACAAATCATGTATGGCATTCGTATCAACCTTAATTGCTTTGGACTACTATATATCTATCGTCAAGATAATCCTATATACAACTATAACACTGTCCACTGTCCAGGGAGTCTGAAGGCTTTATTGTAATGTCCTGGCAACCTATCAGTTCACAGTGCTTCTGATGTCGTGTATAATATTGCTACACAAACTGCACAGTTACCCAGTTCAGCAGTGACGAACACTGTCATTTGTAGTCAGTTCGCAGTTACAAAAGACGAGACACTTCAGAGTACCAAGGAAAGAAAGTAGGATACAATGGAATGAAAATGAACCGACGAAATCGGACGCACTTTTGACCGCTAGGTTGCCAAACCTTCATTGTAGCCGCGAGGGAACAAGCGCATTCATTAAAAGCATTAACGAACAGTGAAGGCTTAAAGGCGAACGACGTATCACCCGCAAGAACACCAGTTGATTAGAGCAAGCAGTTCGGTGTTTGCGCCGCCCTCTGTAACAGACGCCGTTATAATTATGTAACGGCACAATGTCCTAATTATGGTCCTTCAGCAAAATGAAGTTTGCAGGTAGGTGGCTATTAATCATGAAGGCCAGCGGAGGGTTTCACTGTCTATAGTAACGTCCAGGTAGCTTCAAGTGAATTTTGACCTTAATGGAAGAAGAAGAAGAAGAAGAAGAAGAAGAAGAAGAAGAAAAAAAAGAGAAATCACTCGTTAACACAATACCTCGTGATTAATACTGACGGTTCCTTTTTCAGTAATAGATCATAATAATCGTGATAATAATTGTTTATGAAGCGGGCAGCAGCCCCGGTGCGCCGAGGAGGGACAGAGAGAGAGAGAGAGAGAGAGAGAGAGAGAGAGAGAGAGAGAGCAATACACTGGAATCGACTATCAAATGTATATAAATTCTCTTGTGTCTCTGACAGAGAGAGAGAGAGAGAGAGAGAGAGAGAGAGAGAGAGAGAGATAGCAATACACTGGAATCGACTGCCAAATGTATATAAATTCACTTTCGTCTCTGACAGAGAGAGAGAGAGAGAGAGAGAGAGAGAGAGAGAGAGAGAGAGAGAGAGAAGTAAGTAAGAGTTCATAACAATCATCATGATAATAATTGTTTATGAAACGGGCAACCCAAGCGCGCCGAGGAGAGAGAGAGAGAGAGAGAGAGAGAGAGAGAGAGAGAGAGAGAGAGAGAGAGAGAGAGAGAGAGTGAGTGAGAGAGTTACGACTACCAACCTCCACCTCACCCCCCCCCCCCAAAAAAAAAAGAGTGATAAATTAGTTTATAGATAATTTGTTCCGGGGGTAAAATTATTACGCCGGGTATCTAATTTATATTAATGAGTTTGTCGAGCGCTTACGGCGATAGCCGTTTCAGCTTATTAGGTATAAATAGAGTGTGTGTGTGTGTTTGTGCGTGTTGGTCGTGTATATATAATATACCTCCCGCGGAGTTGGACGAATGCATATTGGCACTTCAAACAAAGGGAATATTATAGAGCGTTAGGCGCTAATAGCACGGAAGGCTTGCTAATGATGTGTTAGCGTTCACTTAGTACTCTCTCTCTCTCTCTCTCTCTCTCTCTCTCTCTCTCTCTCTCTCTCTCTCTCTCTCTCTCAGTTCAAGCTGAGAGAGGAATTAAAATCTTTTTTTCACATTCATTACCATGAGGTTTATTTAAGTATTCTTTGTTTCGAAAAATGTCGGGTGGTTTTCGCGCAGATCTGGTAGATAGATAAATACAAAGCTTAGCTTCTGTTGGTGGACACAAGTAGCTTAGGACTGAATTGAATTGTGGGACCTATGAGGTCATTCAGCGCTGAAACGGAAACTGACAGTAAAATGTTTGAAAGGTGTAACAGGATGAAAACCTCAAAACAGTTGCTCTATGAAACAATTGTTAGGAGAGGGTGGAAAGTAAGATGGAAGAAAGGGAATATGAAAGGAGGTACAGTAAAAGGAACGAAAGGGGTAGCTTATAGGACTGTGTGTAGAATTGCAAGTCACTTTGGTTACCAGACATCAGTTTATGATGACCGTTTAGGGCTGAATATTCTACAAAATTCTTAGAATCATCGTACTGTCTAATTTAGTAATGGAATCATTGCTAAAATCCCATAACAAGAATTAAACAATGACTATTATTTATAAGGAATAAAATCATCACATAAATGATTTATCATCTTGTAGAGTCCATTTGAAATACAAAAGCACCAGCCAGGACGCTTTTAACAACTTGACATACTATTTATCACCATTTAGTGGTTTAACTAGCTTAAAGTTAGGTGATGGATCATTGAACTGAATCAGTTAAGGTGAATCTCAAATATTTCTAGATATTTTGTAACTTAGTTATTGTAACTATCAGATGGAAATATTGCTCAGTTAAGCATGACAATCTAACAATTAATGTGCCGCTGTCAATTTCCGTTTCAGCGCTGAATGACCTCACACGCCCCAGTGCTTGGCCTTTGGCCTAAATTCTATATTCAGTTCAACAATTAATGTGACATTCTCTGGCCATTAATAAATTACTCCCAGATATTTTTTGATAGTCTGTTGGAATTAGTGCTTAGTTAGACGTGGAAATCTAACAGTGAAAGTAACATTTCAGAGATCAGGAAGGAAGTTGGGAGGGCACATTCAAGTCAGTCAGCCAAGTCTGCGGAAACTTGGTGATCTGAATGCAATTGTAAGTGATACGCTGTTGCCAGATGTACGACCTCATAACTCCTAATGTCAGTTTTGCTTATGTTATTATTATTATTATTATTATTATTATTATTATTATTATTATTATTATTATTTTGAGGGACATAAACAGTAAACTTCCACCAAATGTAGTGATGTGCTGTTGCCAGATGTATGACCTCATCACTCCTAATGTCAATTTTGCCTATGTTATTATTATTATTATTATTATTATTATTATTATTATTATTATTATTATTATTATTATTTATTATTATTATTATTATTATTATTCAGAAGACCTCCAGGTAAAATCTCACACTTTTCAAGAAAGTTTTAAAACGGAACAGATAAAAAAAAAACACTCATAAATCGACGGAAAATAAAAAAAAATCTAAATGAAAAGGTTGTGTTGTGAATCTGTAAACAAAGAAAAAAAGTGCACAAACAAAATGACCCCCCCCAAAAAAAAATGCAGCGTCCCCTCCGGGGAAAATATAATTCAATTAATAAATTCAATGAATAAATTAGCATCGCTCGAGAAGACTCCAGAGGAGAGATAAAGATAGTGAAGGGGAAAAAACTATATCTTAAAAAAAAGAAGAGTATTATTGGGAACAAGGAGGAACGAAAGGGAATAATTAAGAGAGAGAGAGAGAGAGAGAGAGAGAGAAAGACTCCAGATTGAGATATAAAAATAGAGAAGGGTGAAAAAACTATATCTTAAAAAAAGAAGAGTATTATTGGGAACAAGGAGGAACGAAAGGGAATAATTAAAGAGAGAGAGAGAGAGAGAGAGAGAGAGAGAGAAGACTCCAGAGGAGAGATAAAATTAATGAAGGGAAAAAAACTCTATCTTAAAAAAGAGTATTATTGGGAACGAGAAGAAACGAAAGGAAATAATTGAAAAGAGAGAGAGAGAGAGAGAGAGAGAGAGAGAGAGAGAGAGAGAGAGAGAGAGAGACCCTGACAAAAGAAACCCGGTATGAATAGTGCCATTGAGACCGGGAACTTACCCAGTAATCAAGATTACATCTGAGGGGAGACGAAGAGAGGAAAAAGAAAAAGAAAAAAAAAAAGACGATGATGTATAATATGGCATCAAATAATTCACACGAGGGGAGATCTAAAATACGAGGAGAATGACACAATTAGGAATAAAAGAGGGGAAGTGAAGACCATTTAAGAAAACAGGAATTGGGGAGAGGGTGTTTTCTCTCTCTCTCTCTCTCTCTCTCTCTCTCTCTCTCTTGCTAAGTGATAAAATTCGCATAGGTGATGAAGGGTTGGGAAGGAGGAGGAACGGAGGAAGAGGAGGAGGAGGAGGAGGAAGAAAGATAAACGATGATAATGGAGATAGTAAATGACAGGATAGATGGTGCAAAGGAGGGAAGCGGAGAGACGAGACGAAAGAGACAGAGAAAGAGAGAGAGAGAGAAGGAAAAGGATAATTAATAAGGAAACGAGTGCGAGGGGGAGGAAAAAGGAAGAGAACTGGAGACGAACAGAAACGGAGGGGGGAACCAGGAAAGGGTCAGATGTAATATATTAGAGCATGATTAAAAATCATTATGGCGACGGAATATTCAATAATTGGGTGAAAAGATTAGAGTGATTGAATGGGCGGGGGAAGAGGGAAGAGGGGAGAAAGATATATATATGAAGAGAGAGAGAGAGACAGACAGACAGACAGACAGAGAGTGATTATTGTTCAATTTTTTTATTATTACTTTATTTTTCAGGAAGCGAAGGAGAAAGAGTGTTTGATAAAAAGACGAGAGATAATCATTACATCCGAGGACTTATTAATAACGGATAAGTGTTAGGAAACAAAAAGAAGAAGGAGAAGGAGAAGAAGAAGAAGAAGAAGAAGAAGAAGAAGAAGAAGAAGAAGAGAGAGAGAGACTGATTACCGTTTCATTTTTCCATTTCTTTATTTTTCATCACAAAGCGACGGAGAAAGGGAGTTATTAATAACGTATATCTGTTAGAAAACAAAAAGAAAGAGAGAGAGAGAGAGAGAATATTAAGAAGCAAAGAAATCACGGTATATTTCAGGGCAGGGGTAATCAGTTTAGGGGTCGCTGAATCGCCCCCCACCCCCCATGGGGATTCAGGGGAACTTCATGAAGGGAATTCTTTTTCTTTCGTGTCAAATATATTTTACGTTGATTATAGATACATTAGAATTACCACGAGTGTTATTACTGTTATTTTTGTTATTGCCGAATCTTTGTGCACATAATTACCTATCAAGGTTTCTTTTTTAAATTTTGATTTATTATTATTATTATTATTATTATTATTATTATTATTATTATTATTATTATTATATAGCGGGTTTTTCACTCGGTTACTTCTTGATGAGTTAATTATGATTTTAAATCAGCGATTTAGTTATTATTATTATTATTATTATTATTATTATTATTATTATTATTATTATTACTATTATTTGGACCTTTTACATCACTGAATCTGGATTCTGCATTTGTAAATTGAACTTAATTACTGACTTACTTACTTATTTAAAATCAAATCATGCCGTAAGTAGTTTGGGAACAGTGGCAATAATATTTCAAGTTAGTGATTTATAAGGTTAAAGTCCTCGCAAGACTCGTAGGGCTGGCTCTGGTACCCACTTTCTTGTTTTCAGACTGCTAGGTTGGCGGGCTGCCTGGTTTATGCAATGATGCCATCCCCAAGCCACCAGTGAGCGGCTTGGGATTTGAACCCCGGTACTTTCGACTGGTAGGTTAGAACCTTACTACCTACCACTGCGCCACAACGGCAATAAAGTTAGTAATACTTCAAGGAAAAATAAAATTGATAAAAAAGGACGGGCGTTTGAATGAAATATTCAGTAACTCGCTTTAGGGGACAAGTTTTGAGTTAATGATGTGTCAGGAAGAGATTAACTCTTTAGGGGATAATTTTGGGTTAACGATACGTCGGGAAAATAGATTAACTCTTTGAGGGGGCAATTTTGAGTTAATAATACGTTGATGATGCATCCACTTAATAGGACAAATTTGAGTTAATAATGTTAATGATAAACTCTTTAGAGGACAATGTTGAGTTGATAGTACGTTAATGATACGTTCTCTTTATAGGACAATTTTGAGTTAATAATACGTTAATGATACAGTCTCTTTAGAGGACAATTTTGAGTTAATAATGTTAATGATACATTCTACTGTATTTATAGGACAAATTCGAGTTAATGATACGCTATTGATACGTTCCCTTTAGAGGGCAAATTGAGTTAATAGTATGTTAATGATACATCCACTTTATATGACAATTTTGAGTTAATGATATTTTAATTAATATGTTAATGATACATCCCATTTAGAGGACAATTTTGAGTTAATGATACGTCAGGAAAAAGATGAATTCATTAGTGAACCATTTTGAGTTAATGGTCAGCCTGGTTAAAAATACAAACTCAAAATACGTGGATTGTGGAGTGGTGGAATTCTAACCTTCTGAAAAAGCTAAAAAAAAAATGAAATAAAAAAGTAAAAAATAAAAAATAAAAAAAATAAAAAATAAAAACTGCAATCGATGAAAGCGACCCTAAAAATGTTATTCATCCTTGCCCTCTGAAAACCCTGTTCTTTTGAACAGGGAACAGAATTACTGTTAGAAACTGATGACCTTCGCTCTGTCAGGAAAGGGAGGGGGGATGAAAAAAAAAAAACGACGAAAAACCCAAAAGCAATTTTTCAATTTGAAAAAAAGGCTCCCGTCAGATGTAGAACTGATTTTATTTTTTATTTTTTTATTTTTTGAGGGGAAAAATTGCCCGGAGGTGAATGAATTTTTTTTTTATTTTACTCCGATCCAAAAATAACTATTGGGACCCCAAAATAGTTTTATGGACTTTGCTTTCGCCAGGGCCGTAAAATCTGATAGATAGATAGATAGATAGATAGATAGATAGATAGATAGATAGATAGATAGATAGATTGGAAAAAGACTGTCATGTAAACTTTTGTCAGAATTCAAGCACCTTTCATTAAACACCAGGACAGATTGGTTGGACCGATGTTTTTACTTTGGTTAAGGTTTCGCAATTAAAAAAAAGCTTTGAAGAGCTCTGAAGCTTTAGCTGATAATAATAATAATAATAATAATAATAATAATAATAATAATAATAATATTATTATTATTATTTTATAAGCCATTAATAATAATAATAATAATAATAATATTATTATTATTATTATTATTATCATTATTCTCCGTAGCATAAAAATCTCATGCAAAAACAAAAATTAAGATAAAAGGAGACGGAGAACAGGAAGAGGTCAGTTGGACTATGAGATTTCAACCACACTAATTGGAAAGTTTTTAATTTTATTTTTTTTTTTTTTTTTTTGAGATTTGGCAATTTATTTGATAATTTTCTCTCTCTGATAATTCAGGTATTGGATTTTTTTCTTCTCATTATTACTGTTGTTGCAGTCTTTCATCTTATTGCAATAATGGTATTTTATCGTCATCCCCCTCCCCCTCGTTCTTAGGATCGCCCCCCCCAACCCCCGCCTTCCCCTACCCCTGCATATGTATGTATAGATTTATTATGATTATTATGTTCGTAACTTTTTTTTTTATCATAATCAGTCTCATTAGTTATATCTGTAGTTGTACCTTCCATATAAAAAAGAAAAAAAACACTCACATCTATGATCGTAGTCCTCGCGACGCCAGATAACATCAACAAATCAATTGCTAAAATCTGGACTCCATGTCAGAGTCTTATATCTATCTCCATTCAATCTGTTTTTCATTTTTTTTTTTTTTACTCTTCCCAGAGCTCATTTACTTCCTTCTCTTCCTCCTCCTCCTCCTCCTCCCCTCCTCTTCCATTCCTCCTATTCCTCCTCTTCTCCTTCTCCCACTTCTCCTCCTCATCTAACATCTCCTCCTCCTCCTCCTCCTCCTCCTTCTTCTCCGCTTCCTCTTTTCCTCTCTTCCTCTTCCTCCTCCTCCTCCTCCTCCCTTCTTCTCCCTCCTCCTCCTCCTCTTCCTCCTCCTCCTCATCTAACTTCTCTTCCTCCTCATCCTCCTCCTCCTCTTCCTCCTCCTCCTCCTCCTCCTCATCTAACTTCTCTTCCTCCTCATCCTCCTCCTCCTCTTCCTCCTCCTCCTCCTCCTCCTCTTCCTCCTCATCCTCCTCCTCCTCTTCCTCCTCCTCCTCCTCCTCCTCCTCCTCCTCATCCTCCTCCTCCCTCCTCCTCCTCCTCCTCATCTAACTCTCTCTTCCTCCTCATCCTCCTCTCCTCCTCCTCCTCCTCCTCCTCCTCCTCCTCCTCCTCATCCTCCTCCTCATCCTCCTCTTCCTCCTCCTCCTCCTCCTCCTCCTCCTCCTCCTCCTAGTCATTCTCCCCTTCAGAACGCCCTTCCTCCCACCCTTCCTGTCTCTCTCCTTCTCCCACTTCCCCTTCCGTTTGTCCTTTGTTTACCTCGTAATCTTCTTCTTCTCGTCCATTAAACTCGTGATTCATGGAAAGTCTTTTTCCTTCCCTGATGGACGGCTGGGGAGGGGGGAAGGGGAAGGGAAGGGGAGGGGGAAGGGGGAGAGAGGGGTGGGGGTGAATAGGTCATGGTGGTGTCCTCCTACCCATTTTTTTTTTTTTTATTTTTTTTGCTTTGGCATTCTTCTCTCTCTCTCTCTCTCTCTCTCTCTCTCTCTCTCATTTGTCTGCAAGATTTTCAGATTAACTGTGTTTCCTCTCTCTCTCTCTCTCTCTCTCTCTCTCTCTCTCTCTCTCTCTCTCTCTCTCATTTTTCTGCAAGATTTTCAGATTAACTGTGTTTCCTTGCTCTCTCTCTCTCTCTCTCTCTCTCTCTCTCTCTCTCTCTCTCTCTCTCTCTATATATATATATATATATATCTATATATATATATATATATATATATATATATATATATATATATATATATATATATATATACATATACATATACATATACAGATATACAGATGAATATATATACACATATAAATATATAAAATATATATATATATATATATATATATATATATATATATATATATATATATATATATATATATATATATATTAATATTTGTTGTGTGCGTAAAAATAAGCCATTCTAAATCTCGATAATTATTCGAACGCAATATGCTATTATCATCCGCGTGACGGAGAAGCATCGCTATAATTAGTTTAATCCTACAAATCCCCAACCCAGTTCTTAGTGATAAGCT
>NC_089785.1:21677706-21685206 GCF_040412425.1 Macrobrachium rosenbergii | reverse complement strand
AGAGAGAGAGAGAGAGAATAGGTGTGTGTGTGTGTGTAAGTGGATATTTACCCTACTTTTGGGAGAGGTCCAGGTTTCATTTGCTTATGATTCCTAAGTAAAGAATGGTATATAATTATATATATATATATATATATATATATATATATATATATATATATATATATATATATATATATATATATATATATATATATATATCTGATATATATATATATATCTGTATATATATAGGTCTTTCAATTGAAATATATATATAAATTTCTGACTCACATCAGGAACCCAGGTCTTTCAATTGAAAGACGAGGGTTCTGCCAGCCAAGCCACACAATTGAGAATTTCAGGTTCTGATCCACACGTGATTGTGTGTTGATTATTTCTAATTATATATGATTGTGTGTTGATTATTATAATTATATATATATATACATTATATATATTCTTGTGTGTATTGCCATATTTTTTTTTATTTCTCTTTTTACTTCATTTCAGTCTATTTGTCTTTTTCTCTCCCCAATTACTTTGTCTTTTTGCGAAGGAGGGTCTCGGCTCGCTTCGCATTGTGCCAGTTGCTGAGACTCAATTTTCCAATTACCGACCTTTTGTAGTGGTTTTCCAGCAAACAGTTTGTTAACAACGCTTGCTTGCCTTCTTTTTTTATGTTATTCTCTCTCTCTCTCTCTCTCTCTCTCTCTCTCTCTCTCTCTCTCTCTCTCTCTGTTCGGTTTTTGAAATCTGAGTCATCCTGAGGCTTATGTTCTTCAAATCCAGCGTGTGTCTCAATCCCACTCTCTCTCTCTCTCTCTCTCTCTCTCTCTCTCTCTCTAATATTTGACGTGATTTAAAATAAAGAAAACAAAATATTTCTTATATCTTTTGCTCTGTCTTTCATAACTCTAGCGGCCAAATGTCGAACAAATACCTCTCTCTCTCTCTCTCTCTCTCTCTCTCTCTCTCTCTCTCTCTCTCTCCATCCTTCTCACTCTCAATCTCAGCGGAGATAAGATCACTCGAATGAACCTATGAATATATAATGAATGTATTGACGCTGCTAGAGATGGCGAGGGGTCTAGCCATTCTCCCCCTCCCCTACCCCCTCCACCTCCTCCCACCCTTCCCCCTCCCTCCCCTCCCCTCTCCACTTCCTAATCCCATTCCTCCCGATCCACAACTCGGCAAACTTCATCCCAATATCTTTGCGGTCCAGGGGGAGAGAGAGAGAGAGAAGAGAGAGAGAGAGAGAGAGAGAGAGAGAGAGAGAGAGAGGAAGGGGTAAGGGGAGGGGAACTCGAAGGATGTTTGTGATGCTGAAGGTAAAGAAGCGAGAGAGAGAGAGAGAGAGAGAGAGAGAGAGAGAGAGAGAGAGAGAATCGGTAAGATTTTTGTGATGCTGGAAGATGAAGAAGGGAGAGAGAGAGAGAGAGAGAGAGAATCCGTAAGATTTTTGTGATGCTGGAAGAGAGAGAGAGAGAGAGAGAGTTGATTTCCTCCTCCACATTTTTTGCCGTGATTTATGAAAATATTCGACTGATTGATGGATCGATCGGTATAATTCATATATACCCTGCCGTCGCACTGATTATGGTCATCACTAACTGGAAAGTATTATGGTCCCGGGTTCGTCTTCCAGGCAAGCCGGATTGCCTTAGGCTCCTTCCATCCTAATGTGCCTTTCATGACCCAATCAGTGAATTAGTTCGTGGTACTTAGTCGACTATTGTGGGTCGCCACCAGGATGGAGAAAAGCCTCAGAGACTCATTGTAAGGATGATTCTCAGCTTCCGGGAAGCAAGATAATGATTATGATATAATGGTTACTTCAGAGGGGTTTAACGAGCTAGTTATGAGCCTTTTGTGTAGGTGTATGAAGCATTCATGGTTTAGAAGTTTTCTTTAATTTAGTTTCATCCACCAGAAGTTATATTATGAATCTGGGGGACATGACACAGCCACCCACCTCATGCAAACCGGTTTGTCCGCCCCGGGTGGGGGAGGGGTAGGTAAGGGAATGGGAGGGTGGGGGAGACAGCCGCCCTCCTCCTGCGAAACCTGTTTGTCCGGCCCAGGTGGGGATGAGGTAGGTAGGGGATTGGGAGGCTGCAAACCTGTTTGTCTGGCCCAGGTGGGGACGGGGTAAGTAGGGGATCGGGAGGGTGGGGGAGATAGCAGCGCCGAGTTCCAGCGTGCGTAGCGCGTGCCGACAAGCTCGTGTATATATATATATATATATATATATATATATATATATATATATATATATATATATATATATATATATATATATATATGTATATTATATATATATATATATATATATATATATATATATATATATATATATATATATATATATATATATATATATATATATATATATATAAGCGTGACAGTTACAAGTCATAATGTTTCTTCCAGCAACATCTGACAACCGCTCGGAAGTGAATCTCCCGCTGCTCTTTGCAATTGCTTGCACAAACGGCTGCTGCCTGCGACTTATGCATTCTGATTAATTTACAGCCGGCCCGGTCGTTTATATAATTAGTTGCATAACAACTTACCCCGCTGTTCAGCCGACACTTGGCAAGTGCCACCTGGCGGCCGTGGATTGAAGTTAGGTGCTTGTGGATGCTTGTTAACTCGTTAAGATGTGCGTGTACACTTGTTAATATATATATGTACATGTACATTTGCACTTCATAATGCGCCATAACTGTCAACTGTCACTTGGGTTCATGTGAAGCGAGGATTTTTATTTTTCAATTCAGCTAGTTTCTCTCTCTCTCTCTCTCTCTCTCTCTCTCTCTCTCTCTCTCTCTCTCTCTCTCTTGACGATGATATCTTGGGAACAGTTGCATGGAACGTGCATAAAAACGCACCGGCAGTTTTACTGAATATAATGAACATATCTGCCAATATTCATGAGATTCTTTTCAGCCGTTCCTGCGATATTCCGTCTCCAACTTCGTGAGGCGTGGTAATGAATCTGTGGAGAAACTTGGAGTTTCCCATTAGACTAAACAGGCCCATTCTTCTTCTCAACTTGGCCCGTGTGAGAGGTGGGTGCAATTTGCCCAAAAAACATTCGAGGTGAATAATTATACTTCCAGGGACCCCTGTACTTGTTTCACGCCTGAAATGATGCATATTTTTATTATATGACTGTTAGGTAGAGTGAATGTGTAACTATTTTGGGTTTTTTGTTTATCTTTTAAAATTTTTTTTTAAAAATTAAATAGTCAATCCAAAGGCTGGTCATTTATCTGAAATTTCACATCTGAAATAAAGTATATTTTTATTATTATTGTTAGTTAGAGCGAATATTTTGAATTTGTTGGTTATCTGTTATGATTTTTTTTTTACATAAAGAGTCAATCCAAAGGTTGATTATCTATATGAAATTTCATAGAGCTTGTCTTATAATTATTATTGCTATATTGGTTAGAGTGACCGTATCACTATATTGAACTTATTGTATATTTTTATTGTATATCTTTTATGTTTTTACACAAATATTCAATCCAGAAACTGACTATTTATCTGAAATATCTTAGAATTGTCAAAATCGAAAGAATTAAGAGTTCTCCCACTACATACAATATTTTTTTAGCTGTATGTAAAAAGAACATTTAGGTTCATCTTCGTAGCAGTATAATAATCCAAGATTATTTTACTGCCGGTACGTGATGCTAGTCGATCCTCGGTCGCTTCAAATCCCGGGATATGAAAAAATGTAAAAATTTAAAAACACGCAAATAATGGGAATTTTAACAAGCGCGAAGTGAATTCACACTTCTCATAACCCCGCGAGAGAAAGAAAAAATTACATATTCCACGCAGTGGATGTTATTCAAACATTTTTCTCTCTCTCTCTCTCTCTCTCTCTCTCTCTCTCTCTCTCTCTCTCTCTCTCTCTCTCACGTGAGGGAACAAGGAAATTGAGCAATCCTTTTTTGCATTTAAAATTCCTTGGAGATATTCTCTTCCTCTGTGTCTGCCTGCCTCTCTCTCTCTCTCTCTCTCTCTCTCTCTCTCTCAGCACGAAAGAAACCGTACAACTTTCTTCTTTCATGTCCCTGGCATTTCACGCTATGGCGATTCTTCCTCCGAGTAATGTTTTAGTAATGTTTCTCTCGGAGACTCTTGAATGTAAATTACGGCCCAGTATTATACCGGTTTTCAGACTAATGCTTCAGGTCTCTCTCTCTCTCTCTCTCTCGACGGGGTTGTGTGTTAGCCGTTGCTGGGCGCTGGGGGTTGGGGAGAGGGTGGAGAGGAAGGGGTTGAAACCCCCCCTCCCCCTCAAAAAAAAAAAAGGCGTCAACAGCTGTTAAATCAAGTCAGACCGCTGAAAATGGTCTCGACGGAATGGGTCTTGGCTAGATCTGTCCATTGAAACTATGTAGAGGCAGAGCCCTTATGTTTGCGGTTGGCTGCCGAGAGAGAGAGAGAGAGAGAGAGAGAGAGAGAGAGAGAGAGAGAGAGAGAGAGAGAGAGACCCCGCAAAATATATATTTTTTCTTATACATACATCGCCGTTTTCCAGATATGTACGACAATTTCCGCACAGATAAACAAAGCGGCTCGGCGCAATTTGAACTAAAATTAGTGGGAAAATTAGCGGCCAACTGGGAGAGAAAAAGCTTCGAGGGATAATCATTATGACATTAGAGTCAAAAATGAAAGGGAGTTAAAATAAAAAACCATAAAGAAAAAAAATATAAATTACTCGTTGCAAAAAAAAAAAAAAACCCACCAAATTTACCGTCATCATTTTCGTGATATTCCGCGATGAATTCGTGTTTCACCCAACTCTCTCTTTTTAACCGCCCCCGCCCCACACCCCACCTCTTTTACAGTCTGTCCCCCTTCTTCCCCAACCTTCCTCCACTCCCCCCAACATCCATTTTCTTGTTTATATACATATGCAATGTTAACAGAAAGCGTGATAAATGTCTTTCTCAGAGTGCTGTTAAGAAGTAAACATACATATATATATATCTGGACGGACCCTTTGTCTGCATTGCGGGGTCTGTTATTTTTTTTCTCTCTCTCTCTCTCTCCACTCTTCTTTGCCGTTGTTTGTTGCCTTTGTTTGTTATGTTTGTTTGCGTTTGTTCCTTCCCTCCCACCGATCTCCCTTTGTTTGTTGAACTTCATCAAACACCGTAATTGTTCCATTCTTTCTGTTACGCACTTCGTTCGTTTGTGATGAAATGATCGCACTGTTTGTTGTTGATTGTTGCTCTGTTGCTTTCCCATTGTTTGTCGCTTTGTTTGTTAATGCGTTTGTTAATGAGGTTATTCATTCGCCTTAGTATGTGTTGGGTTCCTCATTTGTTTGTTTGTCGTATATCTTGGAAAGTCGTTGATGGATTTCAAGGAATTTTTGTGGAGCAGTAGGACGTGGATTAAGCAGGATCCGGTTGCATTATGGGATTAATCCGCTTGTGGATTCTGGATTTAATGTCTGAATGGATTTGGGTGAGGAGGGTTTGTTTGTAATATATCTTGAAAAGTTAACGATGGATTTCAACGAAATTTTCAAGAGTGGTAGTTAGTGGTTTAAGGAATATTCGGTCGCGTTATGGGATTAATCCACGCACGGATTCTGCATTTATTTTATGGATTGGGTTGGGGCAAGTTCGACGAGAATTGCTTTAGTAGCGTATGCGTTCTCGAAGTGCTTTTGAAACGGCTGTGACTCTTTAATAGAACGTTTTTATTTTTATATATTTTTATTATTATTCATTTTATTTATTTATTCTTTATAATGTTTCCTTTATCTTTATATATTTTATAAGATTTTAATTTATTTTTATTTATTTGTTTTTATAATGTTTCCTTAATGACTGGATGCCGTGTCGTTAATGTGTTTCACCGACCTGGATTTATTTAGGGCGCGTATTGGTCGTGTGTCAGTGTTGTCCCGGGTATTGTTTCGAAAGAAGTCTGTTGTACGTTTGTTGTTTCTGGTGTTGTTTCGATTATTGTTGTTTCATGCGTCAATACCGTTGAACGGAAGTTGTGTATTTACCCGTGTGCGTTGGAGAAGCGGGGGTTGGGGGCGGGAGGCGCTGTCTAGTTGAGACAGTTTCTCAAAATGGTTTCTTCATTCATTCCTCTGTGGATTTCAAGGCTTACAGTAAAAAAAAAAATTTATCTAGCTTTAAAGGAAATGAATTTTGATTTAATTTTTAAAAATCCCAATTAAAATAAGACGAAGAGAGCTATGATTGTGAATCTCTTCCGGAAAACTTTACATTCTACCCATTACAGGTGTGAGGTTGGAGGGGGCGGGGGTGGGGTGGGGGTTAATTGCTATTGCCGCCAGTGCACCTCATGCAATGCATTGTAGGCATTCTAGCCTCTTGCTTTACCTCCTTTCTCGTCCATTTCTTCCATCTTGCTATCCAACCTCTCTAACTGTTGTATCTCAGGGCACCTTTAGATCCTTGTACCCCATCTCCTTTATTATCTGGATCTATTTATCTTGCTGTCCAACCGCTCTAACCCCAGTGCTTGATTCATTCATTCAAGGCTCTTTTGGAGTCGGACGTATTATTATTATTATTATTATTATTATTATTATTATTATTATTATTATTATTATTCGTCTTCTTCTTCTTCTTCTTCTTCTTCTTCTTCTTCTTCTTCTTCTTCTTCTTCTTCTTCTTATTATTATTATTATTATTATTATTATTATTATTATTAATTAATCTTCTTCTTCTTCTTCTTCTTCTTCTTCTTCTTCTTCTTCTTCTTCTTCTTCTTCTTCTTATTTCTATTATTCTTATTATTATTATTATTATTATTATTATTATTATTATTATTATTATTATTATTATTATTCCAGCACGAACAATAACCAACCAACAACCAAAGCAGAATTCCTTGAAATAGGAAAAGAAAATAAAAAAATACCAATAAGTAAAAAACAAAACAAAAAAAAAGCAAATAAAAAAAAGACTGGAATCCCAGACACAAACAGCCGCATAATTCAGAGAAACAAAAGACTCAATGGCGCACGGCTCTTGAAAAATGATTACAGCCCCTCTTTCAATAAATATCCTTCGGCGTTTAGGAGAGAGAGAGAGAGAGAGAGAGAGAGAGAGAGAGAGAGAGAGAGAGAGAGAGAGAGATAGAGAATTTGGTATTTTCTCGGTGTTGCACCAAAGGGAATTTAGGTCAAGCTTGGCAGGTTATAATTAACATTATTTATCTTTGAGACATTATATACATATAATATGTATATATATATATTTATGCATATATATATGTATATACATATAATATATATATATAATTATGACAATATTTTAATGAATGATTCACCTCCCTCAGGCTTTAATTTTGATCAAGTTTCACATATAACTAAATAATTCTAAGGCATGTGGATGTATAAAAAATTTTTATATGAATTTTATGTATGAATTCTACTTCATAGGAAGAACTATAAAAATTTGTTTACTATAACAAACTCATTTTTCTGCGGTGCAATAA
>NC_089785.1:21667706-21670206 GCF_040412425.1 Macrobrachium rosenbergii | reverse complement strand
TGGCGTTGCCAACGACAAATGTGTTATAGATGGTCGTTTTGTGGTCGTTGTATGGAATGGAGTAGTTTGCCGTCTAGGAAAGTAAAAGTCATTAATTGATTGATGGATTGGTTTACTGTTGTGAAGTGGCGTTGCAAATTAATGTCACTGGCGGAGAAGTGTATAATTTGTTGATATTTGTAACAGGACAAAATCTATAATGTTTTTCTCACTTTGTGATTTTCATGGATTCGACTGATTGATTATAGAGAGAGAGAGAGAGAGAGAGAGAGAGAGAGAGAGAGAGAGAGGGGGATTTTAAACAGAAAAACCTTTAATTTTTTAAAGAAAAAAGTTATATAAAACCTGAGAGAAGGAGAGAGACTGAGAAAGGTTGAAAATGAGAGAGAGAGAGAGAGAGAGAGAGAGAGAGAGAGAGAGAGAGAGAGAGTGTGTGTGTGTTGGGGGAGGGATTTTTAAACAGATGATAACTTTTATAAAATGAAAATAACTTAATATAAGACGGGAGAGAAAGAAAGAGGGAGAAAGGTTGAAAATGAGAGAGAGAGAGAGAGAGAGAGAGAGAGAGAGAGAGAGAGAAACAACGTCACACAAAACCCTGCACAAACATCACAAAAAAATAAAGCCCTGCACAAACAGCCTGCAACAATCGCAAAAGCACAAACACATGCACACAAGCAGAACGTGATTAGAGAAGCAATAATATATATATATATATATATATATATATATATATATATATATATATATATATATATATATATATATATATATCATTTATATCTCACAAGACTCTTTAATTCTTCTCCATCTTAGAAATACCACCGCGAGTGTGTTTCCCCCTCCCCCCTCCTACTTCCCCTACCCACATTCCCCTCCCCATCCCCTCCCCTTCCCAAGCACTAGTAACACCCAAAGCACTACTACTCTCTTCATTCTGGTGAAGGGGGGAGGGGTGCCAGGTCCTACCCAATTAGGGCGAAAATCCTCATCCACTTCTTCGGTCTGAACGACCGTAATGCCCTCTCCCCAGAGAGGAGGCATTTCCAACCCCCCCTTCCCCAAGGAGGTTAGATTCTTCCCTCACCCCCTCCCACTCCCCCCTCCTCATTAAATCGCGCGGTGCGCGCCTTTTAATTCACATATAAAATATTAACCCCCGCCAGCCTCCTCCTGCTCATCTTATTGTAATTTGCTTTTGCAGTTTAATTCATGCAAATGAGTTATAATCATCGCTGTTAGTCCCTCTTCAGGGGATAATCAACCTTATGTCTCCTTCGCTTTATGTCTTCATCTCTCTCTCTCTCTCTCTCTCAGCGTGGAGAAGTGGAGGTGGAGTTAGCTACCAACTTAGTCTCTTGTATATTATCTTTTTCCTTTTCATCTCTCTCTCTCTCTCTCTCTCTCTCTCTCTCTCTCTCTCTCTTAGACAACTAAACTACGGGTACTCTCTGTCTGTCTGTCTGTCTGTCTGTCTGTCTGTCTGTCTCTCTCTCTCTCTCTCTCTCTCTCTCTGTGTGCCGGAGTGGAGGTGAAGTCAGCTACCAACTTAGTCTCTTATATATTTTCTTTTTCCTTTTCTTTTCTCTCTCTCTCTCTCTCTCTCTCTCTCTCTCTCTCTCTCTCTCTCTCTCTCCGCGGAGGAGTAGCCTCTGAAAGTGACGTTGGCTACCAACGCAATCTCTTGTTTTATTTATCTTTATTCTATTTTCTTTTCTCGGTTTCTTCCGCGCTTCTTATTCACCTCAGGAGATGCTTTTCACGTCGGCAATCCTTCTTAATTTGCTCCAAAGAAGTCTTTAAGTGTTTCTCTCGCGGCGGATTTTAATTTCTCTTCATTTGTTTGCTTCTTATTATTTCAACCCCGTGTCCTGAGACGTTCTTTTGTGGGTCGAGTTTCTTAAGATTCTTTACCAGTGTCAAGGGAGAATGTAGTAATAATAATAATAATAATAATAATAATAATAATAATAATAATAATAATAATAATAATAATAATAATAATTGTGGAATTTAAACTTGCAGTTTGAAACACTGTCCTTATACATACATACATATATATAAATATATATATATATATATATATATATATATATATATAGTATATATATATATATATATATATATATATATATATATATATATATATATATATATATATATATATATATATATATATATATATATATATATATATATATATATATATATATAGAGAGAGAGAGAGAGAGAGAGAGAGAGAGTCATACTTTCATAAAATCAAATCCATAGTATGTAACTATCAACTATGACAAAAAAAAATATAACTAAAAAGGTAGGAAATTAATTGACTTTCCCCTATATAATAATAATATTATGAATGTCATCGAATTATGTAAAAGTCGCGTCCAAGAAACTCTGGCTCATAAAAGCGATGGAAAAGGAGAGAGAGATAGAGGGAGAGAGAAAGAGAAGAGAGAGAGAGAGATAAAAAAGCATAAAAAGTTGAAAGTGTGTGTTT
>NC_089785.1:21650206-21662706 GCF_040412425.1 Macrobrachium rosenbergii | reverse complement strand
AGCGAGCGATATATTTGAAGGCAGAAGACCTTTAATATCCACATAATTTTATTTAATTATTTGTAAAGGATTTATTTTTTGTGTCATATAGAACTCTCCACAGTCTAGCAATTAAAGAAAGAAAGAATATTGATATGTGCAGCATGGAATCTTGTCACCTCAACAGAAATGACATGTTGAGTAGGACGCACTAACTCAGGAAACTAAAACTCTGAAGATGGTAGTGTAAGTTAATAATAATAATAATAGTAATAATACCCCAGTTATGCACTTCTCTATCTTGGTCATCCACCTTTTGTCCATCAACATAATATTCATGTCTCTTATGCAAATCATCTTTTTCCTGTATTTTATTATAAATGTAAATGTTTATTGCTTAATTCATTGATCTTCATTTATTTGCTTTTATCTATATTATAAATTCATTCTTCTATCTTCACTGTATCAACCTTTATTACTTTCCTGTAAAAGAAAACTATTGTGCCGGCTTTGTCTGTCCGTCCGCACTTTATTCTGTCCGCCCTCAGATCTTAAAAACTACTGAGGCTAGAGGGCTGCAAATTGGTACGTTGATCATCCATCTTCCAATCATCACACATACCAAATTGCAGCCCTCTAGCCTCAGTAGTTTTTAATTTTATTTAAGGTTAATGTTAATGTTAGCAATAATTATGTTCATACAGCATTATACCGGGACCACCGAAAGGCAGATCTATTTTCGGTGGCCTTGATTATACGCTGTAGCGGCCTTACAGAAAACTCGATTGCGCCGAAGAAACTTCGGCGCACTTTCTACCTGTTTACACCTGATATTACCGTATGTTGAAAACCTGAATGTTTGTGTGAGAGAGAGAGAGAGAGAGAGGGAGAGAGAGAATGGTTAAGACTGTAAACACATAATATGCATTACTGTATTATATATACAGTATATATATATGTATATATATATATATATACACACATATATATTTGTGTGTGTGTATGTCTGTGTACATATTACATTCTCACGCGCCTGTGTTACACATCCACGCGCTCTCGCGCGCTAATACTCTTTGCCTTGTTCACAAAACAGACGAGACACGAAAAGCTGAAATGTGCAATACTCGCCGATCGGAGTAAATCTCTTTTGCAGTTTGCTGGACATGATCTTTGGAGAATAAAATGTCGAAGCTGCAACTCTGATGCTGTTTGGAGATTTCTGACTTTAAAATTAATAATAATAATATTATTATTATTATTTTTTATTATTTTGTTTTTATATTATTATTATTATTATTATTATTATTATTATTATTATTATTATTATTATTATTATTCATTAAATATCCCCTTCAGAAAACCCCGTTGAATACACACAATATGGCAACATTTGTGCTTGTTATTTTCCGTTGAATTATTGATCATTGTTCTGTTTCCATCTTTATCTTACTATATTTATCCTTATATTATTATTATTATTATTATTATTATTATTATTATTATTATTATTATTATTATTATTATTATTATTATTATGAGATATCCCCTTTCAGTAAACCCTGTTGAATGCACACAATATGGCAACATTTTTGCATATTATTCTTTGTCGAATTATCGATCATTATCCTATGTCTGTCTCTAATATATTTCCTCTTATTCGTTTTTCATTTTTATTCTATACCCTATGGACATTCTGTTATGCCCTGCCCGGTATAAAAGTGTACCCATCACGCTGAATAATAATAATAATAATAATAATAATAATAATAATAATAATAATAATAATGGTGAAGAAATCCACAATGGTGTAGGTGTAAATATACATTAAAATTATATACAAAACGATGATAATAATAATAATAATAATAATAATAATAATAATAATAATAATAATAATAATAATAATAATAATAATAATAATAATAATAATAATAATAATAAAATAAAAGCACTTTTCAAGAACATAAAGGAGTCAAAAGATAACAAAACATGAAACATGGGAGGATAAAAAAAAAAAAAAAGATAACATGGCCCGAATAAGTAAAAAGAAAAAAAAATAACAAAAAAGAAGATGGTAATATCTCAATGCAAACAGTGTACTGAAGAGACGTTTTTAGCAACCGGAGAGAGGAAAGCATATTTTGCATTTTTGCAATGTGTGTTTTTCTTTTGCCAAGCAAGCATTTGCAGTATACAGAAGGGATATGCACTTATACACTTGCATACACATGAATACGTGCATATCCATGCGGTTGTAAGTATGCCTGAGGCATACAAAGGCTCATACGCATTTATACATGCTCCTAAGTGTATGATTTGTTTTCTGTACTTTATTTAGAGAGTTGTTCAATATTTATATATGACTGATCAAGCGTACACGTATTCACAATTACATAAGCACATGTAAATTCAGTTACACTTTCCAGTCATGTATAAACACACACCCATACACATCTACACACATGCTACACTTATATACACTTAGAACATAACACACATATGCTACACTTACATACACTTTAGAAAATAATACACACATGCCTCACTTACATACACTTAGAACATAATACATACATGCTACACTTACATACACTTAGAACCAAATACACATATGCTACACTTACACTTTAAAACGCACACCTGTATATTTCTACTGCTTTCCACAGCTGTTAAACACGTGCTTGTGAATAATCAGACATTCAAGCATAACAAAATACGTGAAGTTATAGATGAACTTACGCATTTGTATACAAGCACTGTATTGCGCATCTGTTTCACCTGTGTGTTCGGATGTCAGTGTACAAATACACTTGTCAGAAGAATCTCCCACTTGAGAGAGAGAGAGAGAGAGAGAGAGAGAGAGAGAGAGAGAGAGAGAGAGAGAGAAATGGGACATCTTTCCAAAGCAAACTGACTTTGAGAAACGAGACATACCAGCGCCATCATGCGTCTCAATATTGATACAAGACAGGAATCCATTCAGCAGTGGAGGAGGAAGAAGAAGAAGAAGGAGAAGAAGAAGAAGAAGAAGAAGAAGAAGAAGAAGAGAGAGAGAGAGAGTAAAAAAAAAATATCCTAAGCAGGTATTCTTTCGATCATCATTTCCATATCAATTTGCTTCTTCGAATCCTCTTGGTTCGTCCTTCAATAGAGAGAGAGAGAGAGAGAGAGAGAGAGAGAGAGAGAGAGAGAGAGAGAGAAGAACCACCTGTGTGTAGGCACATTCACTCCTGACTTCTTCAATCTTCTCCTGAGATCTCGTCCAACGGGATTCCTCCGGTTTAGCAAGCAATTCGTCTTTCAAGCACACAGGACTGCTCAATGCACGATGAAGAAGAAGAAGAAGAAGAAAGAGAGGGAGAGAGAGAGAGAGAGAGAGACAGAGAGAGAGAGAGAGAGCGAGCAATCAAAACTTGTCTTGGTCAAACAATCAATATAAAGTCATCTGGATGAATCCACCAAATTGAGACCGGAGGAGTTGCTGCTCTCTCTCTCTCTCTCTCTCTCTCTCTCTCTCTCTCTCTCTCTCTCTCTCTCTCCACAAGCTGATGTGCTTTGGAGAGAGAGAGAGAGAGAGAGAGAGAGAGAGAGAGAGAGAGAGAGAGAATTAGAATTACCCAAGAAGCATAATTGTGTAGTATAGCAATCTTATGAGAATTAGGCAATATTTTGCACACATTTTTATATATATATATATATATATATATATATATATATATATATATATATATATATATATATATATATATATATATATATATATAATGTGTGTGTGTGTGTGATCGTGTGTATTGGTGTGTGTGAGTGTGTGTGAATGTGCGCATACCCGCTCACGTACAAAGAGCAAATTGATTACATAACTACACGTATTGTTGCAATACCCATGTCTAGCCTGCCCCCTTCTTCGCCAAAGCCCCACCGTCTCTCTCTCTCTCTCTCTCTCTCTCTCTCTCTCTCTCTCTCTCTCTTATCTTAATTTGGGAGCCCTTACCAGCGAAATCGCAAGTCTGCTGGAGTCAAGACACTTTACAACCTCGAAATCCTTCGTTCACCTCCTTGTCAATGAATATCGTTCGTTTGCCGAAGAGGAGAGAGAGAGAGAGAGAGAGAGAGAGAGAGAGAGAGAGAGAGAGAGAGAAGACGAAGAAAAGGACCCTAACGAGAAATCAGTCAGGACTCCGGAATGAGGATTGGGTAGTGTGGTGGGATTGGTTATGAAGTGGTGCCTCAAAGGTATGGTAGGGGAAGTAAGGGGAGGTGGGGAATGGGGGGGGAGGGGAGGGGAGGGGACGTCGCTGGAATGGGCGTAGGGAGTAACCACTGCGAACAATTAAAGGCCAGGTATACGACCGGAGGGGGAAATAAAAAGAAAAGCTTCTTCTGTGTCCGGAGCGAAGATAGACAAGACATTAATCACCTGGAATTCGAAAGGTCTCTTGGGAAGAGCTCTTCTTCCTTCCTTCCTTCCTTCCTTCCTTCCTTCCTCCTCCTCCTACTATTCCTCTTCCTCCTATTCCTCATCTTCCTATCCTCCTCCTCCTCCTCTTCCTCCAATTGACCCCGCTCCTTCTCCTTTCCTTACCGTCTCTCTCCTCCTCCTGTTCCTCCTCCTATCCTCCTCCTCCTCCTCCTATTCCTCCTCCTCCTCCTATTCCTCCTCCTCCTCCTATTCCTCCTCCTCCTCCTTTCCTTACCGTCTCTCTCCTCCTCCCCCTTTTCCTCCTCCTATCCTCCTCCCCCTCTTCCTCCTCCTATTCCTCCTCCACTCCTACTATTCCTCCTCCTCCTGTTCCTCCTACTATCCTCCTCCTCCTCCTGTTTCTCCCTCTATCCTCCTCCTCCTCCTGTTTCTCCTCCTACCCTCCTCCTTCTCCTGTTCCTCCTACTATCTTTCTCCACCTCCTATTCTCCTCCTCCTCCTGTTCCTCCTCCTATCCTTCTCCTCCTCCTGTTCCTCTTCCTGTCCTCCCTCTCCTCCTGTTCCTCCTCCTGTCTTCCTCCTCCTCCTCCTCCAATTGACCCCGCTGCTTCTCCTTTCCTTACCCTTCCCCTCGCCCCCGCGCAAGAAAGCCTGCTTCAATCAACATTTAATCAGAGTTTAACAAGGAGAGAGGATCCGCCAGGTGGAGTTTTATCGCCCAAAGGCGATTTTCGACCTTAGGCCAAGAGGCCGCAAGGGTCAGGGAGAGGCTGCGGAATTTTGCGCCGCTTGTGGCCCTCCTGGACGCGATACAGGGCCGAGAAGAAGAAGAAGAAGAAGAAGAAGAAGAAGAAGAAGAAGAAGAAGAAGAAGAAGAAGAAGAAGGGGAAAAAAATGATCAGGACGTAATGAGAAAAGTTTTTGAAAGACACTTTTTGGGAGGGGGTGGTAGGGGGAGGGGGAGGGGAAAGGGGGGAAGGTAATGGTGGTGTTGCTAACTCGGCCGATGCCGCCGCGTCTACATTTACAAAAATGAAAAAAAGATGGAAAAGTTTTTTTTTAAGATAAAAGATAAAAAAAAAATATTTTTGAAGAAAAAGATGTTTAAGAAAATAGAAAAAATATTTTCTTATCTTTTATTTTTGTAAATAAAAAAATATATAAATATATACAGTATATATATATATATATATATATATATATATATATATATATATATATATACATACATACATACATACATACATATACACTTCTTTTGTTTTTGCTTATCATCATCACGCACAGCTGGCAGCCGTCACTCAAAAATTAATTTTCGAATGGCGGAGTCTCGAAATGTCCTTTTCTTATAAGTCCTTTTCGTTAATTTTATTTCTGATTATTTTGGTGGGCCCCTTTTCAAAAATTTCATCAGAATTTATCCCATAAATTAGTTTTGTGTTTAGATTTATATTCTTTTTTTTTTATTTATTTTCATTTTTTTTATTTATTCTGTTTTTATTTTTAGCTTTATATTTTTTCTTGTTCATTGTTAATTTATTTTTGTATTCACATTCTGGTATTGTATCCAGGTGAGATGTTCAAATCTTAACTCTCAATAATAATTATTCATCTCTTTTGATTCCCAGTAGGAATTAACTCTCAAAGTATTCCCCTAACACCCAAAAATGATTGTTCCTTTTTTTTGGATTCCCAGTTCGAACTTACTCTCAAAGTATTCCCCTAACACTCAAGAATGATTGTTCCTCTCTTTTGGATTCCCAGTTGGAATCTACTCTTAAAAGTATTTCCCTAACACTCAACAATGATTATTCATCTATTTTGGATTCCCATTAGGAATCTACTCTTAAAGTATTTCCCTAACACTCAACAATGATTATTTATTTATTTTGGATTCCCAGTAGGAATTTACTCTCAAAATAATTCCCTTACAGTAATTCCAGGTACCTGTTTATTGGTCTACCCATTAAAAAAATATCTCAGATTTTTTTTCCATGAAGTCATCTCGGTATTTGTTTGTTTTCCTATATAAAAAAAATATCTCAAAATTTATTTGACGAATTCCAGTGAAGTACTAAGTAAGGATTGGCTTTGGACCAAGGAAGAGTTGATTAGATTTTGAGATGGATCTGAATGTGGATTCAGGCTATGTGGATTAATTTTTCTTTGAATTTTTAATGATGTTAGCAGGTGTAACGGATTTCTTTGTAGCTCTCTCGTTTTAAAATCTGGTATCTGAAATATACGAAAATATACGAGTAATATTCTATAGTTACCGTAATGATGATGGAATGTATTCAGAGATTTTGTGCATGCTTTTTTTTTAAGCCTAAGTGGCCTTTTAACAGGTTTACCATTTTTTTTTAAAGAAATCGAGTAACCTTTGCAAAAACGCTCCATATATTGAAAGGCTACGGTTTGTATGCCTATGAAAAATGCAGATGACTTGAAAAATTTGGCATATTTCGATATATTAAAGTCTTTTTTTAATTGCTTCAAGTGACTCAGTGCATTATTATTATTATTATTATTATTATTATTATTATTATTATTATTATTATTATAAATCAGTGACTTATATTCACATTTTCCGTGTCAGCTTCTTTAAATTGTACAAATAACAACAACAATAATAATAATAATAATAATAATAATAATAATAATAATAATAATAATAATAATAATAATAATAATTATTATTATTATTATTATTATTATTATTATTATTATTATTATTATTATTATTATTATAAATCAGTGACTTACCTTCACATTTTCCGTGCCAGCTTCTTTAAACTGTACAAAAAATTCATTTAGTCAAATACAAATAACTGCGGCATATTTGTTCAAGAAAAAATAAAAAATCCCAACAAAAGCAACGCAATGTCTGGCACTCGGCACAAACTCCTATCTTTCCAAACCCCATTTTCATTCAGTTATACTTTTTCCCCCTTTGCAAAACTATTCAAGGTGTACCATTTCAGAAAAAGGCCTCAATATGATTCAGCAGATTTCCTATCAGAATGCAAAATGAATGGATTGTCCAGTTTCCCCCACCTCTCCTCAACCCCCTTCAAAAAAATAAAGACGGCAAAAAAATAATTTTAAAATCTAAATTTTTGACGTTTGGGAAATTGCAAAGCGTTGCTCAAAATTGCCTGGGGATTTGACGTCAGTGGTCCGGTTTAACATTTGTTGTTGCAAGTTATTTTTTTTTTTTTTTGCAGAAGAAGAAATGTGACGGCATTCTCTCGTGAAATGTGATAGATCTTTTTTTTTTTCTCTTTTCGTTGATTGTGGAAATGTTTAAAAATGGCTGAATTTCCCGTCAAGAGAGCAGGAGTGTGGGTTCTTTTTTTTTCCTCAGATGTGGAGTTGGAGCTTGAGTACGTAAACATAGAGTGAGAATATATATATATATATATATATATATATATATATATATATATATATATATATATATATATATATATATATATATATATATATATATATATATATATATATATATATATATATATTTATGCCCTTTACTTAATACCTTCATCCCCCTCTTCCTTTTCTACAATCTTGCTGTCCAACCTCTCTGACTATTACTTCTTCGTGCGACTGCGGGGTCCTCTCCCAGTTCCACCTTTAGAGCCTCGTACTGTACTTCATTTCACTCATTTTCTGTATCTCTTTATCTTGCTGTTCAACCGCTCCAACTTTCTCTTTTCAATGTCTTGAGAGTTCAGTGGCTGAGAGTGGCTCAGTGCTTGGCTTCACAGATGTTATTTAAGATTAAATCATCAATCAAAATTAAAATTATTATTTGAATTTAAATCTTATGTCATTTAAAATTAAAATTGTTATTTGAAATTAAATCTTATGTCATTTAAAATGAAAATTGTTATTTGAAATTAAATCTTATGTCATTTAAAATTAAATCTTATTTAAAACTTTAATTCCGATCATTTAAAATTAAAATTATTTAAAATAAAATCTTATTATTTAAAATTCAAATTATTATTTAAAATTAAAGCTTATTATTTAAAGTTCAAATTATTATTTAAAATGAAATCATATAATTTAAAATTAAAATTATTATTTAAATTTAAATAATATCATTTAAATTTAAAATTATTATTTAAAATCAAATCTTATTATTCAAAATTAAAATTATCATTTAACATTAAAGTTTATCATTTAAAATTAAGATTGTTATTCAAAATTAAATCATATAATTTAAAATCAAACCTTATTATTTAAAATTAAAGCTTATATATCATTTAAAATTAAAATTTTTATTTAAAATTAAACCTGATAATTTAAAAAAGTAAGATTATTTAAAATTAAATCTTATAATTCAAAATTAAAGTTACTAAAATTAAATCTGACCGTTTAAAGTAGTGTGTGTGTGTTTTTTTTACCACGTCTTGTTCACAATGTGTGTGTGTTTTTTACGACGTCTTGTTCACAATGTGTGTGTTTTTTTTTTTACCACGTCTTGTTCACAGTGTGTGTGTGTGTGTGTTTTTTTACCACGTCTTGTTCACAGAGTGTGTGTGTGTGTGTTTTTTTTGCCACACCTTGTTCAGAGTGTGTTTTTTTTGCCACGTCTTGTTCAGAGTATGTGTTTTTTTAACCACGTCTTGTTCAGTGTGTGTGTTTTTTTTTTTGCCACACCTTGTTCAGAGTATGTTTTTTTTATAACCACGTCTTGTTCAGAGCGTGTGTTTTTTTAACAACACCTTGTTCAGAGTATGTGATTTTTTTTTTACCACGTCTTGTTCAGAGCGTGTACGTGTGTGTGTGTTTTACGTCTTGTTCAGAGTGTGAGTGTGTCTGGTATCTGGTAACGTTATATAATAGCAAAAAAAAAAAAAGAGAGAGAGAGAGAGAGAGACTGTCACAGGCTTGTCCCTTTCATTTGCAAGTGCAAGTGACACACGTACATTTGCCAGACATTATCACAACCGAGAGATGCAATGGGAGACACATTCCGTATCGCGTGTCACATTCTTTTTATTTTATTTTTTTTTTCCTCGCCACCTACTTTCATAAAACTCAAAGGTGACGCGTGGCGATGTCACTTTGGGGGAAGGGTGGGTGGGGTGGGTGGGATGGATTGGGGGTAACCAAGTTTCAAGGTCGACATTTTGATATTTGGAAATTTTGCTCGAAATTTTAATAATTATTTATGAGACACAAGTCTTGTTTTATTGGTTGTTGTTTTTGCTGTTTAAGTTTACGCTGGCCTTGTGCCAGCACGGGCTCTTGCTCAAGAGGGTGGCTTCTTTGAGAGGTATTCAGAGATGAGCCGGAAATTGTTAGATGTAGCAATGGTAATAGTGAGGAACAATAAATTATTGTTCCCCACTATCACTATCAATTGTTAAGCCAAAACTTGACTCAATAAGAAAAGAATAGCTGTAAGAGGACCATCATTGTTGTGACACCTATATATTGTTAAAGAAAAATAAAGTGTCAAGATCTTTGCTGTTTTGACACCAGTGTGCGCGTTCAACAAGAAAAACACAAAAAAGAGAAAGACTCTTAGTAAGACAACTGATGTTTTGACACTAGTTTCAGGGAAAACAATCATTGTCAGTGGCAGTGTACGGTAAAAAAGGAAAAAAACTGATGTCAGTGCTGTTGCTGTTGTGACACGAATGTGTATATAAAAAGAAGAAATTGGTGTCAGTATCACTGCCGTTTTGACACCAATGTGTTGTTAAAGATACTGGTGTCAGTATCACTGATGTTTTGACACCAATGTGTTGTTAAACTGGTGTCAATATCGCTGTGGTTTTGACACCAATGTGTTGTTAAACTGGTGTCAGTATCACTGCCGTTTTGACACCAATGTGTTGTTAAGCAATCTGGTGTCAGTGTCACTGCTATTCTGACACCAATGTGTTGTTAAACAAACTGGTGTCAGTATCACTGTCGTTTTGACACCAATGTGTTGGTAAACAAACTGATGCCAGTATCACTGCCGATGTGACACTGATGTCTTGTTAAGTAAACTAGTGTCAGTATCACTGCCGTTTTGACACCAGTGTGTTGTTAAACAATCTGGTGTCAAGACCATTGCCGTTGTGACACCAGTTGGTTGTTAAATAAAAGCTGGTGTCAGTGCCATTGCCGTTGTGACACCAACGTGTTGTTAAAAAAAACTGGTATAAGTACCATTTCCGATGTGACACCAATGTGTTGTTAAAAAAAAAACTGGTGTCAGTACCATCGCCATTGTGACACCAACGTGTTGTTAACAAACTGGTGTCAGTACCATTGCTGTTGTGACACCAGTTGGTTGCTAAATAAAAACTGGTGTCAGTACCATTGCAATTGTGACACGAATGTGTTAAAAAAAAAAAAACTGGTGTCAGTGCCATTTCCGTTGCGACAACAGTGTGCCGTTAGAAAAAAATTGGTGTCAGTACCATTACCGTTGAGACGCCAAAGAGTCGTTTAAAAAAATATAGTGTCAGTACCATTGTCATTGCGACACCATTTTATTAAATAAAAAAAAAACTGTTGTCAGTACCATTGACATGAATGTTTAAAAAAAAAAAAAAAAACAAGTACCAGTGCTATTGCCTTGTGACACCAATGTTTAGCTTTAAAAAAAATCGGTTTAAAATACAAAGAAAAAAACATAAAAAAAAATTCTCGTTAGGCACAAGGCAAAAAAAAGGTCCACTACAGTATTCCAACAACACGCAGCAGTAGTGACGTGTACAAAGAAAAAAAAAATGTCCCGTTGGTCAAAAGGAGCCTCCGTGATCCCTTAAAGAGCTTCGGGGATCATTGCTTAAGGCTTCATATAAATCGGAATTAGAGTGAAAAGGTGAACTGCGGATAAGCCTTATTTATGTGAGCTCCGGGTGTCCGGAGCCACGTCTCTCTCTCTCTCTCTCTCTCTCTCTCTCTCTCTCTCTCTCTCATATACACATACACATTTGTGTATATATATATATGCTACTGTATTATCATGATCATTATTATTATTAGACCATTATTTCATCGTTATTATGGATACTGTTACTTACATTCATTATCAGCAATTGCTTGGGTATAGCTGATTATTATTTTCATCTTTCTGTTTAGTGTATCTAAATTGTGTGTACTGTATCTGTCTACTTTGCATATTCCCTAAATATGGCCCTGAGCTGAAATAAAGTATATATATATATATATATATATATATATATATATATATTGCATAAACTTAGTAAAAAAAATATACAAT
This sequence comes from Macrobrachium rosenbergii, assembly GCF_040412425.1. NCBI lineage: Eukaryota > Metazoa > Arthropoda > Malacostraca > Decapoda > Palaemonidae > Macrobrachium > Macrobrachium rosenbergii. Next base: position 21,651,070 of record NC_089785.1, on the reverse strand, counting down.
TTCTTTTTGATTTGTAATCCCAGTACTCACATCTTTTCCATTTTCGTTAATTGTGCACATGTGCCATTTAGTCAGAGTTATACCGGGCCATCTCGGGTTTTTGGCAACTTATTTCCATTATTTCACCATGGACAAATGACGGATTTCTTTTGCTGACGAAAATAATGGCACGTCAGCATTCACTTACAGAATCAGTATTCGAGGGGAAAAAAGTATTTCGTTGAAATGAATTCACAGTCTGCTTCATGCACCAGAGTCAGTATATTTTAAAAGTTAAAATTTAAAGTCATCCTGGGCCTCTGCAATACTCATAGGGCAGGCGCTGATCTCCTGTTTCTTTGGCCTACAGCCAGTGGGCGACAGGTCCCAATGCCTAAGACACACGGCCAGTGTGTTGCTAGGCCCACTGTTTAATGGCCCAGCCCGAGGGCTGGTACCTATTCTCCTACTCACCCTAGAGTATTGAGACCGTTAGGTTGGCAGGCTACCGGGTTTATGCCATGAGTGAGCAGTGGGATTTGAAAAATTAATCTTATTAATTGTTAACTGATTAATTTACAGTTTGTGTTTCACCTAAAGCTACATTCTAGATGCTAAAGTAGAGATTCATTTACCATTTTTAACTATCACTATTACTAATGTAATGGACAGTTATGAATTCTGGTTACTCAATAGATGTACTATCAAGATATTTGCATATTTATTATAAGCAGTATTAATATTCCTGTATATGTAATGCTCTGTTATACTATTCATGAATATTTATTGCATGTACAATCAACCGCCCTTCATATTTATTATATGTACTGTCATGTGCCCCTAATATTTATATATTTTTATTTTGATTCTTGGAAATGTAGTCTA
>NC_089785.1:21622706-21642706 GCF_040412425.1 Macrobrachium rosenbergii | reverse complement strand
GATATTACTGAGTTCTATAAATATAAGAGAGAGAGAGAGAGAGAGAGAGAGAGAGAGAGAGAGAGAGAGAGAGAGAGAGAGAGAGATTTCTAACCTAACAATAATCATCTGGAAGTTCTGAAGCATTTTAATTTTATTGCCAACATTTCATGACTGAGTATTCCTATAAATATGAGAGAGAGAGAGAGAGAGAGAGAGAGAGAGAGAGAGAGAGAGAGAGAGAGAGAAAACTATAAAATCTTTTTGGAAAGTAAGTACAAGGAAGCTGCTTACTTCACAAATCGTATCAGAGAGGACGGATCAGTTACCTTCCAATAAAGATCAAATATTACCCAGCTTCGTTCTCAGTTTTCTACACAAATACGGGTGGGTGAATGTTTACTTGGTGTCAGGAGTATACAGTGTGAGTGTGTGTATATATATGTATATATATATTATATATATGTATATGTATATATATAATATATATATATATATATATATATATATATATATATATATATACATACATACCCTCAAAATATTTTATATATACTCTCAAAGTTTTATATACAAACCACATTCAATTGTCGATACTGTATTTTATAATAAAAACTTGTAAAACAGGTTTTTATTAGCCAGTGAACAAACTAGTTAAAATCCAGATGCATTTTGTTTACTCTCGAAAATAATGACAAACGATTATTCTCTAACCATTTTTAGTTTTCTGAAAAGAAAACTATTGTGCCGGCTTTGTCCGTCCGCAATTTTTCTATCTACGCTTTCTCTGTCCGCCCTCAGATCTTAAAAACTGCGCAGGCTAGGGGGCTGCAAATTGTTATGTTGATCATGCACCCTCCAATCATCAACCATACCAAATTGCAGCCCTCTAGCCTCAGTAGTTTTTATTTTACTGAAGGTTAAAGTTAGCCATAATCTTGCATCTGGTAATGATATAGGCCAGGCCACCACCGACCCGTCGTTAAAGTTTCATGGGCCGTGACTCATACAGCATTATACCGAGACCACCGAAAGATAGATCTGTTTTCGGAGCCCTTGATTATACGCTGTACAGAAAACTCGAAGAAACTTCGGCGCATTTTTTACTTGTTTTTTCTTCTATAATTAATGTTCGTTCGTCTTCTCCTCCACTTAGGCTGAACAACGTGTTGTTCTGCCCCAGACATAAAAAAAAGTGTCTTGTAATCGAGCAGACGTGAAGTATAATTGATTTACTGTTCTACTATGCTATGTAAATAGCTTAAGGTTTCGTTCGGAATCCCAAACGTCCTCGAGGGGGAATCTTCTGATCTTCAAATTTTTAAGCGAGGAGGATATTCATTCTTAACCTCTGCTGGCGTCTCCTGAATTTCAGGTGTATCGGTTTTGTTTCCTGTTTTCTCATATTTATTTTTTATCACCTTGTCCCCATAACTTTTCTCTCTCTCTCTCTCTCTCTCTCTCTCTCTCTCTCTCTCTCTCTCTCTCTCTCCTCTCTCATCATTTATCTTCTCTCTCTCTCTCTCTCTCTGTAAACGTTACCTCGTCATATTTATCTCTCTCTCTCTCTCTCCTGTAAACGTTACTTTGTCATATTTATCTCTCTCTCTCTCTCTCTCTCTCTCTCTCTCCTGTAAACGTTACTTCGTCATATTTATCCTTCTCTCTCTCTCTCTCTCTCTCTCTCTCTCTCTCTCTCTCTCTCCTGTAAATGTTACCTCGTCATATTTATCCTGTCTCTCTCTCTCTCTCTCTCTCCTGTAAATGTTACCTCGTCATATTTATCTCTCTCTCTCTCTCTCTCTCTCTCTCTCTCTCTCTCTCTCTCTCTCTCTCTCTCTCTCTCTCTCTCCTGTAAACGTTACCTTGTCATATTTATCCTCTCTCTCTCTCTCTCTCTCTCTCTCTCTCTCTCTCTCTCTCTCTCTCTCTCCGTGCAGGCTGATTTCCCTATGGACTTGGGTTTATCATAATCTGCTAACTCATTCCACAAGGGTTGTCAGCTGAAGATTTAAAAGAGGGACAGAAGGAAAGAGGAAGAATTAATAAGAAGTCAAATGTCAGTAAAGCGAATGATAAATCAGTGACGGAAAGTCATCGCAAGCAGTATTATCCTAACCTTTCGCTCTTGACTCTTGAGGAACCGAAACTGCATCATAGCCACTGTGATCCTGAAGCTCTTGTAATGAATGAATATTCTCCATGGAACTTTCAGCTCCATTCCGCCTTGTAATGATCTCTTGAGAGAGAGGAGTGCACTTGAGAGTGGATTACGGAAGCAATATATTATTATAATTATTATTTTTGTGCTTGCTGATGGGCTGAACCCACAAGCATTGTGTCACGATCGGAATGCTCCCGTTAATGATGTGAATTTATATGATAATTTCTGCCAGCAATTGTTTCACGTTCTTCCCGGTGATTCAGTGTTTCAGTAAACTAGGGGGTTAGTGCCGTCAGTGCACCTCACGCGGTGCACTGTAGGCGTTACTTGAGGTTCTTTGCAGCGTGCCTTCCTTAGGCACCCCCTAGCTGCAACCCCTTTCATTTGTTTTACTGTACCTCCTTTCATATTTTCTTTCTTCCCACCCTCTCCTATCAGTTGTTTCATAGTGCAACTGCGAGGTTTTCCTCCTGTTACACCTTTCAGACCTTTCTATCCCTCAGTTTCCTCTTCAGCATTGCAACCCATTTCACTCCTTTTACTGTACCTCCGTTCATATTCTCCTCCTGTTACACCTTTCAAACCTATCTACTCTCAATTTCCCTTTGGCCTGAGTTCTACATTCCATTCTATTCCATTCAGTGCTCGAGGAGGAGACAAAGTAAATTTGGCTCAGAGGTTTAATTAAAACGTCAAAATTCCAAGGCGAATTAAGGTTCCCTCACGGGTTTGTTTGCCCAGGACCGGAACCGGGTACCACCGGGTTCTTTTGATACCCATGCCCCCGACAAGTTGACTGGCAACGTAATGGATCCCATCAGGTTATTTGACACCAAAGGGTAGGAAAGTTCTTACAATTTTTCTCACCCAGCGGCGCCCTTACAGTTATCAGATTATCAACCTGAACCTTCTTTAACCTGACATTGAAAATGGGATATATATATATATATATATATATATATATATATATATATATATATATATATATATATATATGTGTGTGTGTGTGTGTATATATATATATATATATATATATATGTGTGTGTGTGTGTGTATGGAATTCTGAAATATTCCAACCATCATAATCAATCTGTGGCAGTTATTGCAATCATACTATCACGCAGATTTTTAGTTTTAACTTTATAAACTCTATTCCAACATTCCTCTCATAGTTATGGTGTTCTTGGCAAGCAGTTTAGCTGCAGTAAAAAATGGTCAGAAGGTTTCATTATCGTGCCATGGCAAACTTTCGGTCAACGGTATGTTAGTGGGATATGGTAATGAACACATTCACTCATTGGCTACTTGAAAGAGCCAAGAGCCAATGCTTCAATTTTTTTATTTTTTTGTTTTATGTTTTGCTATGGAGAACTTCATCACTTGGTGTACTGTATTTATATACATTTTTATTCTCTGTTTTTCCTCTTTTTCACAAGTGGACATTATACCTTGTGGAAGCCTGCTTTTCCAGTCAGTGGATTAATTAATGTGAATATATGCTCATTGTGAATGACAGCAGATGTGATAGTATCATGGTAAATATGATGATAGTCCACAGGTGGGAAATAGAAATAATTTTACAAAGTACCCCTTTGGAACTTTTTGCAAATTCAAATTTTACAAAGTACCCCTTTGGAACCTTTTGCAAAGTCTGATTTTACAAAGTACCCCTTTGGAACCTTTTGCAAAGTCTAATTTTACAAAGTACCCCTTTGGAACCTTTTGCAAAATCTAACTTTACAAAGTATCCCTTTGGAACCTTTTGCAAAATCTAACTTTACAAAGTACCCCTTTGGAACCTTTTGCAAAGTCTAGTTTTACAAAGTACCCCTTTGGAACCTTTTGCAAAATCTAACTTTACAAAGTACCCCTTTGGAACCTTTTGCAAAGTCTAGTTTTACAAAGTATCCCTTTGGAACCTTTTGCAGAGTCTAATTTTACAAAGTACCCCTTTGGAACCTTTTGCAAAGTAATTTTGCAAAGTACCCCTTTGGAACCTTTTGCAAAGTCTAATTTTACAAAGTACCCCTTTGGAACCTTTTGCAAAGTCTAATTTTACAAAGTACCCCTTTGGAACCTTTTGCAAAGACTGATTTTACAAAGTGCCCCTTTGGAATCTTTTGCAAAGTCTGATTTTACAAAGTACCCCTTTGGAATCTTTTGCAAAGTCTAATTTTACAAAGTTGCCCTTTGGAACCTTTTGCAAAGTCTGATTTTACAAAGTACCCCTTTTGGAGCATTTTGCAAAGTCCTAAGAAGGGTTCATAAACCCCAGATTGAGGACTCCTGCCTTACGATATCCTTATGGCTTGTCTGATGACTTCAGGAATCCAAAAGTGTCTTCAGTTAATGAGGTGATCACAATAGATTTTTTTTGACAACATGAAGAACCCCTTTCAGTGACTGGGTTCTGTATTTTTTTATATTATATATTTTTTTTTACGTCATTGCTTAATGATTTTCTTCGTAGATTATCCCGCAGGTATAAATATCAGTGATTATCTCATAATCGTCCTTATCCTTATTGCCTTGTGAATGCTTGAAGTCCAGTGCATTTTACAAGCAATATTTTGTTGGTGTTTTTTATCATAATATAAATTTAGTGATTAATAAAGTAATTGATAATGCTACTGTCTATTTTATATCAGCCGAGGAACATCTTATAATCAGATAACTTATGGATCTTAAGAATTAGTCAAATGAATTAATAAATTTCTGTAAACAGTATCAGAAGAAAAATATTTCTGACACAAATTTGCAAGGGAAATTCGTTTGTGTGTTTTGAGAACCCTTGATGTGCGAGGACTGAAGACCTGAAAATATTTTGAAAGGCATCAAAGACACAGACATGGTCTCCTCCTCCTTCTCCTCCTCCACCTCCTCCTCCTCCTCCTCTTCTTCTTCTTCTTCTTCTTCTTCTTCTTCTTCTTCTTCTTCTTCTTCTTCTTCTTCTTCTTCAGAAGTGTCGAGATGAGCTCCAAAAGAAATAGGTCATCCATTTTTAACACTTTTCTTTATTTGTCACGAGAACGTAGGTGTGATACCTCCTCTCTCTCTCTCTCTCTCTCTCTCTCTCTCTCTCTCTCTCTCTCTCTCTCTATCGTCTGTCTTTATTTTTCTTCTTCACTATCTTTCCCTTCATGATTATTTCTCTGGTTCTCTCACTATTTTTTTCTATCCTCAGTTCTCTCTCTCTCTCTCTCTCTCTCTCTCTCTCTCTCTTTATTTTTTTCTCCTTCACTATCTATCCCTTCATGATTATTTCTCTGGTTCTCTCACTATTTTTCTATCCTCGGTTCTCTCTCTCTCTCTCTCTCTCTCTCTCTCTCTCTCTCTCTCTCTCTCTCTCTCTCTCGCAAACCCATACAACACCACCTCACCCCCGTTAACGTTATACTCTCTCTCATCGTTCCTGAACGCACAATTCACTATCCTACGAAGGAAATGTGTTCATACATCCTACCATTCTTAAATCCTCCCGGCACTTCCTTCGAAAACACAACGCAAGCAGTAAAACTGAACTTAGCTGTGATTCGTCAGACATGCAAATTTCAGCCTCTTTTAGACGTAAAGTGTAATTTCGGAATCCAAGTTATTCAGAGGGCAAATGGCCCGCTCCCCTCCCCACCCCACCTCTCCTCTCCTCCTCACACGTACCGGCGGTGTTTATGCGTAGCTGGGGTTTAAGTAAAGGGGCATGTACAGATATGAAGTGTTTGTGAGTGTTTGTTTGTCTGTTTGTTTTGTGTACTTGTTTCATTTTATGTGTGTTTGTGAGTTCGAGTGAAGGTTTTTTTTTTTGCAAATAATTTTGTGTACTTGTTTCGGCTGCGTCATTCTTTTTCCTTTCGGCTATCCCTGCTTCTCTCTCTCTCTCTCTCTCTCTCTCTCTCTCTCTCTCTCTCTCTTCTCCATCCACTGAAGAGTCTGTTTGTTTCCCAGTTGCATTGTATGTGTGTTTGTGAGTACGTGTGACGATACATGATTTTATTTGTTTTTCCCAAATAATTTTGTGTAACTGCTTCGTCTGTGTCATTCTTTTCCCTTTCGTCTTTCCCTGCTTTCCTCCCTCTTCTTCTTCTTCTTCTTCTTCTTCTTCTCCTCTCTCTCTCTCTCTCTCTCTCTTTCTCTCTCTCTCTCCTCCATCCACTGAATAAATTCCATCTCAATCTCCCGCTGACGACATACGCTTGCCACATTTCCTACTTTTTTTCGCCGCTCATTTCCCCAATGTCTCTCTCTCTCTCTCTCTCTCTCTCTCTCTCTCTCTCTCTCTCTCTCCTTTTCCAGCTCCAGACTTCCTCTCCAGGTCTCCCCTTCCCTCCCTCCCCCCACTCCCTAAGGAGCGATTTCCCCCTGCCACCTCCCCTATCATTTCCCCAATGTGTGTGTGTGTCTCTCTCTCTCTCTCTCTCTCTCTCTCTCTCTCTCTCTCTCTCTCTCTCTCCCGACTTCCTCTCCAGGTCTACCCTTCCTCTCCCCCTTCCCTCCCCCTCCCTAAGGATCGATTTCCCCCCCGCCACCTCCCCTCGCCCAATTTGAGTGGATGGCCTTCGTAGTAGCCTCCTGGGGAGAAATTCTCACCCCATAAGAAAATTCAAGATCAAATGGAATTCCAGCTTCTTGTCTCGCTTGAGAGAGAGAGAGAGAGAGAGAGAGAGAGAGAGAGAGAGGAGAGGAGAGGAGGAGGAGGAGGAGGAGGAGGAGGTGAGGTGAGGTGTGAATTTGAAGGCAAGAGGAGAATTGCTCTAAAAGGGTTTGGGAGACCCAGAAGTTGCCCTCCTCCGGAAGACCTGACAAAGAAAAAGAAAGAAGAAGGAAAAAGAACGAAGAGGAAACAGGAGGGAGGGGAGATGCAAATGTGTCTCAAGGATTTTTTTTTTTTTTATATAATACTTATGTTGAAGAAGCCTGGACTGACATAGATTTTCCTAAATCAAGCTTCCCCAACTGTGAAAACGATGTGAGACTCCTCACTTAAATGAAAATTTGAATTATTCAGGAACCACAAGAGAAGATAGAGAATTCCACATTCCGGGAGTGACTCGTTTGAAGGGCTGATCAGGTTAGTTAACCCTCGAGATGGTACCTCGCAGTATCTATTATATTGTGAAGCCTAATTTGTACTATAAGGCTAAGATTCCCACTGAATAGCTTTGTGAACGTAACTCCTGACTATTAACCACAGTAGCAGACCTAGCGTACAATTATGGAGTCAGCAAGAGCAATGACTCAGGTAATACCCGTAAAACAAGCAGAATGCAGCAACTATCACTGGCTCTGGCTGAAGTGAATCCACACGGAAAGGAAGACCGAGATTGTTCCATAGATGGAAATCCTCTGATTCTGTTGGGTCTGTGAAGAGCCTGACCAGGTATGAGAATGATAATCCATACAGGGATAGATAACTCCACATAAATCCAAATGTGCTGCTCATTGGTAAACACAGGATTTAATCGGATTACTCAGGTTCTCAGAGGCACTCTTTGCCATGCCCACAGTGTGATCTTTTCAAGGCATTCTGCTTGTTATTTCTAGCCCCAAAATACAAATAAACCAGACTGGTTCCATTTCCAAATACTCAGGCATCATTAACGAGGCAGTAGGAAGAAAAACTGATCTTGGACGCACTGACAGAACAAGATTTGTCAGCCCCTTGGAGAAATACCATCGAGATTTGTATTACTATAGCTTCACAAAAGATTAAGCGTGGACCTCATGCGGTGCACTGTAGGCATTACTTGGGGTTCTTTGCAGCGTGCCTTCCTTATAGGCACCTAGCTGCAACCCCTTTCGTTCCTTTTACTGTACCTCCGTTCATATTCTCTTTCTTCATCTTACTCTCCACCCTCTCCGAACAACTGATTCATAGTGCAACTGAGAGGTTTTCCTCCTGTTACACCTCTCGAACCTTTTTATTCTCAATTTCCACTTCAGCACTGAATGACCTCATAGGTCCCAGTGCCTGGCCTTTGGCCTAAATTCTATATTCAACTCAACTCAGATGACTGAGACTGTGAATGAGCTTCTGAAGAAGGCTGAGAAAGTAAGGGAGAAGCTTCTGAGAAGAATCCCTGATAAAAGAAGGTCAAAGGTCACTGAGAGAACAGACCACCGAGGGGCATCAAGTGAGACAGGGACTGAGGGAGATGTAGCTTCGTCAACTGTAACAGAGATAAAATGGTCCAATGAGAAACTTAACATTGAGAAATGTAAAATTATTGTTATTATTATTATTATTATTATTATTATTATTATTATTATTATTATTATTATTATTATTATTATTATTATTGATCACACATCCATTTGAAATAAGACAGAAACCCGATTTTATTTGTAAAAAGACAAAATTTTTCCTATATTTAAAAAGACACCATTAACGATTATTTATTAAAAAAAAAAACCAGGAGTCCAATTATTTTAAAGACACAAATCTACAACACACAAAAAAAAATTAATATATATAATAAACATAAAAAAGCAGGTAAATATGTAAATGCATAACCATTACTTCACGAACGTAAATCACCTGTCATGTCATTCCGGTAAATTTCCTTGTCAATCATAATAATTCTCCCGTCATTCCACATCACCTGGCGTAACAATTTTGTCTCTCTCTTTTTTTTTTTATCGCTAATGACGAAATCTGGCTTCTGAATCTTTGCGGTAATGGGAACTTCATTTCTGATGGTATTCAAATATTTTTTTTTTATTTTTTTTTAAATTCTGTTTTTTTTTATATATATATTTTTATTTATTTATTAGTTCATCTTTTTTATTTCTTTTCTAGTAACTGATATCTACTTTCTGTGTTTCCTGCTACGTTCAGAATAATCTGTCACTTCTTTCAAATGAACAAAATTTTTTTGGAAGCTTGAATTTAAAGTCAATGGCCCCTAAGGGCTTGTTCTATAAGAATAGGGCTTTATTTTCTGAATAATAATAATAATAATAATAATAATAATAATAATAATAATAATAATAATAATAATAATAATAATGAATTAGTGATTCTTTCAAATGAACTCCTGCGGGCCTGTTTTATATGAATAGGGGTTCATCTTCTCAATAATAATAATAATATTAGTAATAATAACTCTTTCATTACTGAACCTCAATGTCGTACTAAGGAGAAGGGGTGAAATTTCCTTGCAGCATTTCTTATGGGTCAGGAACGAGCGGCGATGGGTGGGTCGCAGCCACTCCCGAGAGAGAACCGAACAGGGCTGCGGTTCTCAATCGTCTTTTTATTAAAGTTTTCACGTGTCGAAAATTTGGTCGTAATAGCACCAGCGGTTTTTACCATTACCAACGCCACCGTAAGAGCCTCCCCCTTCTCCTTTCTCTCCCCCTTTCTCTCCCCCTTCCTCTACCCCACTCTTATTTCCTTTTCATCACATCTTTAATTCGGGCAGTTTTACGATATTTTCTTCGTCACACTTTTAACTTTCCGTTGCTTCCATGCGTCTTTAACCCCCTCTCCCCTTCCCCCTCCCCTAAACTCTTACCCCTTCCCCCTCCTCCCCCTCCTCCTCACACACACACACACACACAGACCAAAAAAAAGAACAGTTTAATCGAGGCAATATAAATTCCAAAACAGCCATTTTGCTAAGAGAGGCCAAGTCTCCAGAACTTTTCCCCGAGGTCTCGGGAGTTTCAAAAAAAAAAAAAGATGAAAACTAAAAAAAAAGAAAAAGTAATAAAAAAAACTAAAAAAAAAACTTTGCTCTGTGTTTTAACTTTGGTGCATCTATTGGGGGGACTCGAGTCTCAAGTTTAAATTTATTCTTACAAGAGAGTGGGAGCGATTTTGTTCTCTCTCTCTCTCTCTCTCTCTCTCTCTCTCTCTTTTATTTTTTTTTCAGGTGGGGTGAGGGTAGGGGGGATGGTGGACGTTGGAGTTTTCGTTTTGGGGTAGGGGTATGGGGTAGAGGTAGGGGGAGGGGGAGGAGGAGGGGGTTAGTGGGTTTTGGGGCGTGTTTAGTCTCTCGGAAAATCTTTCAGAGATGGTCGGAGTTGCCAGGGATTATACAGTATAGAAATGGTGGACTAAGTACTATTATTTTAAGTCATATATATATATATATACATATATATATAAAATATATATGTATATATATATTTGTGTATATATAATATATATGTTTATATATATTGATTTTCTAACCTCTCAAATTGTATCTTGTAGAACCTTTCGATCATAAATCCTTAGGACTTCCATCTAAAATCCTACGGGATATCCGTCGTGAAATCCTTAAAATCCTTCTCATTCTTTAGTTGTTAAGCAAAGGTTCATTAATTGATAATTCATATTCTATAATAATAATTGTCTGACTCTCTTGATTCGGTAACTTGATTTTCCAAATACTTCCAGGCTCTCTATTTCACTTTCTCCTTCGGTTTTCATTGTTTTCGTGGGCGTGAGCAATGGGATATGTACCTGGGTGTTAGTCGGCTGTTTTGGGTCGCAGCCGAGATGGAGGGAAAGCAAGAGAATTGAGTTGTCAGTACTCAGTTAAAATTTATGCCATCATGTTCTTTCTCTCTCTCTCTCTCATACACACACACACACTCTCTCTCTCTCTCTCTCTCTCTCTCTCTCTCTCTCTCTCTCTCTCTCTCTCTCGTGTGTGTCTGGTGTTCCTGGTAACGCAGAAGATTCCTCTATCTGTGAAAAATTGTCTCCCCCACTACAACTAGTCCGTAGCTATATTTAATTTTCCTTCATATAAACCTGTCACAGCGGGCAATTCCATCCTGAGAGTCTCTCTCTCTCTCTCTCTCTCTCTCTCTCTCTCTCTCTCTCTCTCTCTCTCTCTCTCTCTCTCTCTCACGGCAGGAGAAAATTTCACCTCCAGGGCAAAACTTACACTCCCCAACTTTGTGTCACAAAGGCGAATTTTCCTCTGTCAAAGTTTTTAGTATGAGAATAGACTTTCAATTTAAGTTTGCATGGCTGCATTCTCTCTCTCTCTCTCTCTCTCTCTCTCTCTCTCTCTCTCTCTCTCTCTCTCTCTGTCAGGCGTTTTGTAAGGTTTGTGTTTTTCTCCAGAGTAACTGCATTACTAAACTGTTTCACCTTCTCTCTCTCTCTCTCTCTTTGAGGATTACCTCGTCGAGGCCATCCCCTTATTAATTGGGCGAAGGGACATGTTTTGACCTAGAAGTAATCCCTTTATCTGTCAGTAATTATTCCTCATTAATATCTCTCTCCATCTTATCTCTGACACACACAAGTCAAGTAATAACCAGGTACATAACTTGCAGCTTAGATCAACAACTTAGATCAACTTTTCATGGTATCCTCGTAGAGAGAGAGAGAGAGAGAGAGAGAGAGAGAGAGAGAGAGAGAGAGAGAGAGAGCTGACTATTGTAACAGCATCTTGGACACTACATAAAATCAGAGATCTTTAGCATTTGAAATATTTACAAAACTAAAGAAATATATATAAAAAAAAATTAGCGCATTGTTTATGAATGAAAAGGTTCTAAAAGAACATCAAGCTTTAAAATAGCAGTATATCTGTAAATGTGCTTTTTTTTTCTTGGTAGGATTTTGAGTTCGAAAGTTTGACTGACGACAGAAGAGTTGATAGAAAAGAGCAGTGTGAGTATGGACTAGGTAAGGGTTGCATGAATCCAGTGAGTATTATGAAGCGGTTGTGTGGGGAGGTCGAGAATGATAGTAGTAGTAGTAGTAATGATTATTATTATTATTATTATTATTATTATTATTATTATAAGCAGCAAATTGTCCTGAAGACTTGATTATCTCTCTCTCTCTCTTCTGCAGCACCGCCGGCGTCTTCTCAAATAGGTGCCTGGAACTCCGCAACATTCCTCTCTCTCTCTCTCTCTCTCTCTCTCTCTCTCTCCCCTCTTCGTGCTTTTATCCCTCTTTTATCGATGTGCTCTTGGTCCTCATCCTCGTGGAGTCAGGAGGCATCACCATCATCCATTGTCTCACCCACCTGACTCAGCTCACTTAATCTTTGCGTCATTTCCATTTTCTCTCTCTCTCTCTCTCTCTCTCTCTCTCTCTCTCTCTCTCTCTCTCTCTCTGTGTTTACATATCTCTGTGTGTATATGTATATAATATGTAACGTGTGAGGGAGTATGGTTTCATGCATGTCTCATCTCTCTCTCTCTCTCTATCTTTATCATGTTCTATTTTATTTTCTATTTACATATCTCTCTTTTGATGCGTGTGTGTGTTTGAGTGTATGTGAGTGTTTGTGTAATGAGTGTGAGAATGTAAAGGCTCATGCATCTCTCTCTCTCTCTCTCTCTCTCTCTCTCTCTCTCAATCTTCATCATGCTATATTTCATTTTCTATTTACATATCTCTCTCTTGATGCGTGTGTGTATGTGTGAGTGTTTGTGTAATGAATGTGAGAATGTAAGGCCTCATGCACTCTCTCTCTCTCTCTCTCTCTCTCTCTCTCTCTCTCTCTCTCTCTCTCTCTCTCTCTCTCTCAGAGGCTATTGATCCTGCGTTTCGTGACTTGAACGTCATCCCCAAAGTGTCTCCTTCCTTTGGGCAAGAGATTCTCAAAACCCTTCAGTTTCACGTCCATTAACTTTGTGCCCTAATCCCCCAAACAGCTTCTCTCTCTCTCTCTCTCTCTCTCTCTCTCTCTCTCTCTCTCTCTCTCTCTCTCTCTCTCTCCGTACCCTTTTCCCTTTTGTCTCGAAAATATTTTTCATAAACCTTCCGGCTCATTCCATCGTCTCACAAAAGTAAATTTCTTTTTTGTTTCCCTTTCGTGAGAGAGAGAGAGAGAGAGAGAGAGAGTGTGTGTGCGCGTACGTACGTGTGTCTGAGGTGAGGGGGGGGGGCGCCGAACCGGGAACCTGTCCCCCCTTTGTTCTCCCAACCTCAAGTGATTCAGCAGAGAAGAAGAGGAAGAAGAAGAAGAAAAAGAAGAGGAGGAGGAGGAGGAGGAGGAGGAGAGAGAAGGAAAGAATATAATAATGCGGCAAAGAACATGTGATTCAGCAGAAGAAGAAGAAGAAGAAGAAGAAGAAGAAGAAGAAGAGAGAAGGAAGGAACGTAATAATTGGCAAAGAAATGCAAGAAAACAGAAAGAGGAGCTACAAAAGTAGGATGAGGATGAGGAGGAGGAAGAGAATGAGCTGCCGCCTCCTTTCCTTCCCCCTTCATTTCTTTCTCCTCACTTTCCTTTCCTTCACTTCCTCTTTCCTCCATCTCCACCTTCTCATTTCCCGCTCCTTCCTTTCCTTTCCTTCCCCTCTCTTTCTATTCCTCTCCTTCCTTTCCTCCTCCTCCTCCTTCTACCTCATCCCCATGCAGGGTCTGTGGCTCACGTCCTGCGAGTCAGCGAGGAGGGAGGGAGAGAGAGGGAGGCCAGATTTCCGTAGTCTAATAATCCAACTTATTACGGATATTTGGCTTCGCGATTGGTTGCCTTCTCAACCAGCGAACATTATTTTTCAAGTCTTCGATATATATTTTTTCTCCCAGACTATGATTTATTATGATTTTTTTTTTTTTTTTTTTTTGTGAGTTTGGAGTTTTTGTTTTTATTTTTTAAGGTCTAGTTTTTTTTTTACCTCCGTCTAAGATTTACTATTTTGTTGTGATATGGGATTTTTTTTTGTGTTTATTTTTTTAAGGTCTAGGTTTTTTATCTCTGTCTAAGATTTGTGGTTTTTTGTGATTTGGTAGTTTTTTATTTTTTATTTTTTTAAGGTATAGGTTTTTTACCTCTGTCTAAGATGTATGTTTTTTGTGATTTGGTAGTTTTTTGTCTTTTATTTTAAGGTATAGGTTTTTTTTATCTCTGTCTAAAATTTATCATCTGTTTTTGTGACTTGGTAGTTTTATTTTATTTATTTTTTTTTTTTTGAAGGTCTAGGTTTTTCCCTATTTGATTTATTGCTGAGTTATATTTTGTTATTTTTAGTGTTAGTTTTTCTTAGGTTGAATTTTTTTTCATTTTATGGTATTTTTTAGTGATTTTTTTTTTGAAAGTCTAGGTTTTTCCCCGTCTTTGATTTATTGTTATGGGGTATTTTATTCTTTAGCTTTTATATTTAGTTTTTCTTAGGGTGAAATTTTTTATTTTATAAATATCTTAGGAAGAGTTTGACAATTTTTTCCATGACTTATATATTGGTGGGGTTTGAAGGGGAAAGGTGGTCGGGGCGCGGCTCTCAGGGATTAACGGATTCCATCTTGAAAAAAAAATTATTTTCTTATAAACATTACTTAATGTCTGTTCTTATAAGGAAAGTTAATATATATAAAATCAAAACAAAAGGAATTAAGAGTTAAGAGCTTTTGTTTTGAATTTTTTCAAATAATATTCCAGATGATTTTTATAAATAAAAGATATTAATTTACTTTAGCTATACCTTCCTCAGTTTATGAATACGCGATTTGAGCTCAAGTTTTGTGTGTGTTTATGTGTATGTATGGATGTATGTATGTATGCATGTATGTATGTACTAACAGAACCTCATTGAAACTGGATGGTGTCTAGCGGAGTTATATATTAAAAAAGATTACAAGCTTTCCAGGACTAACTTGACAATGAGGACAGTTAGCCCTGGAAAGGTTTTAATATTTTTTAATAAATAACTCCGCTAGATACCATCCAGTTTCAGTGAGGTCTGTCAGTAATTGTATCAATGCACAGAACAATTGTTTAAGTGATAAAGTTAATGTATGTATGTATGTATATATGGATGTGTCTTTATGTCTTTCATAATCTGAACCTACTGTTGTTTTTATACTCATTTTTCCAAACTTTCGCTCATTCTCACGCAAAGGAAATTCACGTCCATACCCTCCATACCACCCTACGGAGGCAACAGATATACAGCCATACTTCGTCTTTGAGAAGTATAGAGTTTACCCTTAGGAAAACAATTGAATTTTCCCTTTTTGTTTAAATCACATTTGCGTTCAGACGGTTTGTTTATACAGCTATGAACATTGATTTACAACCGTCCGGTTTTGTGAAAGAGGCGCTGTTTGTGTACAAATGATATTAGCAAATATTAGGAATATATAGAAATATATCATATGGGGTATTGTATACATGCAATTGGCCGAGTGGGTACATTGTTTACTTGCAATATGATAATTTATTTCCTCTTTGTTTTCATAACTGAAGTCAACTTTATGCTTTGTTTGTTGTTCTGATTATTAGTTTATCTGTAGAAGCTTGATTAAACAAAATATATATATATATATATATATATATATATATATATATATATATATATATATATATATATATATATATATATATATATTCATCCCAGGTAAAAACCTTAGGCACAGTGGTGCTTAGGTTCCAACTTGTTTTACGACTCGTGTGGTTCAGTTGGTGGTAGCGCCCTTGCCTCTCAATTCAGAGACCGGGTTCGATCGATGCGAGTCAAAATTTAATTTCTGTTCCACGCGTGATTGTGTGTTGATTACTTCTATATATATATATATATATATATATATATATATATATATATATATATATATATATATATATATATATATATATATATATATATATGGTGCGTTTTCCTCCAAATTTTTTTATTATTTTCTTTTTTCCGCCACTTCACCTTTTCCCCCTTTCGTACCCTCCCCTCAATTTCCCTTTTCCCCTCTCTCTTCCTCTTCCCCTTCCTTCCTCCTCCTTCCTTCTTCCTTCCTTCCTTACTTCCTCCTTGCAGTATCATCGGTTGTGCTACGTGCGTCTCCTTCCAAATTTTTATTTTATTTTCCTTTTTTTTCCCTTTCGTACCCTTCCCTCAATTTCCCCTTTTTCCTTTCCCTCTTCCCCATCCCCCTTCCTTCCTCCTTACTTCCTTCCTTCCTTCCTTCCTCGTTCCATTATCATCGGTTATGCTACGTGCACCTCCTTCCAAATTTTGTTATTGTCCTTTTTTCCCCCTTTCGTACCCTCCCCTCAATTTCCCCTTTTCCCCCTCCCCTCTTCCCCCCTCCCCCTCCCACCCCCTTCCTTCCTTCCTTCCTTTCTCTTCCTCGGATATGCAAATGAAGTTGCGGTCGGGGACTTTTTCAATTTCACTTTCATATACGTGACAAGAGAGCCTCCGACAGGGAGCGTAAGGTCGCCGGATCCCTTCTGAGCGACTGTGATTCACGCTCTTACGGGGATCATTCAAGATGGGTTGCCAGATTATCGATAATGCTCCTCCAGGTCTGCCAGAGATTAATCTTAAATCCTTTGTTGGCTGGGGAGGGGTGGGGGGAGGTTAGAGGAGAGAGAGAGAGAAAGAGAGAGAACGAGAGGGCAGAGAGATTGGGGATGTTTGAGGTGGGTGGGGGAGAGGGATGAGATTGTGGGAGGGGATGGGTGGGTTATCTTTCGGGGAAAGAGTTATTTCGTATAATGGATGATGGGAGGAGGAATAGGAGGAGGAAGAAGAGGAAATGACAGTGGAGAAAGCAAGGATGAGAGAGAGAGAGAGAGAGAGAGAGAGAGAGAGGGAATGACAAATTCATCGACAGACCAAAAAAAAAAAAAAGAATATCATCAGGCTGCTGGAATACGGCACGAAAATTGGAAAACTGGAAAACTGGAAGAGAGAGAGAGAGAGAGAGAGAGAGAGAGAGAGAGAGAGAGAGAGAGAAATAGAAAATGACAAGTTCATCGAGACCTAAAAAAAAAAAAAAATAAGAATATCATGAGGTCGCTGGAATATGGCAACAAAATTGGAAAACTGGAAAACTGGAAGGGAGAGAGAGAGAGAGAGAGAAAGATTGAGAGAGAATGACAAGTACATCGAGAAACGAGACAAAAAATAAAAAATAAATAAGAACAAAAGCAAGAATACCATCAGGCTGCTGGAACACGACAAGAAAACTGGAAGACTGGAAAACTGGAAGGAGGAAGAAGACGACGCTGGGGGATGATGCTGGAAATTAGAAATGGGGGTTGAAGATTGGCACGGGGAAGAGATTCCAGGGACTCTGCATTATTCCCGATTCCAGGGGGTTAAAGATTGGCACGGGGAGGAGGAGGAGGAGGATGAGGAGGTTCCCGGGACTCTGCATTATTCCAGATTCCAGGAAATGGCGTCTTAACCTCGTAAACTGTCGCTTTTCACTTTTCCAGTTGTCTGATGTTTTCTGGGCGACTTCGAGCGTCCTGTCACCGGAGACCGTTTTGGAAAGCCAGTTCTCTCATTGTTATGTTTCTCCAGCTTTTGAGGGTCACAAGTGCTCTCACTCTTTTTTTTTTATTCATTTATCTGTTTATTTATTCATTCATTCATTCGTTTATTGGGTTATTTAGTTATTTTATTTTCAATTTATTTATTTATTTAGTTGTATATTCATTAAGTAATATATTTTTTTATTCATTTATTTACTTTTTGAAATACAAAATAAGGCGTGTTTTTATTTTATTATTATTATTATTATTATCATTATTATTATTATTATTATTATTATTATTATTATTATTATTATTTATTTTTTGAAGCACAAAATAGCGGGTGTGTTTATACTTTATTATTATTATTATTATTATTATTATTATTATTATTATTATTATTATTATTATTATTATTATTATTATTATTATTATTCAGAACATGAACCCTTTTCATATGAAACAAGCCCACCAAAGGGGCCACTGACTTGAAATTCAAGCTTCCAAAAAATATTACGGTGTTCACTTGAAAAAATAACAGGAGGTAACGGGAAATACAGAAAGAAGAGATCAGTAATTAGAAAAATTAAAAAAAGACTAAATTGACGAAGTAATGAAATGAATAAATAGATAAAAATGTAAGTAAATTATTAAAATGCAACAGAAGAGTTTTAAAATTCTACTGCAGCATTCCTGATATATTGTTGTCAGGGAATTTATTTACTATGACGATTTACATAAATTTCAACTTATGATGTTGTTATGGTTATTGTTGCCAGATTGCACGGGCTCTTGCTTATGCAAACAGCCAAAAAGATGCGTTTTTTTTGAACGGTTAAGAAAAAAGCCAATGTAAAAAAAAAAAAGTTTAAATGAATAGAAATAAAACGGGAACTTTTTTGACCTTGTCTAAGGTCCTCTACAGCTGTGGAGGACCTTATTGAAGGTCAAAAAGTTCATGTTTTCATATTTATAATCATTTAAACTTTTTTTTTTAATCGTTCAAGACAAACACAAGGGATGTTTTTTTTTTATAACTGGAGATGCGATATTTATGAATTTCATTTTTTTGTCATTAGACTAAGCTGGTCTGGTGCCAGCACGGGCTCTTTCTTCCTCTTACGAGAGAAGGCGTGAAAGATGTATAACCACATTATTATTATTATTATTATTATTATTATTATTATTATTATTATTATTGTAAGCAACTGTTTGAATGTAGCTGTCTGTTATGATAACTTCTTATCTCGTTTATCTAAATTTTGTGTACTCATTGTTTCAACATTGTTCACCTCTATTTATGTCCCTGAGATGAAATAAAGGATATTATTATTATTATTATTATTATTATTATTATTATTATTATTATTATTATTATTAAAGCTATAGGCTTTGACCTGATGTTAAACCAGTTATGTAATTACTCTAAGGTCAGTGATTTGCCATCAACACGAAATAATCCAATGCACTTTAATTACGTTGGTCGCAGGTTCTTAAGAAATGGAATACAGAGTTTAGGCCAAAGGCCAAGCACTGGGACCTATGAGGTCATTCAGCGCTGGAAAGGAAATTGAGAGTAGGTTGTTTGAAAGGTGTAACAGTTGCACTATGAAATAATTTTTAGGAGAGGTGGATAGCAAGATGGAAGGAAGATAATATGAATGGAGGTATAGTAAAAGGAATGAAAGGGGTTGTAGCTAGGGGCCTAAGGAAGGGACGCTGCAAAGAACCTTTAGTAGTGTCTACAGTGCGCCCCGTGGGGTGCGCTGATGGCATTAACCCCCCCCCCCCCGCCCTGCGGGGAGGTTCCCTTTCGTACCTGTTTGTTTGACTGTCCAGGAGATAATGATCTTTCAAACTCACCGATGGATATCAATGAGATTTTTCGGGAGGGGTGGGCCTTTGGGGCGAATAATCATTGATTAGATTTTCGGGTCCGGGATTTTTTCATTGATGTTGGGAGATGGTGTAATTTTCCTTATATATTTTATATATTTTTTTTGGTTGATGTAATGCTGTAATTTTTGTTGTATCATGGGTACGAAATCGGGTGCCGATTCACTGATCTGTAATTTTTTTTTTTTTTAGGAATTTTTAATAATGCATAATTCTTCCTCTTTGTTTTTTCGTAGACTTGAGAAGAGTTGGGGGTATGGGAGAACGTTCTGTAGTAAGTATATATATATATAAATATACATGTATAATGAAAATATATGTATATATTAACATATAATTGCCCTTGGGTATAAGTTGTTCCCAAGGTATAGTGAATTGAATATTAATGATAGTTGTACCTTAATATTTTGCTATATATATATATATATATATATATATATATATATATATATATATATATATATATATATATATATATATGTGTGTGTGTGTGTGTGTGTGTGTGTGTGTGTGTGATGTATGTATGCATAAAAACTCAGAAATTTCCAAACTCCCTGATTTCGCAGCGAAGCGTTATAAGAAGGGGAAATAGGTAGGGGATGGGGGTGGGGGTTGGGTGGAGTTAGTGGAGGGGTGAGGGAGGGGAGGGGAGGGGAGGAAAGGGCACATCCTTTAATATGGAAGATAACTTTTCTTCTGAAAACTCGGTTCCATTAACTCCAGAAGACGCCGTAATGAAATGTAAACCTTTGACGCTCTAGGAGGAAAAGAAAAAAAAAAAAAAATGGAAGGTGAGGAAGGGG
>NC_089785.1:21560206-21617706 GCF_040412425.1 Macrobrachium rosenbergii | reverse complement strand
ATAAAAACCCAGGCTGTCTTTAAACATTCTCAAGTGGACGAATGTCAAAAATTCTCTCCTTGTGTTTCCAAACTCCAGAATTAGTTGTTTTTTGTAGATATCTTTTTATATAATTTTGAGTTTTTTTTTTTTATTTGCTTGAAGAAAAACCCAGCAAGTCTTACACTTTCCAAAATGGACAAGTATCCAAAAACGTCTCTCCTTGTGTTCCCAAACATCAGAATGTTCTCCCTGCCAATGTTTTTCCCGACGAAAAAAAAAAATTATCAAACAAACCAAAAAAAAAAAAAAATCTGAATGGGGCACTCCATCTTGACATTATCTCGAGATCACTCGAGTTTATATCTCGGCCCTTGTGAATTATCTCGAGATCTTCGAGAGGAGTCCTTGTACACTAACCTAAAAAAAAAAAAAAAAAACAGTGTGGGTATCTCGCGGACTGATTGACCGATGTTCTCAGTGGGTACGTACCCTGAATTGTGGCGTTTTTTATTTAGTGTCTGAATCAGTTCGTCATTCTAGTGATAAACGATTTTTGTCATTGAATTCTATTATTATTATTATTATTATTATTATTATTATTATTATTATTATTATTATTATTATTATTATTCTCTAAATTGTAGTGTTTTTAATCAGTATCTTGAGTACTTCATTTGAGTGATAAACGATTTTTGTCATTACATTATTATTATTATTATTATTATTATTATTATTATTATTATTATTATTATTATTATTATTATTATTCCCTAAATTGCAGTGTTTTATTCAGTGTCTGAATCAATTCGTCAGTCCAGTAATGAACGATCTTTGCCATTAAAATCTGGTATTATTATTATTATTATTATTATTATTATTATTATTATTATTATTATTATTATTATTATTATTATTATTATTATTGCTCAGACATTTACAATGTCGTGATTAAATTCTTGTATATTAAAAATTCACGATTATATCAATAAATTTATTATTATTATTATTATTATTATTATTATTATTATTATTATTATTATTATTATTGCTAAAACATTTGCACTGTCGTGATTAAATTGTTGTAGATTAAAAATTCGCGATTATATCAATAAATTTATTATTATTATTATTATTATTATTATTATTATTATTATTGCTGAAACATTTACAATGTCGTGATTCAATTGTTGTACATTAAAAATTCACGATTGTAAAAAATTGTATTATTTGCAAAAATTAAAAACTCCATCTTTCGAACACCGAAATTCGCTGAGAGAGAGAGAGAGAGAGAGAGAGAGAGAGAGAGAGAGAGAGAGAGAGAGAGAGAGAGAGAGACATCTGTCGCTTAATAACAGTTATAATGACGAGGAAGATAGCGAAATCCCCTTCCACGCCAGTTGACCATCAAGACAGTTTCTAAACTGTTCCTGGCAAATATAAAAAAAAGTGTTTTGATGGGAGAATGTTATTTTATTGAAATCACGTATTCATGTTTGTTTATTTGTTAGAGAGATAATAATAATATGAGCTTGGATAGAGGAATTTTATATAATTAAAATCACGCTTTTATATTTGTTTGTTTGTCTGAGAGACAGGATTTGGATAGAAGAATGTTATGTTATTAAAATCACCCTTCTGTGTTTATTTGTTTGTTTGTTTGTTTGTTAGGGAGATAAGTTAATAACAGGAGCTTGGATTGAAGAATGTTATGTTTTTAAAATCACGCATTTGTATTTGATTGTTTGTTTCTTAGACAAGTTAGTAAAAGGAGTTTGGATAGAATAATGTTATGTCATTATAATCACGGTTTTATGTTTGTTTATTTGTTATCGAGATCATTCAAAAACTTAACGACAGATTCCGCCGAAATTTTGTGGATCGGTGGGCCACAGGGTTAGGTGGAGTTGAATCGATTTGGATACAAATGAGGATCAGGATTCTAATCCTAGAAGGGCTCGAATCATTAGGGTTCTAATCCTGGACGTCGTTTTGTTTTTAACTTCGGAGGAGGTATGCGCTGTCATAGTGTAGCGAATTGTAATGATTTTGTAGTTTTGTTGTTGTTTATTGTTTTTTTTTTTGCATTATTTAACGACATGTCAGGCATATTCTCTCTCTCTCCATGTAGTGTACTATCTATCTCTCTAGATCTCTTGGAAATACTCAGCTAAAAGCTTATTTATCCCATTATCTCTTCTCTCTCTCTCTCTCTCTCTCTCTCTCTCTCACACTCTCTCTCTCTCTCTCTCTCTCTCTGCGTATTCTGTGTAATCAGTCTCTTGAAATCCCAACAAAAACTACATATCTCATCATCTTTCCTCTCTCTCTCTCTCTCTCTCTCTCTCTCTCTCTTGTAACAAATGCATTATGGACGATTGTGTGTTCAATGCGGATTTTGGGTTTGTTTTCCTTGTGGATGGAGTTCTAACTGACTTTTGTTTCAGTGTGTATTTATGTTTATTTGTACACACACACACATATATATATCAATTATATATATATATATATATATATATATATATATATATATATATATATATGTATTTTATGTATATATATTTATATATTTATATATATATATATATATATATATATATATATATATATATATATATATATATATATATATATGCATGTGCATATATATAGCAAGTTTTGCAGAAACGCCTCTTTAAAAGAGCCAGGCGAAACGATACGAGGAAACAAAGAAGAAACGGGAAAATTCCACAGTCTAGACGTGAGGGTTACGGAAGGAAAGATCAAACCGGCCGTTGACTCTTGAGTTGGTAATCTCCCATCGCAGGCCTACGAAAATCGGCAAGTTGAGACAGAATTAGGCCCAGGGCCGTCAGTGCGAGGTTCAGAGTAATCTCCCTCCATCGCCATTGCCCCGGCAGTAAGCAGGACTGTAAAAATCCTATTTACTCACATTAAATTCAGTCGCTAATCCTTGCCACAACAGATTCGAATCTTGTTTACAGGAGGAAGCTGTTAATGCTTCAACGAGGTCAGCGAGTGCCGAGTGTATCACTTGTAGTAAGACTAGTTTGTATGTATATATTTATATTTGTATATATGCCTAACTGAATCACGAAAAAAATATAAATATATATAATATATATATATATATATATATATATATGTATATATATATCTATCTATCTATCTATCTATCTATATCTATATATATATATATATATATATAATATATATATACGAAGGAAAGAGAAACGACGGAGTGGTGCCAGGCCTTTCGACTTGTTGTCCTTTACTTAGCAGACTCGTGGCATTGCTTTTATTTATGTATGAGTATAAGTATGTATATATTATATATATATATATATATATATATATATATATATATATATATATATATATATATATATATATATATATATATATATATATATATAGTGCGTCTTGTGTGTTTGTGTGTGTGTGTGTGTGTCCGTAGGCATGCATAACCACATGATCATAAGTTTTCGAACATTGGCAACTCTAGAGTAAAGCAGAACCAGCGAGGTGGGAAACCAAGTGTCCGTATCTAGCCCAGAGATGAAAGAGGACAAGAAAAAGTATATGGATTTAAAAAAAATAGAGATTTCTTTAGCCTGAAGGTAGGTGTCTCTACACCGTTCTAAGATAATCTGTGTACATTGCTGTGTATTTATTAATTATGCATGCAAAATTATAGTTTATTATGTATGCAAAAGTATAGTGTATTATGTATACAAAAGCATAGTGTATTACACAAAAGTATAGTGTATCATGTATGTAAAAGTATAGTGTATTATGTATACAAAATTATAGCGCATTATGCATGCAAATGTATTGTGTATTATGTATGCAAAGGTATAGTGTATTATGTATGCAAAAGTATAATGTAATATGTATGCAAAAGTATAGTGTATTATGTATGCAAAAGTATAGTGTATTATTTATGCAAAAGTATAGTGTAATATGTGTGCAAAAGTATAGTGTATTATGCATACAAAAGTATAGTGTATTATGTATACAAAAGTATAGCGCATTATGTATGCAAATGTATTGTGTATTATGTATGCAAAGGTATGGTGTATTATATGTGCAAAAGTATAGTGTAATATGTATGCATAAGTATAGTGTATTATGTATGCAAAAGTATAGTGTATTATTTATGCAAAAGTATAGTGTAACATGTATACAAATGTATAGTGCATTATGTGTACAAAAATATAGTGTATTATGTATGAAAAAGTATTGTGAATTCCGTATTTATTCAATTTGTATGCAATATACTTTTTACGCCACGTACAATTGATTTCTTTAGTTGAGTGTCAGCGAGGCACCAGCCGTTGTTGAACCCTGAACAGTATTGGTTCAGCTTAATCTCGCCCCGGCGATAAAGCTTTTAGTGTTTACCTAAGCGATCGAGGACCCGGCATTTTATGATCGAGACAAACTCGGTCGGGAGAGATCGAGAGTCTGCCAGAGGAGGAGGAGGGGGAGGAGGAGGAGTGAGTGATTCCGCTAATCGCTCGAACTTGGCTGCGTCCTCCTTCTCCGAATTCCTTCTCTGAGGAAAGAAGACAATTAAAAAAACAAAAAACAACAAAAAAATTTCTAAACACCTTCACCAGATCTGCCCTCAGCCAATCTTGCCTTACTTACTTTATTCCATAGTGTTTTCTTTAAAACTGACTCTTGAGCATTCGGCTTACGATCTTAATTCCTTCTCTGAGGAGACAAAACAATTAAAACTATACAAAGACAAAATTCTTTAACACCTTCACCAGATCTGTGTAAATACAATAACTAACTTGCAATGAACCTTTACTTAATTTATTCCATAATGCTTTTAAAAGTTTGATTTACGAAAATTTGGCTGCAAAGCCAAGCACTGGGGTACTTTGCCAGTGCTTAGTACCTGTACTAAGTACAGGAAATGTCTCTGCGTTTTATTGTTTAAGATTTTGAAGCAGGTAAACTTGAAGTTAATCACATGTAGATTATGTGTTACACAGAAAAATGAATATATAAATTGTAGCACTGCTGAGTGCATCAAGTTTAACTGCATTATATTTTTCCAAGATTTTGAAGCGGGTAAACTTGGAGTTAATCACCTGTAGATTATGTACGTCACACACAGAAAAATGAATGTATGAATTATGGCATTCTTCAGCAAGCCTCCACTTCAGCCCATGTTTTGGTATATAGCCTTGTCTTCGGTAGAGCTCCTGACAGGATTTTAAAAACCTGCCGGTAAATGTTGCTACAGAACCTGATTATGGAAACAGAATCTCGTCACTTCCCTAATGAGTACAACTTGGGTAGAATAATCGGTCTCATTCGTATGATTCAGGAGTCGGCCTCGTTAGCCACCTGATTTGGAAGTGATCAGTCTTGTTCTACAGTGCTTTGGTCAGCTTATCCAACGTCGAGTGTGGGAATCTTGTTAGTTTCGATCCTGTTTAGGTTTGCAGTTATTTACATGTGTCGTTTAGTAAACTTCGAAGGCGGAAATCTCTTCTTATTAAATCCTGTGCAGGTGTACAGTTATCTACATGTTACATGTATCCAGCTTCGAAGGCGATAATGTCTTCATATTTAATCCTGTGCAGGTGTACAGCTGTTTCACTTCTCCATCTGGCCCCGTGAATAAAATAAAAACCCCATGAACGATTTCACCACCAGAATCAGGTCTGTCGTTATTCGCATTTTTCATCGTCCGGTATCGAGCGTGAGATGCCATATTTAATCTTGTCGACGTCTGCTGTTTCTCTCTCTCTCTCTCTCTCTCTCTCTCTCTCTCTCTCTCTCTCTCTCTCTCTCGCCGGATGCGCGGCATAAGATTTCTTCCTATTTTCATCCTGTTCACATCTGCAGTTATTATTCGCTTGCGTCGCTGCCTTCGAGTATAAAATTCTGTCAAACCTCGACAATTTTATGTGTGCAGTTATAGACAGTCACAAACACAAAACACACACATACACACACACAAACACTCCTCATTTCATCCTGTTAAATCTACATTAATATTCGCTTGTGTCGCTGGCTCCGAGTATAAAATTCCTGTTCAGTTTTCGTCGACTTTATGTGTTTAGCTATAGACAGTCACACACACACACACACACACACACACACAAACACAAACACACACACTCCACGGCTAAGCCTCTCACGATAGCGCTAATGGACCCGGTGGCTTTTATCAGTGAAAACCCCTTAGAAGTTAATGACATCGAATAAGGGGCTGCGATAAAAAGTCGCTCTGTAATCTCCCAGCGTCTGACAGGTTAAGATGGGGCGGCACACTGTAGACACTGTAGTCTCCCATATCCACTTGTGAGTTGGAATGGAATATAGAATTTAGGCCAAAGGCCAAGCGCTGGGACCTATGAGGTCATTCCGCGCTGGAAAGGAAATTGAGAGTAGGTTGTTTGACAGGTGTAACAGGAGGAAAACCTCAAAGCAGTTGCACTTTGAAATAATCGTTAGGAGAGGGTTGAGGATAGCAAGGTGGAAGAAAGGGAATATGGAAGGATGTACAGTAAAAGGAATAAAAGGGGTTGCAGCTCTGAGCCGAAGGGACGCTTTAGTAATGCTTACAGTGCACCACCCGAGGTGCACTGACAGCACTACCCCTCCTACGGGGTACCCGTTTGTGAGCAGGATATTTATATATATTTCACTTCTCTGTTTCTTGACTCAGTTCAGCATTTTTATTCCGTTCCATAAAGGTATTGTACATGTGCCCGTCATGGACAAAAATTGTCCCATAAACATGATGTACGCACACATACATCATGAACAAAATTGTCCCATAAACATGATGTATGTGTACATATCATGGACAAAATTGTCCCATAAACATAATGTACATGTACACATCATGGACAAAATTGTCCCATAAACATGATGTACATGTACACATCATGAGCAAAGTTGTCCTATAAACATGATGTACACATACACATCATGAACAAAATTGTCCCATAAACACGATGTACACATACACATCATGAACAAAAATTGTCCCATAAATAAGATGTACGTGTACACACCATGAACAAAATTGTCCCATAAATATCCATAAACATATTGTACCTGTACACATCATGAACAAAATTGTCCCATAAATAAGATGTACGTGTACACACCATGAACAAAATTGTCCCATAAATATCCATAAACATGTTATACGTGTACACCTCATGAACAAAAACTGTCCCATAAACATGATGTAACGCGTACACACCATGAACAAAAATAACAACCCAATGAACATCAAATCACGCAAGGTAAAGAAAGACCAAAACTGCGTGATAGCAGATCAGCAGAAGAAGAAAGATTCACAACATGACAACAAAACACCTGAACCACAATACTGAACGGAAAACTTTCCAAGACAGTTTTCTTGAACATTTTCCTATGTGAAGCAAAGAGAATTTTTCCCCATTAACGGTCTGTTAATGACGGGTGTATACCCGTTTTTATACGGGTCAGGAGTTTTCGCCTACCCCGTCTTTTATGGTCGCTACCTGTTTTTGTACGGGTGACCGAGCTACCTGTCTATTACGTCTTCATTCAGAATTTTAAAAAATAAATAGAAAAATAAAAAAAAGTGGCTCGTATAAATGATGAACTGGCTGATTAATACCTGGCAAAATACGAGACGGGAGAATTTAGTAACTTAATCCTGACGACAAAAAGAAAAAAGAAAAAGATTTTTGAAAATTAATATTTTTAGATAATTTAGTAACTTGATCTTGATGACAAAAAAAAAACGAAAATGACGTTTAAAAATTATTAATATTAGAGAGAATTTAGTCACTTAATCTTGACGACAAAAAAAGAAAAAGATTTTTGAAAAATTTATATTTTTAGATAATTTAGTAACTTGATCTTGACGACAAAATAAAAAAAACGAAAAAGATTCTTGAAAAATTAATACTCTCAGACAGTTTAGTAACTTGATCTTGACGACAAAAAAATGAAAAAAGATTTTAAAAAATTAACATTTTTAGATAATTTAGTAATTTAAACTTGACGACAAAAAAAAACCAAAAAGATTTTTAAAAAGTAATATTTTTAGATAATTTAATAACTTAACCTTGACGACAAAAAAAAGAAAAAAGATTTTTGAAAAATTAATATTTTTAGATAATTTAGTAACTTAATCTTGACAAAAAAACGAAAAAGATTTTTAAAAATTTTTAAAATTAATAATATCATTGACGACAAAATTATGAAAAAAACTTAAAATTAATAATATCATTATTATGAAAAGAGAGAGAGAGAGAGAGAGAGAGAGAGAGAGAGAGCATTATCAACCTGACAAGTTTAATAATGGAGACATACACGCCTCGTGCGTTTATTACGAGAGAAAGACCGATTGAAATAAAGATTAACTCTCCGGAACAAAAAGTAAAAAAAAAGAAAAACTTTAAGAAAACTAAAAAAAGTCTTTTAAAATGTCAGATGTCTTAAAGAGATGATGATATCTCCGGGAGAGATTGAGAGAATCACCTGTTTTTGAAGTAAAGATAATGGTCGTCTCATCCCCTATTATCTGATCTGGCTGTTAGAGAACAGAGAGAGAGCGAGAGAGAGAAAGAGAGGGAGAGTGATTTATGAATGTCTTTTTCACCCATTTCTTCCTCTTAATCATTTTATTGCAGAATCTAAAACGAGAGAGAGAGGGAGGAAAAATTTATATAAATATACACTGTAATACTTTAATAGCGAAAAATATTCAGTACACTTATAACCAGAACAACACCGTTAACAGTGAGAGAGAGAGAGAGAGAGAGAGAGAGAGAGAGAGAGAGAGAGAGAGAGAGAAGGGCCAGATAATTGCGACCGATAAAGACCAGATAACGACGCGATGGAGGAAAGATATCTGGGCCTCTCTTCTAAAAAGTGTCAGCCGACGATATTATCAGTTAATGGTTTTGGCTGGCGAGCCTAATCAAGATAATGACCAGGGGAATGGGAGAGAGAGAGAGAGAGAGAGAGAGAGAGAGAGAGAGAGAGAGAGGTAGGGAATGTGAGGGGTTGGGCTCTTGTTTCCAAAGGTTCCTGGAAAGTAAATGTGAGGTTTTTTTTTTTTAGGTTTTTGGCGAACACTGATGTTAATGACAGGATAAATTAACACGTAGTTACTAACTTCTTCCGTCTCCTCCTCCTCCTCCTCCTACTCCTTCTCCTCCTCTTCTTTCTTCTCCTCATCCTTCTACTATTCCTCTCCTTCCTCCTCCTCCTCCTCCTTTTACTCCTCCTCCTCCTCCTTTTCCTTCTACTCCTCCTCCTCCTCCACCTCCTTCTCCTCCTCATCATCCTCTTCCTCCTCCTCCTTCCCCCCCTCCTCCTCCTAGTTCGTGATAATATCAGGTATGCTCCCGTAATAACCACCAGATTTGGAAGGCTCAGACCTACTTGGATAAGAGCTATGAGACTGGAGATGGGTGGAGATTTGTGGAAGTGAAAGCACGGAAAAGACCTGTTTTTGGGATCTCACAGAGGCCACAGGCTTTCAGGAGGTATTTGAGTGGGTATAAAGAATGGACAAAAATTTCAAAAGTTGAAGAAGAAAAGGGAAGTACTGTAGATATCAGGAAGTGTTAGACTGTGTCATTAAAGTAGAAGATGAAGGAACCGATGCAATTATTTATTTATTTACTGATTTTTATTTTCATATACTTATTATTTATAAATATAAGAAGAAGCAGAGTGTTTTGCGTGTAACTTGGGTAGTTGTTCTCATATTTATTTATTGATTTATTAATTTATTTATCCATCTTTTTATTTATGGGTTCATGTATTTATTTTATCTATTTATTTATTTATTTCTGTTTATACACACAACTTCGATAGCCAAACAGACCGCATTTAAATCTTGTTTGCTGATGGAGGAATACATTTTTAAAATTCTCCTTTTAGAAAAAGCTATAGAGAGAGAGAGAGAGAGAGAGAGAGAGAGAGAGAGAGAGAGAGAGAGAGAGAGAGAGAGAGTTAAAGTTAAAAGTCTGTATACATATACTGAAATATCTTAATCATGAAGAATGTTCAATAAACTTATAAACAGAACAACACCATAACACACACACACAGAGAGAGGGAGAGGGAGAGAGAGAGAGAGAGAATAACTAAAACTAGAGAGAAATAAACATAATAACCAGAGAGAAAAAGAGACAGAAAATAAGAAACTAAGGCAAAAGATTTATTGTGTGAGTGTATGTTTGAGAGAGAGAGAGAGAGAGAGAGAGAGAGAGAGAGAGAGAGTAAAAACACCCCAGATGATGGAGATTGTTTTAAGGGATCTCATTTCTACGTGTTGACTTTGTCAACACCGCCAGCGCTCGTCTACGTCGGATTGTCCTGCGGAATCGACGACGCTGAGAGAGAGAGAGAGAGAGAGAGAGAGAGAGAGAGAGAGAGAGAGAGAGAGAGAGAGAGAGGTCATAAAAATGAGAGCTTATACATGTATGTATATTGAAATGTTTTGATTACTTTTGTAAGTAGCGAAACACCTTAACATCTCCAGAAGAAGAGAGAGAGAGAGAGAGAGAGAGAGAGAGAGAGAGAGAGAGAGGAATTTTATATATATACATACATATTAAAATATTTTAATCATGAAAAGTATTCAGCTCACTTGTAAACAGCAAAAACACCTTAACATCTCCACACACACAAAGAGAGAGAGAGAGAGAGAGAGAGAGAGAGAGAACAAAGAAGTTTGTTGACTGCAGAAATAGCAATTTTTCTTTATCACATTTCGTTTCAGCAAATCCGTTTGTATGAGTCTTAACTGCCTTTTCACTTTATCTGTCTGAAAACAAACACTTATTTGAAATCCACTCAACTGCTTATGGGGAAGAAGCTCTAGAAATCTGGCACTTATAAGATACAAAAGGAGTATCTGACAAATGCTTTGTAAACAGGCTAAGTCTCTACCACAAAACCAACATAAATTGGAAGACTGTTAAAGAAAAGAAAAAAAAAAAATAAAAAAAAAAAAAAAAAAAAAATATATATATATATATATATATATATATATATATATATATATATTATTTGCTTTTCAAAGGGACATAATATTTAGAAGCATCCCCTGACTCATCCACTCATTTATTTATTTACTTATCTTATTTATTTATTGTTAGTGGAATCTCCTCAAAATCTGAAAAGAATTAAGCCAGGTGCCTGGTTAAGACTCCCATCTCTTTATTGATGAACTTTACATCCAGTATGGCATAAAATTCGTCCCATGGAAGAGCCGATTAGAATTGCACACGAAAAAATATGCAATAAATAAATAGACAAAAATAAAGTACTTTACAAAGGGTGGGTTGACACTAGATTTATTTTGTGCCAAAATAAAATTAAGAATGACATACTTACACAACTGCAAAAATATATAGAAAGAATATTTGCGATGTTTTTTCAGTTTCGTAACTCACATTCATAAGTACATGTAACTACCAAAGGAAATACTTTGTAAATTAAAGCTAGCTCTTTTTTATCTCCTTTTAAAATGGATTATTTTGTTTCTATTTTTCTATTTAGTTTCCCTTATTCTTGAGCTGTTTACCTCGTAACACCCGTCTTGTCACCTCTTGACACATTTACTCTGTGGAGATCGGTAATCCTCTTATAACTGCGCGGTTCACTGAGTGTTTCTTTTCTAATGCTCCTGAGCCTTGGAATTCTCTCCCTGCTTCTGTTTTTGTGATACTCTTTCTTCAAGATCCAGGCTTATTT
This sequence comes from Macrobrachium rosenbergii, assembly GCF_040412425.1. Classification (NCBI taxonomy): domain Eukaryota; kingdom Metazoa; phylum Arthropoda; class Malacostraca; order Decapoda; family Palaemonidae; genus Macrobrachium; species Macrobrachium rosenbergii. The sequence goes on along the minus strand of NC_089785.1, from coordinate 21,605,982 downwards.
TCCCGGCTAGTATTGAAGTTGGGATAATAATAATAATAATAATAATAATAATAATAATAATAATAATAATAATAATAATAATAATAGTTTCCTCACTTCCTTTTTTCCATTTTCTTGTATTTTCGAGTCTGGGCTGCGACTCTTTTCGTTCCCTTTACTGTACCTCTGTTCATATTCTCTGTCTTCCTTCTAACAATTGTTTCACAGTGCAACTGCTTTGAAGTTTTCCTCCTGTTACACCTGTCAAACGTTTTACTCTCAATTTCCCTTTCAGCTCTGAATGAACTTTTGGGTCCCAGTGCTTGCCCTGTGGCCTGAATTCTACTGTATATTCATCTACACTTACAAGATTCATACTTGAGAAGAAAAATAGAACAAACGAGTAAAAAGAACTTGGAAAGTAAAAGGAGAAAGAAATAAACAAAATAAGTGAAAAGAAGAATTCTCGGGCCCTCGAATATCTGACCATATCTTCAAGTATCCTAATATCTTTTTTTTTTCGCAGCCGTGGGGAGAGAGAGAGAGGAGAGAGAGAGAGAGAGAGAGAGAGAGAGAGAGAGAAGGCTATTTGATTATCCTTCTTCCCTATTCCTTACTCCGTGTCCCCCTCTCCTCCCCCCCCTCCCCCCAAAACCCCCTTTTCCCGGTCGTCTCTCCCCTCCGTGTTCTCCTGCCGAATTTATATGCAAGATTCCCCTCAGATAGGCAAGAAAGAACGAAGAGGGGAGGCCTCCGGGAGCGGTCGTTTGGGGGGGGAGGGGAGGGGAAGTGAAGGGGGGAGGGGAGAGGGAAGGCTGGAATTGGTTGGAACTAAGAGCGAGGGGAGATAGGACCCCCCACCCCCCTCCCATCTTTCGTTCCTGAAGGTAGGGAGGGGGGGAGAGGGCGGATGGTTGGAATTGGTTGGAGCTAAGAGCAGACTGAAGGGGGAAGGCGGGGTGGGGTGGGGTTCCCGCCCCTCCCCTTCCCCCCCCTCTCTCCCCTTCCCCTCTCAATGGAAAAGTCATTAGTCCGCCTTACACATGAGCTTTTCTTTTTAATCCTGGAGGATTTTTCGAAATTCAGCGGCCGAGGAGGAGTGGCGGCGGGGGCGGGGGTTCAGAGTCTGGAATGAGAGGGAGTAAGAAAAAAGAATAAAAAAAGGAAAAGAAAAAAGCTAATTATTACGGCTTGATCAACCTCAGTCTTGGGAACTCTGGTGGAGATGGGATAGGCGAGTGTGTGTGTGTGTGTGTATATATATATATATATATATATATATATATATATATATATATATATATATATATATATATATATATATATATATACACAGTGTATACACACAGTATATACACAAAATAAGACTAGATGTGAAATATATAGTACGTATACACATGTACATGTGTTGTGTGTATATATATATGTGCGTGTAAGTGTATACACACACACACACACACACATATATATATATATATATATATATATATATATATATATATATATATATATATATATATATATATATATATATATATATATATAATTCTTTGGCTCTAAAGGGTAATAAAACAACGGCCAATGTATGATTCCATCTTTTTGGGTGTGTATAAATACGTACACACATACATCCATACGTACATACATACATACACACACATATATATACATACATACATATACACGTGTAATCTCGCTTCTTATCGTGAACTTTCATCTCCTGAGTAGATTAAAGTGAAAAGTCTTTAATTGAAAGTCGAACTTTTTATTCCTCCTCCTCCTCCTCCTCCTTCTCCTCCTCCTCCTCCTCCTCCCAGAACCAAAATTAACACTTCTAATTCCGCATAAATGACAAAGAAGGGGAAATGAAATGAGTTATTAATCGAGGGGAAGTTTTCTTGATACTTGAGGGGAGAGTTTGTGTGTGTTTGTGTTGCGGGCTGTTGGGCGTTGTGGGGTTGGGGACGTTTGGGGGTTGTTGGGTTGGGGACTTTAGGGGTTGGGGTTGGGGAGTTGGGGACGTTAAGGGGTTGTGGGGTGTGGGAGATGAGGATGTTTGGGGGTTGTGGAGTTGAGGATGTTTTGGGGTTGTGGGTTTGAGACTTTGGGGATTGTTGGGTTCGGGAGGTTTGGGGGTTGTGAGGTTGTGTTTGAGGACATTTGGGGGTTGAGGGGTTGGGTATGTTTGGGGGTTGTGGGTTGGGGATTTGAGGACGTTTGGAGGTTTTGGGGTTGAGGAGGTTGCGGGCGTCGGGGAGGGGTTGGGATGTTTGTGTAGTTAGGGGGTTGGGGAGTTGGGGACGTTTGAGGTTTGTGAGGTTGGGAAGTTGGGGATGTTTGGGGGTTGTGGGGTTGGGGAATTGGGGACGCTTTGGGTTGGGTTGGGGGTTGGGGATGTTCTGGGGTTGTGGGTTTTAGGGGTTGGGATCTGGGTGGTGGAAAGTTGAAAGAAGCCAGTACGAAGTAACTCGAACAGAAAACACACTCTCTCTCTCTCTCTCTCTCTCTCTCTCTCTCTCTCTCTCTCTCTCTCTCTCTCTCTCTGTGGTTCAGGGTTTGGGAAGGGGGAGGGGGGGGAGAAGGGGCTGGTGAGTAGGGGATGAGAGGCAAAAACGTCCGAAAGATTTCGGTTAACTGCGTCGCGACATTTTGAAAAAGGAGGAAAAAGTCATTAAAGGTAGTTTGCAAACTGGCCAAAAGTTCTTGAGATTCTCGGGAAGGCGAGGAACGAGAGAGAGAGAGAGAGAGAGAGAGAGAGAGAGAGAGAGAGAGAGAGAAAGTGGTCATAAAAAGTCAAAATAAAAGGCGTTGCATTGAGCTTCGGCCTTTTGTGAAAATAGTTCGCCCCATATACTGTATATATTTTTTCTCTTCCCAGAAAATTCAGAGATTTATTTTAAAAGGCTTCGAACTTGATAAAGTACAGCTGTATTTTATAGTCAAATAATCCTTCTTTGTTAATTAACAAAGCAAAATATCAGATTTCACCATTTAACAACATTCAGAATTGGCCACTGATCGATAAGTTCACTTTGCCGAGCGAAAAGTTATGAGAAAAAAAAAGGTTTTTCTTCCTTATCAGTTATGTTCACTCTCTTTTTCATTTCAGGAACTCGTGCTCATTCTCTTGCTAAAAATAATAAAAAAAAAACACTCCCAACCCCAAAAAGCTCCCACCCCACCCCAAAGAAAAAATAAAAGATAAGTGAAAAAGGAAGGCCACTGCCGGTTTTAGACGCTGAGATGTATAAATATAAAAGTTGCACAGAGAAGGAAAACTTCTTGGAGTCTTGCATACATTTTAATGTCCTCCAAGAGAGAGAGAGAGAGAGAGAGAGAGAGAGAGAGAGAGAGAGAGGAGAGAGATAGGGGGAGGGAAAAATTAAGGAAGTGCAACAGACATGTGAAAATAAACTGAAATCCTTTATTTATACAGAACCTTTAGGTCACTGATGGGTATGCATAAACATTACAGCTCCATGCATACATACACACACAAACACACACTACACTCACACAAACACATACACATATATATACATACATATATACATATATATATATATGTATATATATATATATATATATATATATATATATATATATATATATATATATATATATATATATATATATATATATATATATATATATATATATATATATGTGTGTGTGTGTGTGTGTGTGTGTGTGTGTGTGTGTATAACTGAATCACGAAGATATGGAACATGATAAATGTATAAATAAAGACAACAGCCAAGAAAAAATATAAAATAAGTTGACAATAAAGCTCATTACAATTGACAGATGGGGATTATAAAAGATCTGATGTACCTGGAATCCAACGCAGTTGAATAATTAGTGGACCCACCAAAACAAAGGTAAATATTTGAGAGGTTTTACGAAAGATTAGGCCCAACAGCTCGGAAGCTTGGACGGGGTCAATTAAAGGATTATACAAGGACAGAGACTGACCACCAAAAATGACCGTGGAATGAATAAGCTGATTACGTATGTTTATGAAAGTACAACAACCCAGTATATTCTCATTTTGGTATATAATAACAATTTTTGCAAAGTGAACATTTTCAAATATATATATATTAAAAATATGGATACATAGAAAATATATGTAAAGTAAATAATTAGTAATTAAGTCAGTGATTTTATCTTTAAGGGCATTCTTGAACATTTTACTAATACAGGGGTCCAAATAATGTGTGTATGTGTGTGTGTGTGTGTGTATTTGTACTGACATCATAGCAAATACGTTGTAAATTTCTACCACTAAGTCTCAGTCCTCCTGAAGATGTCTCTAGAATTCCTACAGGCGAAACCGGTCAGGATTTATGCCGAGAGAGAGAGAGAGAGAGAGAGAGAGAGAGAGAGAGAGAGCGTTTACCTTTCTCACTGTGTGACCATGGCCATCTCTTCAAATAAAACAATTCTCTCTCTCTCTCTCTCTCTCTCTCTCTCTCTCTCTCTCTCTCTCTCTCTCTCTCTTCTTGCAAAGCTACCTTACATTAAGCTGTTTCTCTCGTTATTTCTCCTTCCCGTATTTTTCTCGCTGATTCCAGCTATCTTCCTTTCTCTCTCTCTCTCTCTCTCTCTCTCTCTCTCAAACGAAATGAAGAACGACAGGACGGCCCTCCCCCTCCCCCACCCCTTTAGTCACTCTCCCTCCTTTTAAACAAACTTTAATAATTGACTCTGATACGACCAATTAATCTCAGGACAACTTGAGTCCCTCAGACGTCGAATTTGTGTCTCTTTATCTCCTCAGACAATGATTTTTTATTTTTGATTATTTATTTTATTATATATATATATATATATTATATATATACAGCATATATATCTGTATATATAAATATATATTTATATATATACATACATATATATATATATATATATATATATATATATATATATATATATATATATATAGAGAGAGAGAGAGAGAGAGAGAGAGAGAGAGAGAGAGAGAGAGAGAGAGAGAGAGAACATTATTAGCTTTCCCGTGCAATGGTTAAGCCCAATCTTAATTTGTATAAACATTTTAATTTATTTTTCCTAGAGCAACTCACCACCTAGGAATAAACTACATTAACAGAGAGAGAGAGAGAGAGAGAGAGAGAGAGAGAGAGAGAGAGAGCAAAAGCAATTTGTCGTCAAAAATGAACATGGTTGCATATTGCATAACAATCTCCTTTTTTGTATCCGCTGTAATTAGCTCTCGAGTTAAACACCTGGAAGAAAGATGGAGGATGTTGTAAAGAAGAAGAACCACCTCAGGAATTACCTGTAATTAGCTGTAATTGGCTGTAATTCTATGACTGTAAGCGCCAGAGGAAACGGACCATCTTCTAAAATGTGATAATGCATACACAGCACAGTGGTTGTCGTCGTGATTTTCTCTCTCTCTCTCTCTCTCTCTCTCTCTCTCTCTCTCTCTCTCTCTCTCTCTCTCTCTCATTGGAAGTTACTTTTCTTTTGGTGATTTTTTGGCCTCTTGAAGTCATTTTGATTGTTGTTTTATTTTTATTTTTATTTTGTAAGTGATGGTATATTTGAGCTAGTCTTCACTTAATTTTATCTCCAATACTTTTTTTTTGTGTCATACTTTTGCAAATATAATTCTCATACACTTTGAATTGGAACAATAAGTGTTGTTAAAAAAAAAAAAGTGATTAATTCATAAGAATCATAGGATTTGTGAGCAAATCAAAGTTAGTCATGGTCTAAGAGATCCCATATGGGATGAGCGTGGTCCGCCTAAACTCACCCGAGGCACCCATATGGGATACTTTATTACATGCAATTAGTTCACTAATTCTGAAATTTTTTTAAAAATGCACAAGAGTAAAAATGTCTCGTATTTACCCATATAATAACATACTAAAAGGATTTAAAATTTCCCACAGAACCTAGGGTGGACTTTAAAGGGTTATTTTATAATGTGGTTCGGATTCCCCAATAAGCTGTAGGTCCCAAGTACTTCCCTGGTATACTAGAAAATCATTCTTACAGTCTCTTCTGTCGCCTTAACTACCATCACGACACCATTTCTTTCACATTGAAACCTACTTTTGCAATTAAGTCACTCAGCACAACCGTCCTTTCATAATTCCCTAACCCAGCCGAGCACAGATTCAGACTCTTTGCCTTACTAAGTGCCAAAACACCCAGGGATCTTTTCTTAAACCAGTCAGTATATATATATATATATATATATATATATATATATATATATATATATATATATATATATATATATATATAGAGAGAGAGAGAGAGAGAGAGAGAGAGAGAGAGAGAGAGAGAGAGAGAGAGAGACAGAGACAGAGAGAGAGAGAGAAGTCGAGACCCGCGTTTTATCGTGGTAATGTGGCCAAAGTCGTGTTTATGACACGATTAAGCTGGACCGATAAGAAAGTTTAGGATTGCGGCTGAAATCTCATAATATTCAACAGCAGAAAATAATATTCCCGAAGGAAATATCGTTTTGTGAAATATCGCTGGCAAATATTGCTGCTGTTCATATACTGTAGGGATTTAGTTTTTTTAAATTTATTTTCATTATTTATTTGTTGTTTTCTTATTTTCTCTATTTCTTTTCTTCTTTGTTTTATTCTCTAGTGTCATTCTTTGCAAGTTAGCAGACTTTATGGGGTCGGTAAATATGAATGTTAATCGTTGTAATAATTGGGATATGTAGTATTTGCGAAGGGATAATAATAATAATAATAATAATAATAATAATAATAATAATAATAATAATAATAATAATAATAATGATAATAATAATAATATGGCCCATGTGGGCTTGTTGCCTATGTATAAGGGTTCGTGTTCTAAATAATAATAATAATAATAATAATAATAATAATAATAATAATAATAATAATAATAACAGTGATTATGCGAATGCGTGTATATATGTAGTTATGTGATAGCTTGTACACGTCAATTTCGATATGCCTTTGTTGCAAAAGCTTATCACGCTTTTAATTCTCGTATTAAACGCGTATGTGTGTGTATGTGTGTGTTTGTGCGCCTTGTGTGTACATAGGGCTTTGATAACACTGTTCCAGGCCCCTGTTTTGGGCGAATGTTTTCCACGGTAAAAGATGTGGAATTTTCTCGACAGTCCTTTGACCTACAAAGTGAATTATCATCGTGATTGAATTTTACGGTGCGCACGAGAGAGAGAGAGAGAGAGAGAGAGAGAGAGAGAGAGAGAGAGAGAGAGAGAGAGAGAGTATGGTGGGTGGGGAAGGGGCGGTTGGAAGAGCAAGAGTTATGACAGAAAATATGTGTGAATTTTTCCTTGCATATGTAAAAGAAGAGAGAGAGAGAGAGAGAGAGAGAGAGAGAGAGAGAGTTTTATTTCAACCACTTGAGAGGGAAAATGAAAATCACGACTGGAAATTTTGGGAGAATTTTTTGCAACGTATGTATTAGAGGCAGAGGGTGACCCAAATTATATATATATATATATATATATATATATATATATATATATATATATATATATAAATTTAAATAAATATATATTAAATAAATATTTATTATATATAATATACAGTATATATATGTATATATATACTATAAATAACATTTAATACTCAATGCTACGTTTTTGAGAAGAAAAACCTCAATTTCCCAAAGGATTATTTTTTCTTTTTGGGTGGGGTGAGGGTGGCCATTTGTGCATTATAAACGTAATTATGGATAAGATGTAGTGTCAATTATCCCCTCTTGGCATTTTCACGCTTATTATCCATAAATTGCTAAGGCATGCTGGGTAATAATTATGAAACTATATTCATTGGCATAGCTTACTATACATATACATCGATTATGTCAATGTTTTCCCCTGAATTGGGTTTTTCGTCCGTTAACGAAGTTTAATGGAATTATGTATTTAAACGTTTTGTTAGTTTGTTTGTCTGATTGCAAGATATCTTCAAGAAGCTGTGGGCTAAGATAGTACCCGTTTAGGTGTGGGGAGGGTAATTCCTTCAGTGTATATCATGCGGTACACCGTAGGCATTGCTCGAAAGTTCTTTGCAGTCACTTCGGCCCCTTATAGCTGTTGCAAGCCCTGTCATTCCTTTTGCTGTGCCTCTGTTAATCATTTTCTCATTCTTCTGTCTTACTTTCCTCAACCCTCTCCTAACGATTGTTTCAACGCCGAATGACCTCATAGGTATACCAGCGTTAACCTTCGACCTAAATTTTGTATTCCAGTCCCATTTGATTATATTTTTAGATGGATTCGGATGTGGACTCCGAATGCTTACTCAAAATGGCTAATGACATCTCTGTCACCCCTACATAATACAAAAGATTACAGTTAACGGATCCATACCTTGGTACAGATCTTATAAACACATTCAAATGCCGTCGTGGTTGATACAAGCAGTTAAAGAAAGACTATTTACTAAGCGAAGGTTAGAAGGCGGACGAAATGCCCGATGTACAATAACTGCAGATTTTTTTGTTTAGCCAGTGTGTGGGAGTGTGTTCCTCAAGTTAATTTCTTTTGCAAATCGCAAACGCTATATAGTCGACGGTTCATTCGTGCTTCCGAATAAAGGTAACTGTTTAAAGAACGTTTGAACGGTGTAAAATTCGCGCTTTGTTATAAAGTGAGTGAAAATAAAGCTTATAGTTTTTCAAGATCGCCGGAGTGGCAGTGTCTATATTGGCCCCATTTTGGAAGAAGGTAGGTTCAGTTTACATTGTATTTTTTTAATTGTTAATGATTGATATTGATTCTTTTAAATGTAAAATGTCCATTATATAGTCGTGGTTGATTAATTAGAATGTGTTCTGTCCGTTGGTTGCTTGGGAACTGGATTTTTTTTAGGCTACGTTAAGCCTAGGTTTAGGCGTGTTCTTAGGCCTATAGTGTATGGAAAAGGTGGGGGGGGTGGGATTGAAAGACTTAATTAATATAATTTGACTGATTTATTTCTCCGTTAATACAAGGTTACAGCCGTTACTTTTGTAGGCTGTTGTAACCTACTGTAAAACCATCCTGACTCAATACTTCCTAACCTAACCCAACTTACGACACCGTCAAACCCCTTACCAGAACTGTCCTAGGTTGCTCTTTCCTTCCCTAAACCATCACATACCTAAACCATCCTGTAATACTACCCTACCTAAACCATCCTGTAATACTACCTTACCTAAACCGAGCTAGGGCGCTGTTCGTTTACCTAAACCATCTTATGAGACTATACCTTACCTAAACCATCCTAGGTTGCTGTACGCCAACCTGGTGTGGTGTTCCTTCACCCGAACCATCTAGGGAAAGGAGTCTTTTAAACTATTAATTTTTATATTCACTTTACAAGCCGTAGATTTATATTTATAGTCTATTTATGGACTTTTTTCAGTCTTGGTAGCCACAGGCGAGTGTGTATATGTCAGTAGGCTGAATATAAAGGTACAGCCAAATATTTTGCCTTTTTTTAATATATATTTTGCCATTACATGCTTCGGAAGGTACATCGATTGCATAGTGATATTTTTGCAACATGGTCTTGTAAAATAAATGTAATGTTGTTTCTCTGAGACAATGATTAATATCTGCATGAAGGTTGCAGCTGTTCAGGGCCGCTTGACGCCTCTTACTTACAGGCTGCTTTGGAAAATAGTCCCATGTTACAAAGGACATTTGACAGTATATCTTCAAACAGTATACATGTGTACTACAACTATTCCCATCCAGTTTCGTCGGAATTCATAAGGGATAGTCAAATCTTATATAATAATAATAATAATAATAATAATAATAATAATAATAATAATAATAATAGTTACATAGTAACTACGAGCTAGAACCAAGTTGACTTTGTGGGAACTAGTTTCCACGGCGGACTACAGCTGCAGGTGTTATAGGGCTCGGAACAGCTGCAAATAGTCTAGCTCAAGGCAATCTCCATTAAAAACACATTAAGAGATTTTCGTTTCAAAAATTATATTTAAATAAACTACTTGCAAAAGAGTATATTTATAATGTAAACATATGCCCTGAACTGAGAGGTATATTTAAGAGGCTTTACGCGGAAAAATAAACGCTAAAAAATGTGCATTACAAATCGAACGTAACATTTTCTTACTTTAATGTTACAATGAATAATTTTTAAAAAAGTGAAATTAATAAGTTCGTTACAGTTGGTATTCCGTATTACCCATTTCAATCCGTTTTTATTTAACTGTTTTGTTACTGTTGAATTGACCGTTTTCCAAAGAAAATATCGTCGGCAGTTGTCCCAAGAATTCTTTGTTCAGTTTTGTTAAAAATTCCAGCGACGTCGTTATCGTTATTGGGTATTTAGAGTAATCCCCTTTACTACCACTGAATGTTTGCTTAAATATAAGCCAAAGTTAGTATTACTATAATACTCTTGTAGTAGCGATGTTAGTAGTATACCATTATCGTTGGTAATGTTAAAGGATTCATTGGCGCATATTTTTTCTGTAGACCGATATGCTATATACTTTTGCATTAAATTGTTTCAGTAATGGATTTTAGCTTCTCTCTCTCTCTCTCTCTCTCTCTCTCTCTCTCTCTCTCTCTCTCTCTGGAAGTTGATTTCTTGTTGGCTAGCAGTTCCAGTACTTGTCCAGTCATTATTGATGAATTTGTAATAGCATTAATGCTGTTTGCTTTTAAGAGTAATACCTTTTGTACTGATATTGTTTGCTTAAACATAAGCCGCAATTATTATTATTATTATTATTATTATTATTATTATTATTAGTAGTAGTAGTAGTAGTAGTAGTAGTAGTAGTAGTATCATTATTATGGGCTCAATTTTTTTAGACCGAAATACTTTCATATTAAATTCTCTCTCTCTCTCTCTCTCTCTCTCTCTCTCTCTCTCTCTCTCTCTCTCTCTCTCTCTCTCTCTCTCTCTCCTATTGACTGCTTCCACTAGTGCACTCATTATTGATGGATTCATAACTGCATAAAGACACTTTAATTTTTAACTAAGACATTTTTTTGTAAATGTAAAAGTTAGATTACACGTGTCAACATTAACTTATGACTTGTGATTAATGAGTTTGCAGTAAAACTTTTTTTTTTTTACATTTTTATTGTTGGTATTGATAGACTGTTAGTCTCTTACATACCAGTATTACCCACCAGAAACACGATAAAAAAGAAATATTTAACACGGAGCGTGATTCATCCCTTTCTTGAGTGAAAGTATAATGACTGTATTACAATGGTACAATGTCTCGACGCCTTTTGTATTCTACAATGATGACCAGTTAATAGCCGAGCTTAAACCCCCTCCCCCGCCACCATCAGTAGTAAATTAGAACAAGAATTTATTCAGTCTTGTACCGCATGCAGATTATATAGTACGTATATCTCTCATGCCGGCCGGTAAACAGCGCTTGCGCGCGCGCTCACATACACCCCCACCCCAACATACATACACACACATACGTGCACAAACGCTCGCGCGCGCGCGCCCCAGAGAACTAATTCATGTATCCGTTGCATTAATAATGATAAGACCACCCTGATATATTTCACGGAATTACAGAGGCGTTCTTCCTGTCAAACACAAAGTGGTGGAAATTGTTTTGGATACGCTGAATGAAATATGTATATATTGACGAGAGAGAGAGAGAGAGAGAGAGAGAGAGAGAGAGAGAGCGACGGCGCGGAGAATTACTGGTTCGCTTCTGTAAAAAAAAATTCGAGCTTCGTATATAGCCTATATATGATAGGTTTCATGGAAAATGAATAAGTAAAATATGAGGAATGGGGCCTTGTGACAGTATAATTCTCTCTCTCTCTCTCTCTCTCTCTCTCTCTCTCTCTCTCTCTCTCTCTCTCTCTCTCTTAGCGAATATTTTAAAAGGTTCCTGAAACTGACTCTCTCTCTCTCTTGCGAATATTTTAAAGGTTCTTGAAATCTCTCTCTCTCTCTCTCTCTCTCTCTCTCTCTCTCTCTCTCTCTCTCTCTCTCTCTCTCTCTCTCTCTTTGGTTCGGCGAATTTGTTTTGGTCAACAGTTGACTTATGTCAGCGAATTATTTTTACCAATTAACAAATTATTTTTTTCTCAGTAAATCACATTTTTCGTTAAGAAATTATTTATTCCTCTTAACAAATTACTTTTTATTTATGTTAAATTGATAAGTAAGTAAAATTTCTACTAATTTATTAATTTCATTCTTAGAAGATAAATATAAGTATACATAACTTGTAGAATAAAGTGTTTCAATTAATTCAGGGCAAAAATAGACTCAACCCCCAAAAAACATTGTAGGAAGTACCGATCTCGAGAGTCAACCAGCTTAGCCTAATTCACTCCTTATACTGTTTCCTTCCTTGGAATTTTCTGTCTCGACCTACTGCAGTATATAAGAATCATATAACCTGACTTTTTTCAAGAGGCGGGGTTTCATCACTTAAGCCACGAATTGATGAATATAGAATTTAGGCCAAAGGCCAAGCACTGGGACCTATGAGGTCATTCAGTGCTGAAAGGGAAATTGAGAGTAAGAGGTTTGAAAGGTGTAACAGGAGGAAAACCTCGCATTTGCACTATGAATCAGTTGTTAGAGAGGGTGGAAAGTAAGATGGAAGAAAGAGAATACGGACGGAGGTACAGTAAAAGGAATAAAAGTGGTTGCACTACGGGCCTAAGGGACGCTGCAGAGAACCTTAAGTAATGCCTACAGTGCACCGCGTAAGGTACACTGACAGCTTTATCCCCTACGGGGTTAAAAGCTCATTATCAATATATTTCCAGGGACCTACCTTATTTTTGGCCAATTTTGCCCGTCTCAGTGTCCAGCAAAGACATAACCCTTGAACTGGGACGCTTCCCGAAGCCTCCCACAATCTGCATTCATTCCCACGACGCCGAATTAACATCAGTAGCAAAGCAAATTGCCTGAATAACTTGGTGTTTTCGTTCCTCGTCTGAGTCTCCGTAACTGCTGTTGGACTCTGTGAGAGTCATTAAGTCTTCCGAAGGAGGCTTCCTGAAGCGGATACATTATTCATATCGACTTCTGCGCTGCATTAGTAATGGCAAATTGTATGTACTTGTTCCATCAGGCCGAATGACTGGACTAGCAAGTCTCGCTAAGTGGTTTCCGGGACATGATAAGCGATTGCGCGTCTCGCATACCGCTACTACGCAGAGGGATTGTTGTCTAGTGTCCTATTTAGCTCGTCAGTTCTAGGTTTATCCCCCGCCCCCGTCCCCTCCTCCTGTTGTGGTGTCCTACTGGGCAAGTAGGGTATGCATTCCTTCTAAACAATGTTCTTTAGAAGTTGAATAATGATGTTGGGGATGTTGATGTTTGTGTGATAGATTGCTTTAGCAGATTCTGAATTAGATACCATTGCATTAGACACTTCTACAGTTGAACCATTTATAGCAGTCTACTGGGCAAGTATAGAGCCCTTTTAAACAAAGTTCTACAGGAGTTTAATGACATTAGGATGTTGATATTTTGTAAGTGATAATCAATTATTTCACCATGTATGTATATATATATATATATATATATATATATATATATATATATATATATATATATATATATATAATAAAGTAGAATTACATTAAACACTTCTACAGCAGAACAATTTAAGGCAGTCAGTTCTTTGTGTTTATTTCTGTAGAGTTGCATATTTGAAGACATATAAAAATATACCACTTGACAGGGTCGGGACCGACCCCAGAGACGTTATGTACCTTACCAAAGCGCGGACCAACATACCCCGGGGTTGACGACGGCAAATCTGGACTGGGTATTTGATAACCAATATTGAATATTTAACGGGCTAAAATTGTCACACAAAATATGCATATGACAGATACACAACTTATGTAAATTGTGTATCTTTCATAATTCGCATTAATCCTGGGATCGATCGCGGTTGGGGGCGGGGCGAGGGATGGGAAGCTGCTGATCCGTGTTTCATGTCATGGTTCTGTTGATGAATTAAATTATGATATGTATATATATATATATGTATATATACATATGTATATATATACATATACATGTATTTATAACATTATGTATGTATGTATATATATAAAATGTATAAATAAATGTGTATAAATGTATATATACATAGGCTACAGTATATATACATAAATGTACCTATGCATGTTATATATATGTATATATATACATATACATATGCACACATACAGTATATATATATATATATAATATACAGTATGTATACATGTGTATGTGTATACATATACATTCCAGCAGACGTGTACCTGCATGCAAACTCTCTCTCTCTATATATACATATATATACACTATGTTTGTACTCGCCTGTCGGGGCACATGCATATCAATATGTGTAATTACGAATACAATACCCGGGCATAAAGTCCTTGCGTCCTTTCAACCGCCGCATGCATAAATAATTTTTAATCAGACTCAATGCATATTAATTAATGACTGGCTATCGCTCTGGCGTCATCCATCGCGTAATTCGGGGGCCCGTTTGAATTAGGCTATGTATCATTCAGCTGATTGCAATTAATTTTATAAATCGCGATCCGGCCGTGGGTGGGGGAGGGTCTACCCTCCCCCTTCCCACTGTCCTTTCTTCCTCCCCCCCCCTCCCCCCTTGGAAAAATGCATTACAGAGCAATTGTTTATCGGAAATGGCCAATGCTCGCTTCTCGGATAACATTATGTTTTCTCTCTCTCTCTCTCTCTCTCTCTCTCTCTCTCTCTCTCTCTCTCTGTCAGACAATGTTTCCTTTTCTGACTGCTTAATATGTATGCGTGGTTTGTCTAATTGCTTTTGGCAAGGTCTCTCTCTCTCTCTCTCTCTCTCTCTCTCTCTCTCTCTCTCTCTCTCTCTCTCTCTCACACACACACACACACATTTTTTGACTGCATATGCAAATATAGTGTATATATATATATATATATATATATATATATATATATATGTATATTTATAGACATAGATAGAGTAGATAATAATGTGTATTTATGCATATATATATAATATATATATACTGTATATATGTGTATATATATATATATGTATATATATTAGACACATGAACATTCAGGCTTTTTCTAAAGGCTGATGTCAAAATTCTCTCTCTCTCTCTCTCTCTCTCTCTCTCTCTCTCTCTCTCTCTCTCTCTCCTCCTCCTCCTCCTCCTCCTCCTCCTCCTCCTCCTCCTCCTCCCCACCCCACCCTACCACCGGCAGGCCTGCAACACGATGTCACGTCACATTCACTGGCAAACTATTTATTTATACATCTATTTATTTTTCACCGGCGGGCACTGGAGGGAATATTAAACACGCGGCCATTGTCGTCATAGCTATGGGAGCTACTATAGCTAGTTAGACCCCTATTCCTGTCGTTGAAATAAAACTACCGGGTATTTGACGAGAGAGAGAGAGAATGTGACGGAACATGATGCGGTTGGGAGGTGAATCTGTCTCGTGTCATTATTATTATTAGGGACGACGACGTGTGAGCTGTCTGATTCTGTCTATGTCTGTCTCTGTCTGTCTGTCTCGCTTTGTGTATGTATGTATGTATGTTGTATGTGTATATACATCTTTATATATATATTTATATATGTATTTATGTACTGTATATATATTTTTCCCAGAAGGTACTCTCTCTCTCTCTCCAGCTATATATACTGTATATATCACAGTATATATATATATATTTATATAATATACATATAATACATACATTTATAAGTCTATTAAAGAAGAGGTGGCTAGCCAGTGCCTTTCTCCACCCCAGCCGCCACCCACCACAATTGACTCACAACCAGTGCCTTTCTCCACGAATTTTTCCAGCAGGCATTTTTTACTTGTTTTTAACTCCGTTGAGGGCCCTTCCTCCTTCCAACAATAAACACCAAAATTAAAGTTGTTTCAAGCGTCGTACTGCATAGCTTCTTGACTACTACTGTACTACTATAATTACAGTCTGTCACAAACCACGAGAAACGTCTCTAATAACTGTGATAATAGGCTTAATTGTACCTCATGAACATATGACACCGGTAGGGAGTAACTACTGGTTCGGACAGAAATGTAATGACTGGTTGGTGAATTGTAACAACTCTGTATGGCAACACTCATTAAGTACTTTGTATAAGAGAGAGAGAGAGAGAGAGAGAGAGAGAGAGAGAGAGAGAGAACTACTGTGGATAGAGATGTAACAAGATTGTAATTGTAACATCTCGTTATGGTAACATCCATTAATCACTTTGTATAAGAGAGAGAGAGAGAGAGAGAGAGAGAGAGAGAGAGAGAGAGAGAGAGAGAGAACTGCTGCAGATAGGGATGTTGTAACAAGATTGTAATTGTAACAACTCGTTTTGGTAACATCCATTAATCACTTTGTACAAGAGAGAGAGAGAGAGAGAGAGAGAAAGAACAAAGATGCAGTAACAAGATGATAACTTGTAACAACTCTATATGGTAACACTCATTAATCACTTTGTATAAAAGAGAGAGAGAGAGAGAGAGAGAGAGAGAGAGAGATCCTTTACACAATCTTAATCATTTGATAATGTAATCCCAAACGCAGTTAATCCCCCTGAAACACTGGCGATTAATAATCCCACAAATATCTATATCATTGTCTATAAAGGATAGATTATAATATTATCCCATAATATATATATATATATATATATATATATATATATATATATATATATATATATATATATATATATATATATATATATATATATATATATATATATATAGAGTCTACATACGACCTCATAATATACACGACAACATATGTCGAGAATGTAGAACACATGTGTGATCATATATTTTTAACTCCCATCTATACTATCCACCTACTCCACAAACGCGTTTCCACGTCACGTGGGAACACGTAAATCAAAGAGAATAACGGAGCATCACTGTGCATGAAACGACTCAATCCCTTATCACAGTAATCCTAACAGGATTTCATCTCTCCTTCATTCCACATCAACTTAGGATTAATTATTGAAGGGAGGAATTAAGCAAACAACATCGCTGTTGTTTTGTCTTGCTGTGGTTCGGCTCATAATTGTTGTACGCTGTAATACGAGCCTTTGTTGGCGTTATTATTTAGTTCACGTTGGTGTATATGTCATTATTATTATTATTATTATTATTATTATTATTATTATTATTATTACAGTATCGTTGGTCATATTGAATCTGCATTCTGTATTTGTAATGGCGGTAGAGCTGAATTCAGGTCTATAATTACTTTACAACAAATGCCTCGCATTGATAATTCACCTCTCTCTCTCTCTCTCTCTCTCTCTCTCTCTCTCTCTCTCTCTCTCTCTCTCTCTCTCTCTCGTTGATAAGATAAACGACAAAGCATTGATTGTTGCTTTTGATATCATTGTTAAGAGAATTTCCCTGGTATTATAATAACTGCTTTGTATATCCTCTCTCTCTCTCTCTCTCTCTCTCTCTCTCTCTCTCTCTCTCTCTCTCTCGTGTTGATGAGATAAAATGACAAAGCACTGATCGATTCTTTTAATACAGTTGTTAAAAGAGTTTCTCCGGAATTATAACAACAACTTCTTTGAATTTCAAGTTTCTCTCTCTCTCTCTCTCTCTCTCTCTCTCTCTCTCTCTCTCCGATATAATCGCTGACAACAGTTATATTACAATAGGAAGTGTCACTGACACCCTCTTGTGTAGGTAGGTCATGGGGCCATTTAATCAGACCTGTCTGTCTGTCAGTCAATTATCCCCTCCCCTCCCCTCCTCCAACCCCGTGACAGCCGGATTCACCAGGTGAGAGAATCACATAAATTCGATTAGGGAACCCCCCCCCCTCTTCCCGGCCCAGCGATCCACTGAGGCTTAATTGCTGGAATTCCACGGTCCGGAATCCCACAATCCGGAATTCCACAATCCGGGGGCGTTGGGCTCCGTGTAGCCAAGTGAGTGTAATAATGTATAATGTAGATACAATGTATAATGTGGATATAATGTATTATGTAAATACAGTGTGTAATATAGATACAATGTATCATGCAAATACACTGTATATCGTTAATAAACGTACAATATAGATACCATGTAGAATATAATACAATGTATAATGTAAATACAATGTATAAGATAGATAAATGTATAATGTAAATACGTATAACGTAAATACAATGTACAATATAGATACAATGTAGAATATGAATATAATGTATAGTGTAAATACAATGTATAATGTAAATTCAATGTATAATATAAATACAATCTATAATGCAAATACAATGTATATTTTACCGCAGTGACAAACAGAAGCGTTGAACTGTAGCTGTAATAGTGAGTAAGTGATGGGATATCATGAAGACAATGAAGTGATATATTAAGTGAACGCGATAATATATTGTTGATAAATTCAGTGACACCTTCGCCTCTCTTTTTCATCGTTTTTATGGGGGATTTGCTTTCCGCTGTAAGCCTTAAATTCCAAAATAGGAAGCAGATTGAGACTGTTTCCCTTCGTAGTTAGAAACTTGAAAACAATGCTGGCCTTCCTTCCTGTAATTAAATGAAGATGATGATGATAATAATAATAAAGACAGTAAGAGTTATAGTGATAGATTACTGGGATATTGGAATCAAGTGTTGCTTTGGAAATTGCCTCTTATAGATTGGTCGTTATTTCTTTCATTAATTTTCACTTCCCATCTGTAATGAATCAGAACATACTTCCTTGGTTGTCTCTGTTGCATAACCTCTCCCGGTGTCACTGACCTCGGGAGATGTGACGCCAGATTAATCTCAGCAGAATACCACCAAGATGATAATAGCTGATAGCGTTGACAATGTATGTAATTAAGCCTTTTTCCTTGCAAATGAGGCTTGTCACGCTTACGTTGGCATCTGATAACGTTGAATATAGAATTATAGATCTGGGCTGTGTGTGTGTGTGTGTGTGTGGTCTGTACGTAAGAAGGTTAGGTGATTATTTTGAAATCATCTCATTGTTCTCATCATTGTTTTTAACCTAATTTTGGATAGATAGATCGAGCCTGCACCTTGTTGTTATGATTTTTGAGTGCTACAACTGTAGATTTCAGTATAACTGGTTCAATCAGGCAGTTTTGCAGTCTATAGTAAGGGGCTGTCATTGAGAAATAACCCAGTTTGTTCACATGAAGTTTTTCCATAATAATTTGTCTTCTAAAAAATCTGTGGCACCAGTCACTGGTGCAGTTCTCTTACTTATGATTCATCTCTGCAGCCATTTTATACATTTGCGCAAAATCTCATTAACATCACATCCGCATCCCCAACAATATGTATGCGTGCCACTGCTCTGTCTTGCATGTGCTAGTGCATTCCTTGGTTAATGTAGCTATTTCCTTTTAACTGCTTCTAATTACTTCTTACTACATAAACTTCAGCATATCTCAGATATTACAACTCTTTCCTTTTAACTTTTCTAAAGTATTTTCCCTCAGGTACTTCTACCACGTCAACTCTTGTGTTTTCTGGCTGGTATAACTATTCACTTTTAATATTTCTTAATAACTTTCAGTCTAATACTTGTCACAGTGTCAGCCTAACTCTCTATAGGACTACCTCACTCTTCTAAGACTTTCAAAGTATGCATCCTTTTGGATAACTCATAGTCTCCCATTAGGTTGGTTGGGTGGGTTAGATAAAAGCAGCTTTATCCCAACACGGTTTCATGTCCTAAAGTATCCCATTGTGTGGAAAGGTGTGACAGCAGTATGAGGCTGTATGTGGACCTCAGGACCCTTCCAACCAGCAGAGACATCTCCTGGTCTGTCTTTGTGGCCAAATCATGTAGCCCTTTTACTATAATTGTACACCCCTTGGAGCAACCTCTTTTCTCATGTTCATTCTCTTTAGGACCAAACCACTTTCAAAACACTGATCCATCTTTTCACCTCTGCTAACTTCTGTACTTTTCTTCATCCTAACTGGACATTTCCCTTCTTACAAACTACCTTATACTGTTCATCCTCAGCTTCCTCTTCTGCAGTTATGAGGAGTTGGCCCTTCACACATTCCCTCATAATAATGACAGTTACAAAGACTACCAAGAACTCTCGCGTCCACCAAAGTTGAGAATTAATTAGACCCTATCCTTGTGTACTTGAATCTTGTTACATTGGCAAAAATAAACTTGAAATCCTTCAGATTTACAGGGACTTCTGTCCTCATCCATACTTTCACCGGTGCACACGCATCAAGATTCAGTGCACAAGAAGAGGGTCCCACTTATCCTCAACAACGATAATGGTAACAGGAAGTCAGCTGGAATAAATCTCCAAGTATCTCTACTCGATCACCTGTGTCTTTAATTATTATAATTACTGCTTGGTTTAGTACAACTGCTGCTGTCATCTTGTTACTGTATTGTCTCCGTTGTATCTGCTTTCTGTAGTACGTGTATGTAATCCTGACTTGTGTATAAAGCCTTGATGTTAGTATTCAGGATTTGGTCTCAAGGCGATGCAATCACTGTCTCTCTCTTTCTCTCTCTCCCTTTCTCCCCTCTCTCACACACGCTCATTCTCTTATGGGAACTGGTTTAGTATTATGTATATATATATATATATATATATATATATATATATATATATATATATATATATATATATATAGTATATATTGGCCAGTCAAGAATTAGAGGAATTTATTTCTGGTGATAGAAATTCATTTCTCGTCATAATGTGGTCCGGATTCCACAATGAGCTGTAGGTTCCGTCGCTAGGTAACCAGTTGGTTCTTAGCCACGTAAAATAAACCTAATCCTTCGGGCCAGCTATAGGAGAGCTGTTAATCAGCTCAGTGGTCTGGTTAAACTAAGATATACTTAACTTTTACACACACATACTCGTGATTCAGTGGATAGGATGTTTAACCGTACATCAGTTGGCCTAAGCAAGTATTGTACTGGTTGTCAGTTGATTGTGGTGGGTCTCAGGCAAAAGTCGAGAAAGGGCCAACACTTGGAGTCATCCTCACTTTTGGGGAAAAGCGCTCTATTTATATGAAGAGGCTTGTAGGCTACTTTGGAAGTTTGACTGCACTGGGGGTTCATCCACAATTCAGCAGTTATAAAGAATGGTTTTGGCAGTGACCATATTCCCCAAAAGAATAGTAAGGGAAATGGGTTAATGTTTAGAAAAATACATATATTATTATTATTATATACCAGCCGATCAACGTCCTGTTATTTTTATATAATAAACCCCGCCCATTCTTGTAGATTTAGCTGGCCTTATGCCAGCAAGGATTCTTGGCTCTTGGGAAGCCCGTAGCCACCAGTCTTGATGCTTGGGTTAACTTTGATTATGTTACTGAATGCCATTGCATTTATGGTGGGAATAATTATCTTTAAGAAATGGTATTGGAAACTTTTGAATCTGTTCGCTCACATAAATTTATTACTTGGAGAGAGAGAGAGGTGAGAGAGAGACTTCATGAAATGTTACTCAAAAATTGAATTGGCAGCAAAATATATAAATACATTTGAGAGAGAGAGAGAGAGAGAGAGAGAGAGAGAGAGAGAGACTCAAACTTCTTGAAATGTTTCTCAAAACTTGAAATGGGAAAAAAATATAAATATACTTATAGAGAGAGAGAGAGAGAGAATGATTATCTGAAAACGTTATGTGAAACTTCTCAGGAAATGTCACTCAACACCTGAAATCAAAACCAAATATAAATATATTTAGAGAGAGAGAGAGAGAGAGAGAGAGAGAGAGAGAGAGAGAGAGAGAGAAGAGCAACAATCCCGGAACCCAACTGTTTACACTAGTATTATTAGCAAGACATTTTCGAGGAGATCGTACTCCAACGTGTTGACGATTGTGTGAATGGGTCTTCGCGACCGCTATACGGAATGTTTACCCCGAGATATTTGAAGAGGTGCGCTGACGTTTGAGCTCACAAGAGAGAGAGAGAGAGAGAGAGAGAGAGAGAGAGAGAGAGAGAGAGAGACTGGCTTGACTGTTGTGCTCGCAACATGACCAACCTAGATAACCAGATTCCACACCACAGCCATTCGATATATCCGGCCAGAATCTGCCACCTATAGGACCTTATGGGATCAGTTTCTGTTAAGCCTTGCCCCCCACCCTCCTCCCCCTATCTCTCCCTTCCTCCCATCCCCGACCACCCTATCTAAACAGACTTTGCCCTGGCCGTACGCCTAAGGATATATTATGTGCGTGTATGTTGCGAGACAGAAAGAAAGAGAGAGAGAGAGAGATAAAAGGCAAAATCTACATAGCAAAGAGAGGAGAAGGAGAAGAATGAGAAGGCGAAAGACAAGAAGAACCGATTGCTTGTGAGATCCATCCGAAACGTCGCCTTTCAAGTTACTGGGGAAGAGTTAATCTCGTTGCTATTCCAGTCTGGGAATTGGCGGCAAGAAATTCAATGGGAAACCGTGTCCCGGGCTAGAGGGAACCTTCTCGGGGCAGAGTTCTCTCTCTCTCTCTCTCTCTTTACTCTTTCTCTCTCTCTCTCTCTCTCTCTCTCTCTCTCAGACTCAGAGAGCTACTACTACTCCGAGGAACGGACTCCACGTGGAGTACATGGGAGCCGAGGTCTGATTGGCGGACTGGGAGCCACTCCGCCCGCCGGAACTCCCGCTCTCGACCACTGGCGGAGTTTCGCGCGCTGCGGGCGTTTTTACCCGTTTATGGCGGGAAAAAGGGCGGAGCCGCCCATTGATCGCGGGCTTTGAGAGCCAATGAAATTCAAACTCGCTGGCCATGATGGTTGTTGGGTCGAGGTAAACAAAAGGGGACTCCACGTGGAGTGTATATATATATATATATATATATATATATATATATATATATATATATATATATATATATATATATATATATATATGCACCTTCCTTGGTCAGGCCCTAAGGATAAGAAGGATAGTATGGAATAAAGAGCAGAGGAACGACAGGAATAAAGAGAGTAAGAGAAAGAGAAAGAGAGAGAGAGAGAGAGAGGAAAAAAGGGAAGCTTGAATTAGTAGTTGGGTGGTAATGGTGTTCATGGGTGCTCCCACACGTTCTTCACGCCCGCGCCCTTTTGCCACACACACGAACACACGAACACACACACACAAAACGCCAGTACCTTCTTACGCCCATCCTGAATCCACCCACCCCCTTTCCAGCACCCCACCCTCGAAAACTACTTAACCAGTAAGGTCTAGAGTCTTCCCCACCTCTCTCTCTCTCTCCCAGCCGCATACTCGACCTTTTTAACATTCCTGACAACTGCACTCGCAAACGGCCTGAGTACATTACTTTGTACTAGAGCCTTCAACTACAACTACAGAGTTTCACACTCAACTTCGCCCGGAATTTCCTCGGGTAATCTTCACGACACAGATTATTAGAGTCTCTCTCTCTCTCTCTCTCTCTCTCTCTCTCTCTCTCTCTCTCTCATTTTCAGCCGGCCTGTTCCCGTTCTTTAGGTCTCTTCATTTTTGTAAGTTCTGGTTCGGTCAGTAGGGTTATAGTTACTGTTTTATTTTTTTATTTCAGGTTTCCGTTGTTATTATTATTATTATTATTATTATTATTATTATTATTATTATTATTATTTCGAGTTTTTACTTGTTTATATAGTGCTCAGAGGTGAACTTGTCACTATGATTATTATAAAATTATTATTATTATACTTATTAGTATTGTTGTTATTATTATTATTATTATTCCACCAACGAATTCATCTCAGTATTCATTACCTATTTATGTGTTGTCCACAGTTCATTCATTATTATTATTATTATTATTATTATTATTATTATTATTATTATTACTCTCTCTCTCTCTCTCTCTCCTATATCCACACCTCATTAGCCTTTCACACCTTTCTCTCAGTCCCTTTCCCCCCTTCCTCCTCTCTCCTCCCCTCCCCCCTTCCGTCCCCCTCCCCCCCTTCCCTCCTTCCCCCTCCCCTCCGAAGAGGAGGTCCTCTTTTCCTCCCGCGCGCACTATAACAACCGAGGTGTTTAATTATAGTCAGTGGGAACGTTGATATATGCTAATTAAACAAAGGGATGGGATTAATTGCCTTAAATCTTCAGCAGTGGAGGTAGGATGTGTAGTTGGCGGGGGAGGGGAGAGGGAAGGGGGAAGTGGGTAGTAGGGGGAAGAGGTATCTTTGAAATTTGTAGCACTAAGATACCTGCATCTTCCTCCCCCTACCTAAGGGGGCTCTTCCCCTACCCGTGCGTAGTTCTTCCCCTACCCTTGCAGAGCTTTCCTCTTTCCCCTTTCCCCGCCCATCGTCTGAAAATATCCTTCACACTTGGGGGAGAAAAGGGGGTAGGGGAAGAAGAATCTTTGAAATTTGTAGCTCTAAGATTCCCACGTTTCCCCCTACCCCTTTAGCTCTCCTCCCCTTCCCATTCCCCTGCCCATTGTCTGAAAATGTCCTTCGCACCTGGGAGGGGGAGAGGTATCTTTTGAAATCTGTAGCACTTAGATTCCCACATCTTCCCCCCACCCCTGCGGATCTCCTCCCCTTCCCCTTCCCCTTCCCTTCCCTAGTCTGATAATACATAAGCTCTTGTAATTATTCGTGTCGTATTCACTATATATATATCTTGTTTATGTATTTTGTACTGTATTTTGTAATTTGTATACCTAATTAAGTCTGTAGGGAAGCGAGTTTTGTAGATAGAACGATATATCTGTAAACACCACCCCTTTCCCTCCCCCTCAGATTATTCCCTCCTCCCCTCCCTTCCCCTCCCTCTTCTGAAAATTCCCCCCCTCTCTTATCTTGACCTTCCAAGTCAGGAGGTGACGATTTAAAGAAGCTGGCCTGAGATCGGAAGAAAGGTCTGACCTGATATATGTACAGCCACACAGTGACCTTTTTTTTCCCCCCCAGTGAATAGCAGGGATGGGTAAGAGTAGATGAGGGGGGGGAAAGGGGAGGGGGAAGGAGATAGGTCAGAGGGGGAGGGGGTTTAACCGTTAGGCCCCCGAAGAGCTAACATGAAAGAAAGGGAACCTCTTAAGAAGGAGAATGACCTGATGTCTGTCGATTTACACAATGACCCCCTTTTAGGGAAGGGGTTGGAGGGGAGGGGAGGGGAGAGATTGTCAAGGGTGAGGGGAAAAGCCGGGGGGAGGGGAGAGGGGGTGAGGGAAAGCGAAAGGACAAGAAAGAGTGAATAAAAGAAAGGGGATAATACGCTTCAGGAAAGAGACTGCCCTGACGTATGAACCCAATGACCCTGTTTGGTTATTTAACAATTGGGATGAGGTGATGTGAGGGGAGTCTGTAGGGGAGGGGAGAAGGTGGTGGTAGGGCCCGTGTTGGTGAAGGAGGAGGAGGAGGAGGAGGGGGAAGGGGAGGGGGGCGGAGAATGACAAGAGGTAGTATACAGTCAGGCTAAGAGGCTAAGTGGCCATCACGGTATATTGTCAAGCCATTGTCACGGTCCACTAAAGAGTGAAGTCTGGATGTGATGTGATTTTCTCTCTCTCTCTCTCTCTCTCTCTCTCTCTCTCTCTCTCTCTCTCTCTCTCCTATATTTATTTACTTATTAAAGCTTCCTTTCCTTTATTTACCTGTTGGTGGTATCTATGTACGGCGTTCTGAGGCGGCCACTGGGGAATTAAGATGTCACGCCTATTTCTTTTGTTTCTGCTTGTGTTTACTTTGTGTTGTTTTTCATTTGTATTTTGTTTTGTATGAGTGTTTTGTCTTTAGACTGTGCTTGAAATGAGAAGAAGTGGGTTAATTAGATTACTTATTTATTAATTAATAATAATAATAATAGTAATAATAATAATAATAAATAAATAAATTATTATTATTATTATTGTTATTATTATTATTACTTTGGAGTGCATTTCCAAGTAATAATAATAATAATAATTTATTTATTTATTTATTATTATTATTATTATTATTATTATTATTACTTTGAACTATACTTGACCAAACCATTTCATTTAAATGCCCAGAATCCTAAAAAGAAAACCATTTGTTCAAACCATGTCTCCGCGTAACCACAAATGCTTAAATGTGAGAGAGAGAGAGAGAGAGAGAGAGAGAGAGAGAGAGAGAGAGAGAGAGAGAGAGAGAGAGAGAATGAATCACACACCCTCCCCATAACCAAACTCATTAATCTTCGTTCTGTAACCAAGGCAGAAGTATGGCATTAAATCCCATTTGATTAAAACCGCTGGATATTGGGACACTTGGGCCACTTGAAATCGAACTCGGCCGTCACTTGCGACAAGTGATAAGTGCCTTCGAGTTCTGGTGAATGTGTCGATAACTTATATCAAGGTGCAGGCTATCTTGATGAATGATAAGTAGCGTCAAGAAAGATTATCTTTTAGATGTTGAAAGATGGACCATTTTTTTTTTTTGTGTAATACGTTGACGGACATCGAAAATTAATAATAATAATAATAATAATAATAATAATAATAATAATAATAATAATAATAATAATAATAATAATAATAATAATAATAATCTTGATGAATTATAAGCAGTGTCAAAAAGATTATTTTTAGAAGTTGAAAGATGGATAATTTTTTTGTGTGCGTTGATAGACCTCGAAAATAAAATAATAATAATAATAATAATAATAATAATAATAATAATAATAATAATAATAATAATAATAATAATGCCTCTAACATACAATTTTAGTGATATGTAATTTTTAAATAATAATAATAATAATATTATTATTATTATTATTATTATTATTATTATTATTAATTTTTCTGTCATACTGTTTCATTACTTCTGAGTAGGCTAATACCCCACAGACCTGACCTATCACATACGATAAGTGATACCTGTCTTCAATGAACGTAAAACTGTCACTTGTTCAACTGCCTTATCAAATTCAAGGTCATCTCGATAAGCAAGGTCGGGTAGGCTATCTCGATAAGCTAAGTCAATAACGATTTAACTGGTTGCCATCTCGCTTTGCGGATGCTAATGAGTGAACATTCATTAAGTGAGGAAGAAATTTTTGGCGGAAGGACGGGACAGGTGTTACAGGGGTGATTCTGACTGTCTATCAATATCTGTCTGCCTGGCTAGTTATCTAGCTCTCTATTTAATCTGTCTAACTGACTTTCTGACGAAAGTATTTAAAAGAAAGTTCTCCGGATTTTATACATAAATTCAGCTTTAACTTTCTCCCGTTCTTGATGATGCGAGTTCATTACAAACTCCAAAAAGTCATAACGGCTGTTCTTCGTAATTCACCCTTAAATTTCTCTTGTTCTAATTTTAAAAGTTCTTCGTGATTCACAAAGAAAGTTTTGCGGAATTTATCTACAAGCTTATCTTGTTCCGGAAAATACTTCATTATAGATGACGAAAATATTACAAAGGAGATTCTGCGGAAATCATCTTTGAATTTCTTTTTTTCCGGAAAGTAGTACTTCATTTTCGTCGGCGAAAGTATTGAAAAGAAGTTCCGCGGAATTTATGCATAAATTCAAATATTAAATTTCTCTCGTTCCTGAAAACAACAAGTTCATTACAAACTACAAAAAGTGTTGTATATAAGATATTATTCCTCGTAAGTCATCCTTAAGTTATTCTCGCCCTGTTAAACACGCGAAAGTATTTTGAAGACACTTCAGCGGCGGAATTTCCGACCCGAAAATGAAACTCACCATCAAAAAAAAAAAAAATGTAATATCCGTAAAATATCTCGACAGCTCCACAGACCAAAATTGAAAATAGTTAAGCATCAGACGATGTGTGATCTTTGAACATTTATTTTTCTTGGGAGATTCCAGCTTTTAAAACCTCGTACAAGCGAACCTTGCATATATAACTTCTCAGTGCCTTCACAAAGGTCGCTATTTGTGTTTACGGCTTGACGGAGCCGACATTATATTTTCAACATTTTGGTACTTTTGAATTTGCATAATTTTTTTTTTTTACTTTTTGTTTTACAGCTGACCGAACTGACATTATATTTTCAACATTTTTTTTACTTTTGAATTTGCATAAATTTGTTTATTATTACTTTTTATTTTTATTTATTTTTTTTTTTGCATGGTCGCCATTTTTCTGTTTACAGCTTGACCGAACTAACAGTATATCTCCAAGATTTTGGAACTTGAATTAGCATAAATATTTTTAATTTTACATTTAATTTAATTTTTATTATTTTTTGCATGGTCGCAGTTTTTCTGTTTACACCTTGACCGAACCAACACTATATTTTAAAAATTTATTTACTTTTGAATTTGCATAAATTTGTTTATTTTTACTTTTTATATTCATTATTTTTTTTACACAGTCATCATTTTGCTGTTTACAACTGACCAAGTCAACATTATATTTTTAAAATTTTTTTCTTTTGAATTTGCATAAATTTTTTTGTTTTATTTTTTTTTTACATGCTCATCAATTTTTTTTTTTGCATGGTAATCATTTTTCTGTTTACATCTGACCGAACCGACATCATAATCTCAACATTTTGGTACTTTTAAATTTGCATAATGTTTTATTTTATTTTATTTATATATTTGCTCTCATTGCTCCTGTCAGTTGGCGAGCAACAACGCTTTGCTCTCGATAACATCTTTAGTTACAAAATGCCTGCGGTGAAAAAAAGCAATCTCCAGAAGACTGGTTAAAAAAAAAAAAAAGAACGGAGACAATAAAAAAAAAAAAGAATAAGAAGGAAAAATGTACGATGGAGAATTTTGCTCTTGTGGTTAATGGACTAGAACGTTCTATTATTATTAAACTCTCAGAGAGGTTTTTTTTTTCTTCTTTTTGTGAGGAACAAATTATGCGGCATTATCACTCGGCTTGTACTATCTCCGAAGTGGAACAGGTTCCCCGTGGAACCGTGTGTCCCGAGAGAGAGAGAGAGAGAGAGAGAGAGAGAGAGAGAGAGAAGGAAAACTACTTGTAAATTCATCAAGACATTATATAATATATATATATATATATATATATATATATATATATATATATATATATATATATATATATATATATATATATATATATATATATATATAAAAAAAAAAGAGTTTATATCAAACATTCCCCTTTTATCAGGCCACATCGACTAATGCCAGCCACTGCTAACAAGCTGTGAAATATGAAGAAACATAACAATTTACTGTTTTATCAGCAGTAATTGCTGGTGTACTGAGGAATTTTAAATGAAGCCTTTTGCACCCGTCTCTCTCTCTCTCTCTCTCTCTCTCTCTCTCTCTCTCTTTATAATTCAGGGAGGAAACTACACGGGTAATGCTGAATATATGATAAAGATAAATGGTTTGGTAAGAGAGAGAGAGAGAGAGAGAGATGAATATAAATGTTAGTTATGTCTGATATCATTTCAGCTTTTTCTTTTGACTTTTCGTGTGGTGAGAGAGAGAGAGAGAGAGAGAGAGAGAGAGAGAGATTCTGACGAATATGATTAGCAATTCTATTTCTTTTAGGGTAACAATTTTATTGTCAAGTCCTTTTTATCTTAGATTATGACAAGGCCATTTGCATTTTGGTCTCTCTCTCTCTCTCTCTCTCTCTCTTACCAATCGCTTGGCATGACCCACAACAGCCAGTTACTACCCCGTACCTGATACACTGCTTATGTTAGCAGAAAAGAGAGAGAGAGAGAGAGAGAGAGAGAGAGAGAGGTGGAATGTATATAAAAACCTATTCCTTGAAAGATAAAAAGAAAGACAAAACCTTTGTCCAAGACATCTCTCTCTCTCTCTCTCTCTCTCTCTCTCTCTCTCTCTCTCTCTCTCTCTCTCTCTCTCGCAAAACATTTTCATTCCAGAAAACGTTAAATATGAAATCGTCCATCAGCACGGAAAATACCTGTCGGCCTTGTCATTCACTTTCCTCCCCCTCCTCCTCCTCCTCCTCCTCCTCCTCCTCCTCCTCCTCCTCCTCCTCCTCCATTTGTAAAACAATATACCACATTATTATAAATTCACACGCGAAACAGATGGACATATATATACACGTGTACGTACCGCCCGCTCAGCGAGGCCATTACCGGACGGAGAAGCGCCACAAAAACCATTAAATGAATTATGTTATTTGTGTCAGTTTCTTCTCCACCCTCCCCTCCCCCTTCTCCTCCCCCCTCCCCATCTCCCCCTCCTCGCTACCTACCCGCCGGAAAGAAAAAAAAAGAGGGTAAATAAAAAGCGGAAAAATTGTATCCCTGTCCAGGTGTAACGCATGATAATAGCAGTCATTATTCCTTGAGGACTCCGGGAAATGGAACGGACGAAAGCGTCGGTGCGCAATTTAAAGATGATAGACCCGACGGGCTGTGTGTGTGTGTGTGTGTGCTTGTATATGATTTATATACACTACTTACTAATACACGCAGGCGGCGATTGCTTTCAAAAATGCTCTCTCTCTCTGCTTGCGTCGTGTATAATACTCTCTCTCTCTCTTTCTTTCTCTCTCTCTTCCAGAATATCTCGCTTTCAAAATATTTCTTTCTCTCTCTCTCTCAGAATCTCTCTCTCTCTCTCTCTCTCTCTCTCTCTCTCTCGCTTTCAGAATATTTCTCTCTCTCTCTCTCTTCTCTCTCTCTCTTTCCAAAATATCTCTCTCTCTCTCTCTCTCTCTCTCTCTCTCTCGCTTTCAAAATATCTCTCTCTCTCTCTCTCTCTCTCTCTCTCTTTCAAAATATTTCTCTCTCTCTCTCTCTCTCTCTCTCTCTCTCTCTCTCTCTCTCTCTTTCAAAATATTTCTCTCTCTCTCTCTCTCTCTCTCTCTCTCTCTCTCTCTCTCTCTCTCTCTCTCTCTCTCTCTCTCTCTCTTTCAAAATCTTTCTCTCTCTCTCTCTCTCTCTCTCTCTCTCTCTCTCTCTCTCTCTCAAAATTTACTCTGTCTGTCTGTCTCTTTCAAAATACACCCTCTCTCTCTCTCCCTCTCTCTCTCTCTCAAAATATACGCAGCCGGTAATTGCTTGAAATATGGGCCTGTCGTACAGACTCTCTCTCTCTCTCTCTCTCTCTCTCTCTCTCTCTCTCTCTCTCACAGGTAGCGCAATATCCTGTTACCTATCATCGCCGATGCATTAGCAGTTCATTAACAGGTGTTTTTAACAAGGCGCTTTGATGATGAGAGTCGAGTGATATAAAATGGGACTCCCCCCTCCTTCCCACCACCTCCCTCTCCCCACTCCCCTCTTTTTTTTTTCTAACGTAATGACTTTCATTACACGTCACTTACCTGGGAATACCAGCAGCAATAATTCAGATTTTCCGCAGATAGAGATCTCAGCCGTAATTCTTTCGGAGTATTATTTTGTGAGGCAGAGTGGGTTCTATTTTATTTTAGCTCTTGAGTTGACTGTGTGTGTGTGTGTGTGTGTGTGTGTGTATGTATGTGTGTGCGTGTGTTTTTTTGTGCATTCAATCTCATTCTCAACCTTAATTCTTTTGGAGTGTTATTTGTGAGCCAGAGTAGATTTTTTTTTTAGCTGGTCACTGGGCTTTCTGTGTTTGTGCGTGTGTGTGTTTGCGCGTGTTTGTGTATGTGTATGTGTGTTGTTTGTGTGTATTCAATCTCAACCTTAATTCTTTTGGAGTTTTGTTTGTGAGTCAGAGTAGATTTTTTTTTACTTTAGCTCTTTACTTGGCTGTCTGTGCGTTTGTGTTTGTGTGTGTTTGTGTATGTGTTTGTGTATGTGTATGTGTGTTTTCAATCTCAATCTCAACCTTAATTCTTTTGGAGTTTTGTTTGTGAGTCAGAGTAGATTCTATTTTATTTTAGCTCTTTACTTGGCTGTCTGCGCGCGCGCGCGCGTGTCTGCGTGTCTGTGTATGTGCGCATTCATGCCTTACGTGTGTCATGCATATCTCTGCCTGCACATACGTTGAAAAATGTTGTACACGTCGAGACACCCGTGTAATTTTGACGGCTCTTTGTGGGGGCATCTTAAATCTAAAAATTTTCTCCGTCCTCTTATTTCAGGAGATATTTTCTCTCCTTGGCTTTTAAAAAGTTTTATTATCGTCTCCTCCAGACCTCGGGTGAAATGTGTCAATTTTGTGCTCGACGCTATAAATTTTCCAAACCTTGTATTTCGTTTTATTTTCTCCGTAAAGGTGAAGATTTGCCGAGGTTGGTTGGGCGGTGTTGAGTGTAGGAGGGAGGGGTTTTTGGGGGGGATGGCGTTGCTGGGGGGGGGGGGGGAGGGGAGGAGTTGGAGGAAAAAGGAGTTGATGATGCTGACAGTTTTCGTAATGCCTTGATATAATCCTTATTTATTTTGATTTATTTTTGCTTTATTTTTGTTTCTCTCTCTCTCTCTCTCATGTGTGTGTGAATTATTTGAGAAAATCTGTTTTTAGCTTTGTGACTTTTTAACTGATGTTATGAGAGATCCTAAGCTTCTTCTTCTTCTTCTTCTTCTTCTTCTTCTTCTTCTTCTTCTTCTTCTTCTTCTTCTTCTTCTTCTTCTTATTATTATTATTATTATTATTATTATTATTATTATTATTATTATTATTATGCGAATGTTTTAGTCAGGGTCTCATGAAAAGTAAACAGATTATTTCCCCATGTCAACCTGACCTACTTTTTCTTATTATTATTATTATTATTATTATTATTATTATTATTATTATTATTATTATTGACAATGATACTATTATTGTCGTAGTGATTCACATCCTTATCATCGTCATCAAGCTTAAATGTCACTTCAGACCCCCAAGATTATGATTAAAAGTTAAAAAGCGAATTCCTATATAATCAGCTGATAGGTCAAAATATGCAGTCTCTCACGGAATTCGAAAGCTGTGTCGTCCTAAGGAACCTTAAAAGATGTCAATTATTTAGGCACAAATAATTGCTTCAGTATTGAAGAAACTGGTCATTATACGAGGAGTCATAATGACGTCCACTTAAACCATTTTGTTGAGTTAAAATTATTCATTAATTCTATTGACATTGTTATAGTCATTCTCTTTGGAAAATGGTGAGGACTAATACCGAGGTGACGTAATTAAACTCTTAAATGCTAACGAGGGAAATATTTCTTTTTCTCTGGGATATTAAAATGAAGGAAAATGATTTCTCCGCCACGTGGAGATTAAACCACTGTTTACATAATTTTCGCTCCAAGCTACTCGGCGTTTCATTGGCAATACTTGAGGAAAACGAGCGTGAATGTTATTATATTCAGAAAGAAAGGCTACTTATCTCTTATTCGTTGAGAGGATCTTATCCTCGAGGTGCGGATGTACAATTCTCAACCTTTTCTTGTTAGTTTTCTGTAAAAGAAAACTATCGTGCCGGCTTTGTCTGTCCGTCCGCACTTTTTCCTGTCTGCACATTTTCTGTCCGCCCTCAGATCTTAAAAACTACTGAGGCTAGGGGGCTGAAAATTGGTATGTTGATCATCCACCCTCCAATCATCAAACATACTAAATTGCAGCCCCCTGGCCTCAGTAGTTTTTATTTTATTTAAGGTTAAAGTTAGCTATAATCGTGCTTCTGGCAACGATACAGGGTAGGCCACCACCGGGCCGTGGTTAAAGTTTCATTGGCCGCGGCTTATACGGCATTATACCGTGACCACCGAAAGATAGATCTATTTCGGCGGCCTTGATTATACACTGTAGCGGCTGTAAAGAAAACTTGATTTCGCTGGAGAGACTTAGGCGCATTTTTTACTTGTTTTAATTATTTTTAAAATGTGTTTCATTTGCTTCTCATGAATATGTTCAGCACTTGTTAATTTTGTAATTTTGTATTTTTATTACAATTCTTTTTTTGTATTTCTCTTTTCGAGTTCTACGTTAATCCAGAGGAAATCTGGATCGTGGATACAAATGTAAGAACTCCTGCTTCTCAGCTTAATCCCTAGTCCGGGTCGCTGTTTTTAATGAGCCTCCCTCAGCTGTGTCTGTCCTAAACGGCTCATTTGATCATTGGTTTTGATAGATGTTTAATGGACGGATGCTTCTCTACACTCCAGCCTTCCCTACTTATCTAGGCTTGGGACAAGCACTGATTTTCTCTCTCTCTCTCTCTCTCTCTCTCTCTCTCTCTCTCTCTCTCTCTCTCTCTCTCTCTCTCGGGTACGTTGTCTGAAGGGAATTTTTGTCTAACCTATTAAAACAGTCAAACATTCCAGGATCAGTGTAACACTCTGAACAACTTTTAGCAATAGTAATTACCTATTAACTCTAAAATTTGGTTAATATTATCTCAGTAAGCTAATTTCTAACTCTCAATATTAGCAGTGAAAGGTAATGTTATATACCTCAATCTTCTGTAGGAGTGTAAAGTAATTTTATAACTCGGTCAATTTTTCCCCTCAAAAAAACTTTTGACAGAATTCAGTGGACACAATGACAAGCTATTTTTATGGCCAAGTGGACCCTGACTGACTCAGCGGACCTTATCACGCGATGCAATGTCTTTTATTTAACTTGTATAAAAGGTCAGCATTGCCCTTGGAAGGTAACTCTAATATATGTCTTCGTTAGATAAAGTAATTTTTATAACTCAATTAAAGTAACTTTTATAACTGTCAGAGTAATTTTTATAACTCAAAGTAATTTTTACAACTGTCAGTTAAAATAATTTTTATAACTCAAAGTAATTTTTACAACTGTCAGTTAAAATAATTTTTATAACTCAAAGTAATTTTTATAACTAAAAGTAATTTTTATAACCCAATTAAAGTAATTTTTATAACTCAGTTAACGTAATTAGTATAACTGTCAACTAAAGTGAGTTTTATAACTGGCAGTTAAAGTAATTTTTTATACCTGTCAACTAAAGTAATTTTATAACTCGAAGTAATTATTATAACCGACAGTAGTTTTGTAACCCAGTTAAAGTAATTTTTATAACTGTCAAAGTAATTTTATAACAAAGTAATTTTTATAAACTCAATTAAAGTAATTTTTATAACTCAAAGTAGTTTTTATAACCCACAGTAATTTTTATAACTCAAAGTAATTTTTATAACCCGACAGTAATTTTTATAACCCAATTAAAGTAATTTTTACAAACTCATTGTGATTTTTATAACTCAAAGTAATTTTTAGAACCCAATTCAAGTAATTTTTATAACTCAAAGTAATTTTTATGACCCAATTAAAGTAATTTTTATAACCGAATTAAAGTAATTTTTATAACCCACAGTAATTTTAATAACCCAATCAAAGTAATTTTTATAACTCAAAGCAATTTTTATAACTCAATTAAAATAATTTACATGACTATCAATTTAAGTAATTTTTATAACTGTCAGTTAAAGTAAATTTTATAACCCAATTAAAGTAATTTATATAACTCAATTAAAGTAATCCTTATAACTCTGTCATCATGATCAGAGAATATGATAAGTGGGGGCTAATTTTCCAACGAGAATCATTAGCAGTACACAGCCCTTTTATAATCCAGCCTTATCATTGTTGAGATGATATTGTAACTCAACGCCTTCAGATAATGTCAAAACAGCATCATCATTATTTTTGTAACTCAGTGTGGCCACAGTATGCAAATTGCTTACTAGTGACAGAGAATTTTATAACTCAGTTAGTACCGAAAAGGGGTGGAAATTTTGTAACTTTTTAGGCAACCTTTAGTTATCAAATTGACGAGTCTCCGTTCTCAGGCGATGTTTATCTCTTAAAAAAGGAAAATAAATAAATAAAAAGAAAACTTTAGCATTTTAATTCGTGTGGCTTAACTGATAGCGTAAAGTGTTTCAAAGTCATTTGTTTATCTTCGCCAGCCGATTAGGAATCTAATGTTTATCGAGGTTGGTGTGTGTGTTAATCTCTGTGTGCGCAATGTTCTACATACACAAGCGTGCACATACACACACACACACACACACACACACACATATATATATATATATATAAAATGTATATATATATATACATACACACATACATATATATATATATATATATATATATATATATATATATATATATATATATATATATATATATATATATATATATATATATATATTTGTGTGTGTATCTGTGTATGGATGTACACACCTTACCATTATCTTAGCGTTGTCTGAGTAGTATACCAATGAAGTCTGTTGCGAATGCATTAAATAAAAAGTGTGTTTTTTTAATCTGGTCTGGCAATAAAGTCGTCCCCACAAAAATAAAATAAAGAAAAACCCAGAAAGCTCTTTAGCCATTCAATCTTCACCCGGACGAGCAATAAAACTGCTTGAGACCATTAAGGCAAATCCCTAAAACAGATCCCAGTCGGCGCGCGCGCGCACGCACACACACCCACAAAAACACACACACACACACATTCATCATCATCGTATAAGGGTTTGTTGTTGTTGAATTCTCGGCGGCCACTTCTCTCGACCACTGACAGCAAATACACTCGAGCCACGATAAGCCAAACGCTAATGAAGTCCAAAACACGGCCCTGAGAGAGAGAGAGAGAGAGAGAGAGAGAGAGAGAGAGAGAAGGAAGAACCCATCGACCCTTTCGACCTCAGTGATAACAGTAGCACACAGAGGAGGTTGATGCTGTGTAATCCTGTTCTTTTAAGACTTTAAAGCCTGCCCTCTCTCTCTCTCTCTCTCTCTCTCTCTCTCTCTCTCTCTCTCTCTCTCTCTCTCTCTCTCTCTCTCTCTTTATCGGAGTCACGCGCTCGCTCGCTTCTCCTGTCTTGTTTGTATAAATGGTATCGGTGATTGATGCGTCATTGTGACGGTAACAACCTCTCTCTGTCAATGTTTTTTTTTTTTAAGCTTATCGTCCTGAGAGAGAGAGAGAGAGAGAGAGAGAGAGAGAGAGAGAGAGAGAGAGAGAGAGATAAGGAGGAAAACAATTAGCATCTTCCCGGGTTGCGTTTGGAGATGACACGTAGGAGACAAATGGCTCTCTCTCTCTCTCTCTCTCTCTCTCTCTCTCTCTCTCTCTCTCTCTCTCTCTCTCGTAAACATAACCACACTCAGTTTAAAGGAAAAGCGCATGTTGCCTTCCGGCCTCGGCCGTGGATCAAACACGGGCATGCTCTATTGTGAGCCAGGCGTGCTACCACTTGCTTGCTCTACAAGCTAGAGTCTGTGAATGATGCTCTAATTGAGAGAGAGAGAGAGAGAGAGAGAGAGAGAGAGAGAGAGAGAGAGAGAGAGAGAGAGAGAGAGGAACTCTTAGTAACAAGTGCCTTTAGCATTCAGCAGATTTCTGAAGATCAAGGTCCTTTATGTTGTAATCAACGAGAACCTTTGTTTTCGAGCATTGGTTGTTTCGTAAAGGTTATATATATATGCGGGGATTACTTAACGATCAGTGTTGGGTTTTTTTTTTTATTGCTATGTGGTAATATTTTTATTATTTTTGTTTTTTGTTTGAAGACGGTACTGAAGTGAATGACGCAAGGGCGTACTCTCTCTCTCTCTCTCTCTCTCTCTCTCTCTCTCTGTAAAGATACTGTATATATATTTATAATATATATATATGTATATATATTTATTATTTACATATATATATATATATATATATATATATATATATATATATATATATATATATATATATAGAGAGAGAGAGAGAGAGAGAGAGAGAGAGAGAGAGAGAGAGCCAATATTTATAAACACAAAATTACTAATTATGACCCCAATATGTGTGTTTATCCCCCTTTTTTCTTTAACATCCCAACCCCCCTCCCTCCCTTTATTGCCACATCTTCTGAGTAACCCCTTCCCCCCCTTTCCCTCCCCCTTTCCCTCCCCTTCCCCTTCCCCTTCCCCAACTACCTGGAAGAAGACTCTTTGCAGATTATAACTTCCCGGGGCTTTAAACCCAACAAAGTTCTGGGGTTTACGAGTTTTGGCCGGGATTAACTGGGATTTGGGATTTAGTATTTAGAACGCCATCACACGATCGCCTCCATTCTCTCTCTCTCTCTCTCTCTCTCTCTCTCTCTCTCTCTCTCTCTCTCTCTCTCTCTTTGCTCTGACCTTTGCTCTCTCTCTGTGTGTGTGTGTGTGTGTTTGTGAGCTTTTTCTCTTTATCTCCTGTGTCATAAAGTACACACACACATATATATATGAATTAGATTCTGTATTTATAAGTTATTTCCATAATTTCTCTCTCTCTCTCTCTCTCTCTCTCTCTCTCTCTCTCTCTCTCTCTCTCTCTTTGTGTGTGCGTGTGTTTGTGAACTTTTTCTTTATTTCCTGTATCTTAAAAAGATTAATATGAATTGGATTCTGTATTTATTATTTCTCTCTCTCTCTCTCTCTCTCTCTCTCTCTCTCTCTCTCTCTCTCTCTCTCTTTTTTATCCTTTATTTTCTTAATCTCCTGTGTATGAGTTTGATTCTTAATTTATAAGTTATTTCCGTAATCCTCTCTCTCTCTCTCTCTCTCTCTCTCTTCTTCTCTCTGACCTTTGCTCTCTCTCTCTCTCTCTCTCTCTCTCTCTCTCTCTCTCTCTCTCTCTCTCTCTCTCTCTCTGTGTTTGCGTTTGTATGTTTTTCTTTATTTCTTTATCTCCTTCTGTCCTAAAATACGTAAATATGAACTGGATTCTGTATCTATAAGTTATAACCTCTCTCTCTCTCTCTCTCTCTCTCTCTCTCTCTCTCTCTCTCTCTCTCTCTCTCAGTGCTGGAGGAGTTTTATAAATAATACAACTTGGCTAAAAGATCTGAAGTGGAATCTTCATTTGCCGATCTTTATTTAGCTTTTGTTTATTTATGTATTTATTTTCTTATTTTTTTCTTCGTGTGCCAAGTTTTATGAACAGGAATGGAATAAGAAAAAACCACTGGGAATGTTACGGGTTTATTTGTTTGGGTTAATAGTTTATTTGTTTTGTTGTGATTCTTTCTTTTATATAATATATATATATATATATATATATATATATATATATATATATATATATATATATATATATATATATATATATATATATATATATATATATATATATATATATATATATATATATATATATATATATATTATTCATTGAGTTTATTGGGCGAACATTCTGGCCCAGCACCATTTTTCTATCTTGTTCCGTCAACACATTCGTGTAACTGCCAGGTACTTCATCCACTGCCTAGGTCAGCATAGGCCCAGTGGGATTGGGATGAATTGACCTAAGCAATTCAGTCTCGCTAGGGAATCGAATCTGGGGGAGGTAGTTCCAAACTTCTCCGCTAGGTGCTGTGAGGGTGCAAATCCTTTATTATTATTATTATTATTATTATTATTATTATTATTATTATTATTATTATTATTATTATTATACGGAAGATAAACCCCTGTTCATATAAATTTGGTGTTCATTTGAAAGAGGTTACAGAAGATAATAGGAAATATAGAAAGGAGAGATCAGGAATTAGAAAAGAAAAAATATAGATTAAGAAATTAATGGATAAAATATAAATGAGTGAAATAACAGGTGGATTGTAAAAGGGTAGTAACTCATTGTATCTTCGCTTGAACCTTTCGAGGTTCTAATCGCGCTACATCCTCAGGGAGACAGTTCCACAGTCCAACGGTGTGAGGGATAAAAGACCTCTGGAACTGAAAAGTTAAACCTTTAAACGAATATGCAAAATCGTAATTTGCATTTGCGCATGCGTTAAATCTTGGGAGACCTTTGTTGAATTGAATTAAATTGAATATAAAATTTAGGCCAAAGGCCAAGCACTGGGTCCTTTGAGGTCATTTAACCCTGAAATGGTAATTGACAATAAAAGGTTTGAAAGGTGTAACAGGAGGAAAACCTCGCAGTTGCACTATGAATCAATTGTTAGGAGAGGGTGGGGAGTAAGATGGAAGAAAGAGAATATGAAAGGAGGTACAGTAAAAGGAACGAAAGGGGTTGCAGCTAGGGTCCGAAGGCACGCCGCAAAGAACCTTAAGTAATGCCTACAGTGCACCACATTAGGTGCACTGGCGGCACTATACCTCACTAAGGGGAGAGGGAGACCTTTATGATTCAAAAAGAGACAATGTTTTAAGTTTGGCAGTCCCCTGAAAATTTGTTGGCAACAAGTCGCCAACACTCCTGTATTTCTTCAGTCTTACATTCTGTAGCTTATACTGTAGTCTCTGTCTCTTTGGCATTTTGTAGGCTCAAGTAGTTAAAACCTTGTGATTTTACTGCCTAAGGCGCTAAGTCTTAGGATTCCTCTAATCCTCAAGTCAACAGCACCTTAGAATTCCTTATCTTAATATCACAAGAATGCTTTTTTATTCCTCACACCGCTGGCCTGTGGAACAGCCTCAGTTCAGAGGACGTCTTGAATTTGGGACTTCTGCTGAAGCTCAAGCGAAAATGCAATGCATTATTACCGTAATACTATTTTTCTTGCATTTTAACACGTTTTTATCTATTTATGTGTTTATTAATTTATTTTTTTCTCTTTTGATAAGTCGGATCTCTTCTTTTTGAGTTTCCCTTTACTCTACTTCCTCTTACTTCTTCCTATTGAACACCTGAATATTCTTTGGAAGCTTAAAGAATTTCACGTCAGTGGCCCCTTTGGTGGGCTTAATCCATATGAATAGGTTTCATCTACTGACTGATAATGATAATAATAATTATTATTATTTTTTAGGTCAAGTCGGCAAACCCATCTTATTTTGTAATAAAAATTCCAAAGGCTAAACCTCTGAAAATCTTATCTTAAAGACGCCACACTCACAGAAATTTTTATCACAGAATTTTATCAGAGATTTTTATCACAGAATTTTATCGCTAGCAGATTAAGATGGTCTATCTTAGTATCGTTAATCCTAAGGTCGATAATCCACTGGATTTTTTCTTCCCGAGTAGCTAAACACTTGAATTTTCCGTGTCATCAAATTGCTAAACCATTGGAATTTCTTAGTCTTCAAATTGTTAAACCCAGTTTTTTTTTTTTTTCTATTAGCGGCAAGTCCCAAATTCTCGGAATTTTTGGCCTCAAATCGCTAAAGCCTTAGAATTTTTTTTTTCTGAAATCACTAAACCCAGGATATTTTTATCATCAATTCGTAACTCCCCTCCCTTCCTCCTCCTCCTCCTCCTCCTCCTCCTCCTCCTCCTCCTCCTCCTCCTCCTCTGCCTCCTCCTCCTCCTCCTCCTCCACCTCCTCCTCCTCTGCCTCCTCCTCCTCCTCCTCCTCCTCCTCCTCCTCCTCCTCCCATTCATTTCTTATTTAAAAGAAGAAAAAGCTTGAAGAATGGGAAGAAACTTGCCGGGAGATTGAAGAACAAAAATGACACTTTTTTATTTTTCGTGATGAGAATTTCACACGAGCGGCGGCTGCTGGCATAGTGTAGAGTACTTGCTGCTCTCTCTCTCTCTCTCTCTCTCTCTCTCTCTCTCTCTCTCTCTCTCTCTCTCTCTCTCTCTCTCTTCCTGGAAATACTTGGGGGAGTTATGACTTCCAGGCGCGTTCTTATGGAATGCGCAAACTTTTGGCGGTGCTTCTCTCTCTCTCTCTCTCTCTCTCTCTCTCTCTCTCTCTCTCTCTTTTGTTGACGTACCCAGCGGCAAACATATTAGAAGGAAGAAGAAGTAGCCTCTCTCTCTCTCTCTCCTTTTTCGAAGTAGTGGCAGGATGAAGCAAGCGCAGTAATCAGTAAAAAGCTTGCAGCAGGAAGAATTAACCAGCAAAGAGCAAACCTCAAGCAGAAGCAGAAAAACAGCAAGCAAGCAGTAGTGGGTAAAAAGCAAAGCAGAGACAGCAGAAAAGCCTCGTAAGGCAACAACGAGCAACGATCTTGGAGCCTCGCTCAGCAAAAATCGCGTATCAACAGCAAGAAGAAGTCTTCATGCTCGCTGAGTCTTCAAAGTAGGAAACACTGGTTGGAAATAAAATATATATATATATATATATATATATATATATATATATATATATATATATATATATATATATATATATATATATATATATATATATGGTCTAGTTTTAGAAAATGACACTGCCTTTGCCCTGGCTCCAAAATCCTCACTGAAGACTCCTTATATATATATATATATATATATATATATATATATATATATATATATATATATATATATATATATATATATATATATATTTATATATATTTATGTATATATACATATATATATACGAAAGCACAATACGAGTAAGGAGTGAGTGCCAGAAAAAAATCATCAAGCAGTTGACAAGCAAGGAAGAGCAAGCACGGAAAAAATATAAAGACTAAAAAACCTGTTGGAAATACTAGATACACAAAAGCACAATGCGAGTAAGAAGTATGAGCCACGAAAAAAAACCCAAGCAATTGAAAAGCAAGCAAGAGCAAGCACGAAAAAATATAAAAACTAAAAAAACTCGTTGGAAATAATAGATACACGAAAGCACAATACGAGCAAGGAGTGATAGCCGGAAAAAAAACCGCAAGCAATTGAAAAGCAAGCAAGAGCAAGCATGAAAAAATATAAGAACAAAAAAAGAAAAAAAGCAGTGGTCAATTATACAGAAGAATACCTCGAAATCATAGGACATCGAATGCAACGGTAAGAATTGCAGAATAAAGCCACGAAAGTGGGACTGTATTTATATTAGGTGCGTGAAATTGTGAGTGGTTCGGGAAATTGTCTCGTAAAAAAAAGAAAAAGAGAGAGAGAGAGAGAGAGAGAGAGAGAGAGAGAGAGAGAGAGAGAGAGAGACGTCCAATACTGCAATCCAACCACTCTGCAAAAACTATGTGATATATTTTCTTGTGAAGGAAAGAATTTGCAGAGAAAAAATGGGGAGGAATGCGGCAGACATTGATTGAGCCAGTGATTCCTAGTTCGATGTGTTATTGCGAATAATAATAATAATAATAATAATAATAATAATAATAATAATAATAATAATAATAATGAGTAAAAAAAAGAAGGAATGTGATGGATATTGATTGTTCATTGCTAGTTCGATGTGTTATTGCGATTAATTAATAATAATAATAATAATAATAATAATAATAATAATAATAATAATGAAGTAAGAAATATGAAAGGTCAAAATAAATAAAATACATATAAAGTTAAAACGGATAATAATGAAAGAGAAATTGATTGAATAAATTTGTAAGTATTTAATAAAATAGAACTCTATTATAAAGAAGATTAAGATAGCATTTAACAGCAAAGATAATCCCTCATCATCACATACATATAACAGCCGGAAATTCGATCGAAGAAGTCCAGAAGACTGCTTGTAACAGTTCCAGGAGACTGCTGGTAAAAGTTCCAGAAGACTGCTTGTAAAAGTTCCCCAGAAGACTGCCTGTAAAAGTTCCAGAAGACTGCTTGTAAAAGTTCCTCAGAAGACTGCTTGTAAATGTTCCAGAAGATGGCTTGTAAAAGTTCCAGAAGACTGCCTGTAAAAGTTCCAGAAGACTGCCTGTAAAAGTTACAGAAGACTGCCTGTAAAAGTTCCAAAAGACTGCTTGTAAAAGTTCCAGAAGACTGCCTGTAAAAGTTCCAGAAGACTGCCTGTAAAAGTTCCAAAAGACTGCTTGTAAAAGTTCCAGAAGACTGCCTGTAAAAGTTCCCCAGAAGACTGCCTGTAAAAGTTCCAAAAGACTGCTTGTAAAAGTTCCAGAAGACTGCCTGTAAAAGTTCCAGAAGACTGCATGTAAAGTTCCTGAGAAGACTGCCTGTAAAAGTTCCAGAAGACTGCCTGTAAAAGTTCCCCAGAAGACTGCCTGTAAAAGTTCCAAAAGACTGCCTGTAAAAGTTCCAGAAGACTGCCTGTAAAAGTTCCAGAAGACTGC
The DNA here is from genome assembly GCF_040412425.1 of Macrobrachium rosenbergii. NCBI lineage: Eukaryota > Metazoa > Arthropoda > Malacostraca > Decapoda > Palaemonidae > Macrobrachium > Macrobrachium rosenbergii. Next base: position 21,562,196 of record NC_089785.1, on the reverse strand, counting down.
ATGTAAAAGTTCCCGAGAAGACTGCCTGTAAAAGTTCCAGAAGACTGCCTGTAAAAGTTCCAGAAGACTGCATGTAAAAGTTCCCCAGAAGACTGCCTGTAAAAGTTCCAAAAGACTGCTTGTAAAAGTTCCAGAAGACTGCCTGTAAAAGTTCCAGAAGACTGCCTGTAAAAGTTCCAAAAGACTGCTTGTAAAAGTTCCAGAAGACTGCCTGTAAAAGTTCCCCAGAAGACTGCCTGTAAAAGTTCCAAAAGACTGCTTGTAAAAGTTCCAGAAGACTGCCTGTAAAAGTTCCAGAAGACTGCATGTAAAAGTTCCAGAAGACTGCATGTAAAAGTTCCCGAGAAGACTGCTTGTAAAAGTTCCCCAGAAGACTGCTTGTGTAGGTTCCCGAGAAGACTGCTCGTAAAAGTTCCAGAAGACTGCTTGTAAAGGTTCAAGAAAACAAGACTGCATGTAAAAGTTCCTCTGGAGTTCCTCCTTGCCTGAAGAAGCTCCCTCTCCCCCCTCCCTCCCTCCCTCCCTCCACAGACACGAAAGGCTGCTTCACGCGGTGCTCCTTGATGGCAACAAATGTCGGCGCGACCCATCGGAACCGTTTGAGGAGATGAAAACTGCCATAATCCGAAAAAGATATAATCCGCTCTCATCGACGACTGGGCCATGCATAAAGGACGGTTTCGACTCCCATCAAATTAGCATTAGGCAGGAGAGAGAGAGAGAGAGAGAGAGAGAGAGAGAGAGAGAGAGAGAGAGAGATGCTATTTTAGCTCTTAAGAGGCCAGAGAATAAAGCCTATTTCTCAGTGTCTTCGCGAAAGTCGTGACAACGCGGGAAAAATATCTCTGGTGCGAATGAGGAAGAAGAAGGAATGAATAAAGGTCTCGTGTTTTTGTGGGCGTGCGTGTTTTTTTTTTTTATTTGCACGGTAATGCACGCACGGTCGTGTACGTGTACGTACTTAACTTACGTCGGGGATGTGTTCGTGACCATTCGCTGTGTGTTTAACAGTTCCAAATTAAGTTCAGGGAGAATGAAGAATTTTTTTTTATGGCGAATTGTTAAATCTGCCGCCGTCAGGAACCGCGAGAATTGAAAAGGTCTCTGAGCGTGGAAGATATTAATCTCTCTCTCTCTCTCTCTCTCTCTCTCTCAAGGTTCATGATATATGCGGTCGTAAACTTAATGGTTTTATTATCTGTTTTTTTTTTTATGTATATGCATAACTCTGATTGATTGCAAGTTAATGCATGAGAGATTTTATTCATGGAGATTTGGTTCTCGTAGTTCAAATGATTTCATATTAATATTTCATGTGAATATGAAGTGTATGATTATTTCATATGAATATGTATTTCCTACGTGGATTATGTTAGTTGCTGGGAAGTCACTTTGTTTACACTCACTCGAAATTGGCGGATTTGGAATTCTCTCTCCGCTTACGTTCTTCCGTTCGTTAAATCACGGGTTGTTGTTATCTGGTTTGGGGCTTCTTCAATAAAGAGTAATAATCGACTTTTCTTCTTCTTCTTCTTCTTCTTCTTCTTCTTCTTCTTCTTCTTCTTCTTCTTCTTCTCCCTCCTTTTCTTCTTCTTCGTCTTCTTCTCCCTCCTCCTCTTCTTATTCTTCGTCTTCTTCTTCTCTCCCACTTCTTCTTCCTCTTCTTCTTCTCTTCCCACCCTCCTCCTCTTCCTCTTCCTCCTCCTCCTCTACATTCTTTTCCTCCTCCTCCTCCTCCTCCTTTACCGCCTCTCCTCTTCTACCTCCTTCTCCTCCTTTTCCTCCTCCTCCTCCTCTTCGTCTACCTCCTTTTCCTCCTCCTCCTCCTCCTCCTCTGCGTCTTGTTATTCATGCCCTCTTCAGCACCAACTTTTTTACGCACCTGTTTCACTGAATGAGAGGAATAACGGGAGGAGGTCCTCCCTCGACTTGCCCACACAAAAGCGTATTGACAGATACGCATGACTATATATATGCGCTTCTTCTGAAG
>NC_089785.1:21540206-21555206 GCF_040412425.1 Macrobrachium rosenbergii | reverse complement strand
TAATAATCAGTAGTAAACACCTTGGAGTTTCTGAAGTAATTCTCGCAATTCCACGCTGGGGTTATAATAGCATCGTTTATTGATAATAATCAGTAGTAAACACTTTGGTATTTTTTGTAATTCTCGTTTCTTCAAGGATATTTATTTTAATGAATTGTCCACTGAAGTTTGGTAGTTAATTTTCTCCAGGTTGGTTGATAATAATAATAATAATAATAATAATAATAATAATAATAATAATAATAATAATAATAATAATAATAATAATGCTAAGTAATTCACAATCTCATGAAAAACAGTCCGAGTAATAAAAATCAACTATATAATTGTGGATTTTTATTACATAATAATAATAATAATAATAATAATAATAATAATAATAATAATAATAATAATAATAATAATAATAATAATAATTAGATTTAAGGTCATAGCCGCATTAGCTGCATTAATTTATTTAGAGTTTTCTCTACCTAAATTGAATATGAATTGATTTCTTGAAAGAGAGGTCTGCTACTACCTATATATAGTAATAATAATAATAATAATAATAATAATAATAATAATAATAATAATAATAATAATAATAATAATTTAGATGGTAACCTCCTCACCAGGATTGCCAAAACTAAAATAAATTCTTAGTATATAAATTACTTGAAAGTTGAAAGCTGTCAATTCATTTTTTTTTTTGCCCAAGTGTGTGTTTTTTCCCCCGGGGGAAAATTCTAGCGACCTAGGTGGTACTTGGGAACTAACATTTTCCACATAATGGTAACACTATGTTTCTATTGTATTATAAATTTCAACGTCCAGGCTCTTAAAATGGTAGGAGTTATAAGTTACTAAAGGAAAAAGATTTGATTTTTATTGTAAAAATATTCGTAATGATTAAATTCTTAGGCAAATGAACATCTTCAGGTTATACAGGTTATATTTAGAATTAAAAAGAATCCAGTCAGCGGTTTATAGTACGCATGTGTTTGTGTGTGTGTGTGTGTGTGTTGAATTTATTTAAGATAAAATTTCGGAACAGAATAATATAATGTATACATACATACATACATACATACATGTATATGTATATACATATGTAAAATACAGAAATGATTGAGGTTGTAAAACATTTCATTTTTCTGTGGTTGTTAAGTACATAAATCACAGTGATTATAATCATATATATATATATATATATATATATATATATATATATATATATATATATATAAATGATTATATGGGTTATAAATATATATATATACATATATATATATATATAATAACATTATACGTGTAATAACATTATGCGTGTGTGCAGTCATGATGAGTTTATCAGATCACAAATCCTTATTCAGGTTATAATTCAAATTTCATAAATAAATATCATTCAGTCTCTTGCAAAGCGCTGTGTGCAGTTCAGAAAAATTAGAGACTAACTTACTAACTCATTTTAAATTTCTGAAATTGATATTTCATAATGACATATTGCAAATATTGCAAAAGACTTTTTTTCGATGAGTATCTGTTAGCTTAATGGCTATTCATTCGTGTCGTGAGATTCCGTTTGTGTGTGTGTGTGTGCGTGTGTGTTTTCAGAAAGCCTGTAAACATATGTACAACTTAGGCGCACACATTATCCTAGATTAGCAAGGCATTAGCGTTCAGCTTGCAGACGAAAAGTATGTCGACAGATTTGGGTCAATATAAGATAATCCGGTCAGAGGAAGCATTTGAAATAGAGAGAGAGAGAGAAGGGAGGCGAGAGTCCTTGAGAAGTATAGAAATATTCTAGCAATAATAATGTTTTATTAATATCCTTGCCATATGTAAATACACAATGCATATAATGATGGATTATAAGATTTAGGCCAAAGGCCAAGCATTGGGTCCTTTGAGGTCATTCAGCACTGAGAGAGAAATTGAGAGTAGAAAGGTTTGAAAGGTGTAACAGGAGGAAAACCTCTCAATTGCACTACGAAACAAGAGGGTTGAGGAAAATGAAATGGAAGAAAGAGAACATGAACGGAGGTACATTAAAAGGAATGAAAGCGGTTGGTGCTAGGGGGTGCTGCAGAGAACCGTAAGCAATGCCTACAGTGCACCGCAGAACGTGCACTGACAGAACTAACCCCCTACGGGCCATGTAATTTGAAGGCAGGCCAGAATGCATTAGCAAAGGTCCCTATATACTGAAGAGTCTAGAATCAAGAAATGAACAGACCACAGCGACCACTTAAGATGATTGAACTGAATGATTATCTCGAATTCAATCACCTGCATATTCTTGAGCAGTTGGAGAAAGTGGAGGCAGATCATTGGAAACTAATGACCGAGTTCCAGACGATAACATTTTGATACATAGTTTGGGAGGATCACACACACACACACTGCGTTTGCATAGACATTTCTCATCTTGCAGCAACGGGGCAAAGCGGCGACCGGGAAATGAACTGTGTTCAGCATCTCGAATTGAAATGCACGTCGTGTTTTTGCTTGTGTTTTTACAACGGTCGAGTCCCGCAGAATTCTTGTGAAATCAGTGCTTGTTCGTTTTTTTGCAGGATGTAAAACGATAATCTGAACGACCCCCTTGCGAATGTAGGTTATGTACTAGACGTGTATGACAGGCCGCGAGGTATCTCAAAGAGTTATTGATGGGTTCCAAACGATTTTTTGGGAGGGTAGTCCGTGTGTCACCCCCGAAAAATGCGATCACATTTTGACGTGTATCCGGACGCATGTGTGGACCATAATTATTTATATTTAGGCCGGATACAGCTGTTGGTATCCGGCCTCTCCCAGACTTCTGCTTGTTAAGCAACGTTTCTTTAAGAGATTATTCCGGTTCATATCTGATCGAGGGAAATTCTTGTGTCCGGTTTTTCCAGTTAAGAAAAATGGCTGGGAAACTTTTCCAGTTCCAGATTTTTGGTAGAAAAAAAAAAGGAGAGAGAGAGAGAGAGAGAGATTCTAGAACACTAAGCCTGCAAGGCATAGAGGAGACGGTAAAAAGGAAATAAATTTCCAATATGATAGAACCAATGAGGTAGAATCATCTGAGAGAGAGAGAGAGAGAGAGAGAGAGAGAGAGAGAGAGAGAGAGAGAGAGAGAGGCAACATTACAATTTCCAGAACAATAATAATCTTGCAAAGCTTAGAGGAGACAATAAAAAAAAAATTAGAAAAAGATGTAAATTTCCAATATGGCAGAATCAGTCAAAATTGTAGCCCGTAACTGCCAATATACTCCTTTTTTTCAGCAGTAATTTTGTGGCTGAGAGAAATGATGACGATAATCATCTTGAAAAAACGTGAGTGTTGTTTCGCAGCGGGGGTATCCTTTCACGACTTATGACAAGATTATCGACCAAGATTTTTCAGGGGAAAATTATGTATATATATATATATATATATATATATATATATATATATATATATATATATATATATATATATATATATATGTTACATATCCCCATTACATTTTATATTTTTTATTCCAAACCATTTACTGTGTTAGACTATGGAATTAATTATATTTTTATAGACATGCTTTTGCTGAAATTCCTTAGTTCAGTTAGTGACTTGGATGGAGAGAGAGAGAGAGAGAGAGAGATTGCACTAGCTCAATGTTCACGTTGGCCAACGCTACTGTGATTCCTTTTAGGATATAATTACGTCATTGACCTTATAACAGGTGTGGTAAGAGGTTATGACCTTATTTGACCTTGTATAAATTATATATACGTATATATGCATATACTATATATATATATATATATATATATATATATATATATATATATATATATATATATATATATATATATATATATTATATATATATATATTATATATATATATATATATATATATATATATATATATATATATATATATATATATATATATATTAAAGTCGATTTATATAGCAATTTAAAAAAAGGAAATTCTCCTCGCAATAAAGAACATTTGTAATTTCATAGACACGCGTTCCACATCTGTTCGTGAAGCACAATTCCTGCCTTCGAAATAGAATTACTGCTTCTCCGGTGAACAAGAAACTACGTTGTAGTACATGTTCTCTCTCTCTCTCTCTCTCTCTCTCTCTCTCTCTCTCTCTCTCTCTCTCTCATAGTCTTGTCTTCGTGTAACAACGACAAGACCGATCTCCCTACCCCTACGATAATCTCGGAAGTCGTGCGCCCGCATGCGCTTTCTTCACCCTTCAAAGCTGCGCGCGCGCAGTTGTCTTGTAACATCGTGTCCCGGGAATGTCTTTCTTTTTTTCCTCTCTCTCTCTCTCTCTCTCTCTCTCTCTCTCTCTCTCTCTCTCTCTCTCTCTCTCTCTCAGCTCATTGGATGTGACTTGAGTGTCCATTTTGATCTTTGGAATATCTCTTTTGAGCTTAGTAGTAAGACTTTGGTGGTGCTTGGGAATCTCACAGAAGATGGGGAATCTCGCAGAACATGGGGAATCTCACATCTCACAGAAGATGGGGAATCTCACAGAAGATGGGGAATCTCACATCTCACAGAAGATGGGGAATCTATCTCGCAGAATATGGGGCATCTCGCAGAATATGGGGCATCTCGCAGAAGATGGGGCATCTCACAGACGATGGGGCATCTCACAGAAGATGGGGTATCTATCTTGCAGAAGATGGGGCATCTCACATAAGATGGGGCATCTCGCATAAGATGGGGAATCTAGCAGAATATGGGGCATCTCGCAGAAGATGGGGCATCCCACAGAAGATGGGGCATCTCGCAGAAGATGGGGGCATCTCGCATCTCACAGAAGATGGGGAATCTCGCAGAAAATAGGACACCTCGCAGAAGATGGGGTATTTCAGAGGATGGGAAATCTCGCAGAAGATGGGGAATCTTGTAGAAGATGGGGCATCTGTCTCACAGAAGATGGGCCATCTCTCAGAAGATGGGGAATCTCTCAGAAGATGGGGAATCTCTCAGAAGATGGGGAATCTCTCAGATGGGGAATCTCACAGAAGATGGGGTATTTCACAGAAGATGGGGAATCTCACAGAAGATGGGAATTCTCACAGAAGATGGGGCATCTCACAGAAGATGGGGCATCTCACAGAAGATGGGGCATCTCGCAGAAGATGGGGCCTCTCACATTCAGGTGTCGTGTGCTGTTAAAATGTTCGTTGGAATCATGGGATGATGGTGATATATAGTTTTTTAGGTAGGGTCTCTCTCTCTCTCTCTCTCTCTCTCTCTCTCTCTCTCTCTCTCTCTCTCTATCTTTCGTTATTTTCGATTAGTATCAATGATTTCAGTGGCTCCATTATCTGTACTGATTTCTCGTACCGCAGAAAACGATCAAAAATCTCTCTTCTCTCTCATTAGTTTACAGGTTAGTAAAAATCACTTCTTATCTGTGCTGTTTCATCTAGCCGCTAAGAGAGACGATAGCTGCTGTGTGTCGGCCGCTGGTTTGGAAGAGAGACCCTTCCAACCGTCCTATCTCAGCTAAAGCAACCAAGCATCAGTATTTACAGAGGGTCAGTTTTCCATACATTTTGAGGTCCTCAGAAAGATGGGGTCATTATAACCGTCGTCCTACAAAAATTTTTCCTGAACTTGGTTGAATTTTAAAGGACACTGACTTCTCAGTTCAGTACTATACAGTTGTTAGAGTCTCTCTCTCTCTCTCTCTCTCTCTCTCTCTCTCTCTCTCTCTCTCTCTCTCTCTCAGATTAGGATCGCTGTTTTAACACGTTGTATCCGGCGATTCTCACCTGAAAATGGGGGAAGTAATAATGTCTGTAAGTGGAAAATGTGCTAAAATTAAGGGACCCAGATTTTCATTCCTCTATTGCCCTGTAAGGTCAGAGTTGCTTTCATTAAAGGTTTGTTTTTGTCACAGATCTAGTGTTTGGGAATAACTTTCCTATTGCTGAAGTTTCGTTACAAAATGACGACTCGCTCCAAGAAGGTAGAACCATTAGAAAAAAATTATACTTAAACTTCTTAGAAGAAATTTCTTTTACTCACTTTTCAAGAAGTTGTATTTCGTTCCAGAATGAGCCCTAACTTACTTCCAAGAAATCGACCGTGTTACAAAATTGTAACATTTTTCCAAGAAGTTGTTTTTACCGAAGAATGATCAGGAACTTCCTGGAAGTTCCTCGCTGGAATGCGCCGTAGCATAACCCGTAATTCCTAATTCCGTGGGATTGAAGGTTCCTTAGTTCAGGGTTGCTCATTTGACATCCGACCTTCTGATGGTTGGCAAAAAGTTAGGCTCACTTTGCAATGAATGGATTCGAACAGTTTATTACTCGGCTGATGTACGTTGCAATTTTGCAATTCCTGGATCACGAAAGAAATTGCTAAACTTCGGCACGTTTTATCTGGTTGTGTGGGTATTTCATCAGTGTAAAGTTAGAGGGTCTGTGTAGAGCTGTGTGTTGTTAAATGCTATTATTAGTACTGGTAAGTCAAGAACTTTTTATCTATATACCTGTCTTTTATAAGTCTGGCGTCGCAGTATCTCACCAGTTTCGTTTTTCACTCAGTTTTACGTAGAGAGAATTGGATTTTTCAAAAATTCTTTTTAATATTCATTCAGTGAGTTCATTGAAAAACGGCCAAAATGTGAGTATAATTGGTTGTGGGATCCTAGGCTTATTTTTTGGGTCAAATCTGAGGCTCATTTGCAAGTACATTTTCATGTGAAGAAACAAAATATTCCAACTTTGCTGGGAAAAGATCAGTTAGCTAATTCATTGTTTATATGAAAGTTTCTTTTTCGTCTTCAATATAAAAAGTTATATGTATGAAATTGTTGTGCGTGTGTGTGTGTGTGTGTGTGTGTGTTTATATATATATATATATATATATATATATATATATATATATATATATATATATATATATATATATATATATATATATATGTATATATATATATATATATATATATATATATATATATATATATATATATATCACTGATCAGAGGCAGACACTTTGCTATCCGTGTAGACATCCCGGGATTATATATGTAATCAACGGATAGATTTGTTTAAAAAGCAAATGGGTGTTACAGACTAAATACACACACAAAACAAAGCCACTACAACACCTTCTAAAAACATAACAAACATCTCACACGTCTCGAACTCTCGCCCTACCCGCGCAACAACTTCTCGCTGCTGGGAAGAAAGGGCGTTGGGTCGGGTATAATACATGAAACATACGCTACCGGGGTCTAAGCGATGTCAGGCAGGGCAGCCGATCGAGACCACAGGTCTACCCCAAAGCCAAATCAAAAAAGTCCTTCAAAAGAAGGCATCGTGCTTACCCCATACAAAAATGGGAAAAAAGCACGTTAAAAGAAGAAGAAGATATATATATACATAATATACGAGTATGTATATATATATATGTATATATACAGATATATAAGATAAAAGTGTGCCTAAATCTTATCCGCTAAAACACCTACATGACGTCACCTCACCAAAACTGTGCATAGCATTGCAGCCTCAATCACTCCTCAAAAAAAAAAAAGAATAAAAAAAGAAAAAACATAAACCTTCTTCACAAAACTCCTACCAAACAATTCTGCCTTAAAAAGAGAGAGAGAGAGAGAGAATAAAAAAAGAATAATAAAAAAAAAAGGACGCGCAAGGCATCATCACTTATATATTCCTCACCCCGAAATTCAACCCCTTTCCTCGCACAATAATAATTCATAAAGGAAGAGCTGTTATAGAACCAGCGACAGCGTTGCAAAACACTCTTTCCTTTACATCCCTCAAACATGGGATACTACCATTTTACAACGTAGCATTTGGCAGTCAAAAGCCCCTTCCTTCCTTCCTCCTCCTCCTCCTCCTCCTCCTCCTCCTCCTCCTTTTCCTCCTCCTCCTCCTCCTTCTCGTGTCTCTCTCTCCAACATTTAGCTACCCACTCTTCAGTCTCCTACCTCCTCCTCCTCCTCCACCTGACTCTCTCGCATTTAGCCACCCACTCTCTCTCTCTCTCTCTCTCTCTCTCTCTCTCTCTCTCTCTCTCTCTCTCTCTCTCTCTCTCTCTCTCTTTCCCATTACTGCAACTTCTCGACCATAAAAATAGTTGACTGTACTGAGAGAGAGACAATGTGATAGGATCTGGAGACGCAATCCTATTCTGCTTTACCGCTGAGTCATCTCAGCTTACTCTCATATTGGATTTTGGCATACGCGTTTAAGGTGTGGGATTAGGGTTGGGGGAGGGAGGGGGATGGGGAGGAGGAGGAGGAGGAGGAGGAGGAAGAAGAGGAAGAGGAAGAGGGAGAGTGAAAGAGAGAATGAGGAGTCGATGTTTCTTCTTGCGAAAGGAGTCTTTCTTCTCTCTTTATAGTGGTACAGCAATACTGCTATTAAGAGTAGTAGCATTATACCAGTAATACTATTAAGAAAAGCAGTATTACAACAATAATACTAGTAAGAATAATAGTAGTACGAAAGTAATACTACTAAGGAAAGTAGCAGTACCATCATACTAGTAAGAATAATACTATTAAAAATAGTAGTGATACAACAATAAAAATACTACTAAGACTAGTAGTAGTAAAACATTAAGAACAGTAGTGATAAAACGATAACAATACTACTAAGAATATTAGTAGTACAACAATAATATTACTAAGGATAGCAGTAGTGGTAAAAGACAATAGCAAAAGCACAGAGCCATAGTAAAACATACAACTTCCAGAAGAAAGAACCCTGTCCTTCCATGAAACCAGTGGCGTTTCCAGGATTCCAGGAAATTCCTTCTGGGAAGCCTGGAATCGCAGGGCCGGACTTGTATCCTAAATCTGCAAGTGCAAGGGATAAGAAGGAGCAACAACGGAGAAAAACGAGCACTTTCCAGGAGGTCGAACATCTGTTCCTTTGAATTCCAGTTGTAAGTTGTGGCCTGCTGCTCCGCCGTTCCTCTTCTTCTCCTCCTCCTCCTCCTTCCCTTTTTCTTCCTTTTGGCAGAAGAGGAATGGAAGTTGTCTGCGTCCTTTTCCCTGGCTGGAAGTTCGACACTTCATCAGCATTTGTTTGAAGTTAATGGGCGCCGGACCTCGAGGAAAGGAAAGAAAGAACAGGCTACTGGGATGATTAAACTCCTGGATGCTGGATCTGACAGTTGCATGCCTTTTTAGTTTTCTGGAAAAGGAAACTACTGTGATGGCTATTTGTCCGTCCACACTTTTTCTCTCCGCCCTTAGATCTTAAAAACCACTGAGGCTAGAGGGCTGCAAATTGGTATGTTGATCATCCAACCTCCAATCATCACACATACCACATTGCAGCCCTCTAGCCTCAGTAGTTTTTATTTTATTTAAAGATAAAGCCAGCCATGATCGTGCGCCTGGCACCGCTATAGGTGCCAACAAAACAGATCACCACCGTGGGTGAAAGTTTCATGGGCCGCGTCTGAGAGTTTCATGGGCCGTGGCTGAGAGTTTCATACAGCATTATACACTGTACAGAAGACTCGATTAGGCCAAAGAAACTTTGGTGCATGTTTTACATGTTTTTCTTTTTGTAAAGGAACTGTGAACTCTTATCTTGTCTGGTTGAGAACAGTTCCTGATTTTAGCGAGCTTTCAATTTTTTTTTTTATACTTTAGTGTTCTCGGTAATTGCTGAGAGTTGGTCTCTTATTACCTTTTGTTAGTTTCAGTACTCTCAGAAGAGATAGAATTCTTGGTACAAGTCAAAAACAAATAATATCTAGAGAGAATGTGGTTCTAGGCCTCAGGTCAATATCACATGCTTAGAACTTAGGAATTTTGTCACTATTTTGTAATGAGATCAAGTATGTAAGCAAATATTTGGCATAGGATTTTAAGGCCTTTCTCAGCTTGGGGTTGGCAGCTAGGTTCGGGGAGAGAGCTTGATGTTAAGTACTGGACTTGGGAGTTTAAGTCCTTATTCAGGTCAGTGTTAGAATTCGGTCCGAGGACTAATCTTGAGCTGGTCTTGAGACACAGGCATTTTAGTTCTTGTTCGGGCTTAGGTCAGAATTTGGTGCCAGGGCCAAGTTTCAGTTCGGTCATTGACAGAAGGATTTTAAGTGTCACTGATCAAGGTCAACGCTTGGAATCAGGACCAAGCTTGACCCTAAGCATTTAGCACAGGCATTTGAAGTTCTTGATCAGAGAAAGTTCAACATTAAGTATTTTGTCTACTTGCACTTACCCGAAGCACTTGCTCAGTGTAAGTTCAACATTAAGTATTTTGGCTACTTACACTTACTCAGCACTTGCGCTGAGTCAGTTCAGCATTTGGTATTTTGGCTAAGTTTGAGTTCAGGCACTAGACCGAGGGATTCTAGCCCTGTAGTATACCCTAGAGTCAGAATTTTATTGGCATGGGGATGTGCAGTTCTTGGTGTGTTTTAAGGTCAAGAACTGGAATTATGGGCAAGCTTGAGTTTAAGTACTTGGTATAGGGATTTAAATTTTTATTTAGGTCAAGGCCAGCTTTTGGATACAGGGCCAAAGAGTTCAAGAACTTGACATAGGGATTTGAAGTCCTTTATCTTCTCAAGGTCACCTGTTGGAATCAAAGCATGAATGAAGCCATTGCTTAAATATGTAAAGAAGGAAATCCAAGTGCATAAATTAATAGCTGCAATGATTTCCTTGGTGAGTGACGCTGTAGGATCATAGCAAATGATCATTTTGAATTAAAGTTGAAATATATATATTTTGGAATAATCTCTGGGATGCTATTTAATTATAATTCTTTAACAGATGATTTTTGATGTGAAGATTAGATATAAAAATAATCAAAAGTTCTTACTCCATATAATATTTCACATTATCTCTCTTTTCTCTTTACACCAATTTCACTCTCGACTGGCCACCTTGTTCCATTCTATCCTCGTCGAAATTCATGAAAATCATGAAGCAATTTTGACGATAGTCATGTTTTGTCTCTCTCTTCTTCTTATTCTTCTTCTTCTTCTTCTTCTTCTTCTTCTTCTTCTTCTTCTTCTTCTTCTTCTTCTTCTTCTTCTTCTTCTTCTTCTTCTCTCTTGCCGGAAGTAGGGGAATTCGCTCCTGGGAGTCCTGCCTGGTAGCTTTTGAAAAATGCTGGGTTGTGAATGTGAGAGAATTAGGAAAGGATTAGAGCCGAAGCCCTCAGGATTGCCGAAGGACTTTGCGGGATGAGGAGTAAAGGAATCCGGTAGGTGGAGAGTCGAGGGATTCCAGCACAAGGTTTGGGAGGAACCAAAAAATAAAAAAAAATAAAAAATCCAAAATTTGTGGAATTGATACTTTTATTTTTTACACTGGCAAATACGGTACGTTTTGTCCACTGGGGACATTTTCAAGGTTGTGTTTTGTCTTATAATTCTGCCCATTGGATATTTTCAGTTTTCTGTAAAAGAAAACTATCGACGTGGCTTTGTCAGTCCGTCCGCACTTTTTCTCTCCGCCCTCAGATCTTAAAAACTACTAAGGATAGAGGGCTGCAAATTGGTATGTTGGTCATCCACCGTCCAATCATCAAACACACCAAATTGCAGCCCTCTAGCCTCATTAGTTTTTACTTTATTTAAGGTTAAATTTAGCCATAATCGTGCGTCTGGCACTGCAACAACTCAGGCCACCACGGTCGACTGAGAGTTTCATGGGCCGTGGCTGAGAGTTTCATACAGTGGAGCATCACTATATTGTTATCGAAAATAATGAGTAAAAAGCCACAATAATATAATTGATAAATTGTATATTTTAAGACACAAAAATATACAAAAAAGGGGATAAAAACGAGGGAGCTTTCGACCGTTTGCGCAACGGCTGAAGAGGACCGTTGCGCAAACGGTCGAAAGCTCCCTCGTTTTTATCCCCTTTTTTGTATATTTTTGTGTCTTAAAATATACAATTTATCAATTATATTATTGTGGCTTTTTACTCATTATTTTTTTCATACAGTATTATACGCTGTACATATTTTACTTGTTGTTTATTGGGTTATGTTGGCTACTGTGTAATATTGTCCACTGGCTAAGTTTTTTTATTCTAGGTGCTTTTAATTAATTTTCATTCGCTGTATAAAGAATAAAGCTTGTTTAATAGTGCATTTTTCGGGTATAGAGTACATATCCACTGCATTCCTGGGTTGCGTTGATTGCCTAGAGAGAGCAGAATAGAACCAGGTGGCTAGGTGGGTGGTAGAATTAATGTAAAAGTGAAAGAAAAGAAAAAGAAAATATATATATATATATATATATATATATATATATATATATATATATATATATATATATATATATATATATATATATATATTTACAGTACGTTCAGTTTTTCCAGCACAACTCATCTGTTAAAGAATTACTATTACGCAGGTTCCCATGGAGAATGAAAACTTAATGTATACACTGCATCAAGTCCTGGAATATGTAAAAAGATTGATAATATCCAGTGATTTTTTGGGCTCAGTTTCTGATACGTCAGCTGATTTACTGAGCTAATTATCCCAGTGGGACCTTAGAGCTCTTAGTATTTTGATTTTCCAACTAGGGCGGTGATTCTCAACCAGGGGAATTTCAGGGTTTCAGGGGTGGGGAGGGGAATTGTGACCACAGATTGCAGTATTCTGCTTTTCCAGCTAGGGCAGTGGTTCTCAACCGGGGAGGAATCCTCCCCGAGTGGGAAATTTAAGAGTTCTGGGGGGGGGGGAGGGGGGAATTGTGTCCACGGATTGGGTGTCTCAAACTGGCTCTAGGACCACACAAAACGCGATTAAATGTGTAAAACTGCAATATAGAATTTATCTATGTAGAGGTTATGTGGTCATATGGAGGAAAATAAGGATTTTTAGTGTTGTATGCATATTATTGGGAAAGCATCTTTCGAGGCAGACAATTTTGGGAAGAGGGTCTTGGGGATGACATTCTGACCTATGGTGAAAGGGTGCATGGGCCAAAAAAAGGTTGAGAGCCACTGAACTAGGGTTTCAGCTTGGCTTGCTATGATGATAAAACTTTGCACTTGCTTTTTGTGTGGGAAGCCGTACATTCATGGTTTGGTGTCACGCTTAAACATTGCGCTAGAACGAGTTTCTGTGGCAGATGGTGGTACTCTGAGACCAATTTTTTTTAGGTCGAATTTCGAGACGTAACTTCAGGTTTTTTTTTCTATTTTTTTTAACTGGTGGTTTTCTCAGACCAACACTTTTTTTAGGTCGAATTTCGACATGAAACTGTTCAGGTATTTTTTTTTATATTTTTTAATGTGGTGGTTCTCTCAGATAAATATTTTTTTTAGGTCCAATTTCGAGATGAAACTGTTCAGATATTTTTTCTATCTTTTTTTAATGTGGTTGTTCTCTCAGATCAATATATTTTTTTGGGTCGAATTTCAAGATGAAACTGTTCAGATATTTTTTCTATTATTTTTTATGTGGTGGTTTTCTCAGACCAATTTTTTTTAGGTTGAATTTCGAGATGAAACTGTTCAAATATTTTTTTTCTTTTTTTTAATCTGGTGGTTTTCTCAGACAAATATTTTTTTAAGGTCAAATTTCGAGATGAAATTGTTCAGATATTTTCTCAATTTTTTTAAGACGTGTTGGTTCTCTCAGATCAATTTTTTTAGGTCGAATTTCGAGATGAAACTATTCAGATTTTTAAACATTTTTTTTATGTGGTGGTTCTCTCAGACCAATATATTTTTTTCAGGTCGGATTTCGAGATGAAACTGTTCAGATATTTTTTTCAATTTATTTTAATGTGGTGGTTCTCTCAGACCAATTTTTTTTAGGTCGAATTTCGAGATGAAACTGTTCAGATTTTTTTCTATTTTATTTTAATGTGGTGGTTCTCTCAGACCAATTTTTTTAGGTCGAATTTCGAGATGAAACTTTTCAGATGCTTTTTTCTATTTTTTTTAATGTGGTGGTCCTCTGAGACCAATATTTTTTCAGGTCGAATTTCGAGATGTAACTGTTCAGATGTTTTTTTCTTTTTTTGTTTAATGTGGTGGTATTCTCAGACCAATTTTTTTAGGTCGAATTTCGAGATGAAACTGATCAGATATTTTTTTCTATTTTTTTAATGTGGTGGGCATTCTCAGAACAATTTTTTAGGTCGAATTTTGAGATGAAACTGTTCAGTTATTTTTTACTATTGTTTTTAATGTGGTAGTTCTCTCAGACCAATTTTTTTAGGTCGAATTTCGAAATGAAACTGTTCAGATATTTTTTTCTATTTTTCTTAATGTGATAGCTCTGTTAGACCAATTTTTTTTTTAGGTCGAATTTCGAGATGTAACTGTTCAGATATTTTATTTCTATTTTTTTTAGAATGGCAGCTCTCTCAGACCAATATATTTTTTAAAGGTCGAATTTCGAGATGAAACTGTTCAGATATTTTTTTTATTTTTTTAATGCGGTGGTACTCTCAGACCAATATTTTTTTTAGGTCGAAATTTGAGATGAAACTTCAGATATTTTTTTCCATTTTTTATTTTACTGTGGTGACTCTCTCTCTCTCTCTCTCTCTCTCTCTCTCTCTCTCTCTCTCTCTCTCTCTCTCTCTCTCTCAGACCAACATTTTTTTTAGGTCGAATTTCGAGATGAAACTGTTCAGATATTTTTTCTATCTTTTTTTTAATGTGGTGGTATTCTCAGACCAGTTTTTTTTAGGTCGAATTTCGAGATGAAACTGTTCAGATATTTTTTCTATTTTTTTATGTTTTTCTATTTTTTTTAATGTGAAACTGTTGATATTTTTCTCAGACCAATTTTTTTAGGTCGAATTTCGAGATGAAACTTCAGACATTTTTTTCTATTTTTTATTTTGCTGTGGTGGTTCTCTCAGACCAACTTTTTTTTTTAGGTCGAATTTCGAGATGTAACTGTTCAGATATTTTTTCTATTTTTTTTTGCTATTTTTTTCAGACCAACTTTTTTTTTAGGTCGAATTTCGAGATGTAACCGTTCAGATATTTTTTCTATTTTTTTTTTTTTTTACTGT
>NC_089785.1:21477706-21535206 GCF_040412425.1 Macrobrachium rosenbergii | reverse complement strand
CTCTCTCTCTCTCTCTCTCTCTCTCTCTCTCTCTCTCTCTCTCTCTCTCTCTCTCACACACACACACACACAACTGCAACAGAAAAATTGAGAGAGAGAGAGAGAGCTCTTTTTACACCTGCTTCGGAATTTATTGAGAGAGAGAGAGAGAGAGAGAGAGAGAGAGAGAGAGAGAGAGAGAGAGAGAGAGAGAGAGAAGAGCTTTCTTTTACACCTGCACCAGAATAGAGAGAGAGAGAGAGAACTCTCTTTGTGCACCTACATAAGAAAAAGTGAGAGAGAGAGAGAGAGAGAAACTCTTTTTACAGTGCGCCAGAAAAAAAAAAGAGAGAGAGAGAGAGAGAGAGGGGAATCGACGTGTGTGAAATTTTCCACTCCTCCTTTCCCCTTACCTCTTCCCCTTCCCCTCCCCTCCTTCTCCCCTTCCCCTTCCCCTTCCTTCCTCCTCCTCCCCCCTCCCCCTCCTTCTCCCCTTCCCCTTCCCCCTAACTGACCTGAAAACATGTAAAGCAGAAGAGCGACAACACACGTCATGTGAAGGTTTTTTTTTCTCTTTGCTGTTGTACCAACAAAATGCCAGCGGAGTGGACGGCGAATTTTTACTGTGAGGTCTTTTTTTCTCTTATTCATACATGCATACATACTGTACATTCATACATTCATCCATGCATACATTCATACACTGTTAGTATGAATGTTTGTGAATTCATTGGTAATATATCTCCAGTTGTAAAAGTAATTACCTCCTCTCTCTCTCTCTCTCTCTCTCTCTCTCTACAGTATATATGGATAAGTAAGTAAGTATACCTTAGTTTTACCAGACCAGACATGTATTTAGCTTTTGTTTGTGAGAGAGAGAGAGAGAGAGAGAGAGAGAGAGAGAGAGAGAGAGAGAGAGAGAGAGAGGAAAACGAATTGATAACTTGTACAATTGGGGGTTTGTTAAAAGAAGAAATTATTTTTGCTTGAGCAAGCACAGGGTGTATGAGTCTTTGATAAAATCTGTTTACCTTCTTGGGCTATCCTTTAAAGTACAACAGCCTACTGCACTTTCTCTCTCTCTCTCTCTCTCTCTCTCTCTCTCTCTCTCTCTCTCTCTCTCTCTCTCTCTCTCATTATAAGCAAATAAGGAGCCTTAGGATTTGCACAAGTCACCTACCATTGTATTCATATTTGCTGAAATAAAAAAGGGAATTGTTTTACTTTCTCTCTCTCTCTCTCTCTCTCTCTCTCTCTCTCTCTCTCTCTCTCTCTCTCTCTCTCTCTCTCTCCAAAAGCCACGAGACTTTTGACTAAGTTGCCTCAACTTTCCTTCTCCTTAACCACCCCCCCCTTTTCCCCTCCCCTTCCCCTTCCCCACCCATTTTTCCCTCCCCCCCTCCCTTCCTTCCCTTCCCTCACCCATTCTTTTACCTCCCCCTCCCATTCCTTTCCTTTCCCATCCCTTCCCCCTCCCCCTCCCTTCCCCCTCCCCTCCCTTCCCCTCCCCATCCCCTCCCCCCCCCCCTCCCTTCAGCCAACCATTTCCCCGAGCTTTGGCAAAACTTAGGTTCTACAGTCATCAAAATCTTTGGAAATTAACTTATCAACTTTTTCTTCTTCCTCATTTTCTTTTTCTTCGTCTTCTTCCCCTTCTTCTTCTTCTTCTTCTTCTTCTTCTTCTTCTTCTTCTTCTTCTTCTTCTTCTTCTGTGCCATCAAGAGTTCGCGAAGTTTATCACGTAATTGACTTTTTGAAGGATTCATGTTGAATGTTGGAGGCTTGGAATAAAAGGAGAGAGAGAGAGAGAGAGAGAGAGAGAGAGAGAGAGAGAGAGAGAGAGAGAGAGAGAGAGAGAAAAGTGTTTGACAAAAAGGATAAATAATAATAAATATTGTTCGTCAAAACAAACAGTCCCTCGTATATTATAGTAATTTAGAAAGCTGTTAAAAGATAAATGCTTTGATATTCCATTTATATAAAAAAATGGGCAGATTTTTTTTTTGTTTTTAAAATAATACATATTCTTCATTGTAAATTGCCATTGCATTCTGCCGTAAAGTGGTATTAGTTTTTTAATCTCGAATTGCAATTAGTTCCCGTCGTCAATAACTATTTGCTTTTATCAGATTGTAAATATGGGTTTGCGCTGTAAATTACCATCACATCGTATCATGCATTATTTTATCGTGCCATTATTTTTAGTAGCAGTCATTATTAAATTTTTTTCTCTCAGAAATGACAGATACATTTTTATCATAATTTGCAATCAGTCTGTAGCCGAAATGATCGCTAATTCCTGAACGGTAATGATGATAAATTTCTGCCATAAATGAACGGTAATTCCTGTCATGGATTGCTACTGCAATTCCTCAGTAATTGCCAGGCAGTTCGTATCGCAAATGACCAGAGCATTTTGTCATAAATGGCCGGTAGTTTGACAGAAAAAAAAAAAAGACAAATTGATTCATATATTTTCTGATGCGAGCTTTACCTTTGCTGTTGCTTTGAAAATCTCAAGTACAAATTGGATTTATTAAATTTATTGGTTTATCACCGAATGAAATACTCGTTTTATCAATTTCAATGATTTGGCTGAATTAACTGATTGTTTCCTTGTTTTCTGATGACTTAATTTTAAAGCTAGTTATTTTGTGATTATTTTCATATTTTCAATTATTTATCTTTTCCTTAAGGAGGTTAGTGCCGCCAGTGCACCTCACGCCCTGCACTGTAGGCATGGCTTAAGGCTCATTCGACCCGTTAGCTACAACCCCTCTCATTCCTTTTACTGTACCTCCGTTCATATTCTCTTTTGTCCATCTTGCTATCCACCTTCTCCTGTTACACCTATCAAACCTTTTTACTCTCATTCTCCCCCTTTCATCGCTGATTGACCTCGTAGGTCCCAGGGGTTGGCCTTTGGCTTGGATTATAGATTCCAGTCCAGTTATTTATCTCGTATGGTGAAATGTTTAATGGACAGAGATATTTATACATTGAAATGTTTACCTCTGATGTTTACTCCATTACTTACTAATTGCTGTTTTATGTGGGAAGAGAATTCATGTGCTGATAGCATACAGATTCCTTTGTATGTTGTATGTATATATATCTATATATACATATATAAGTATATACAGTATACATAAATAAATATATATATATATATATACATATATATAATTTATATATATGTATGTATGTGTGTATGTATACATGTTAGTTAGTATGTACATTTACATGTAATGTTTGTGCATTCCTGTGTACGTATAAAAACGATTTGCATACGTACATAAGCTTAGTTATCTATAAATATATATATATATATATATATATATATATATATATATATATATATATATATATATATATATATATATATACGTGTGTGTGTGTTTGTGTGTGTGTAAGAGAAAGTAAGACCTCACGAATAAAATAAAACCTGTAATGAATAATTGAATAGAGAGAGAGAGAGAGAGAGAGAGAGAGAGAGAGAGAGAGAGAGAGAGAGAGAGAGAGAGAAACTCAATCGCGCGCAAGAGATTAAAAATAAAAAAAAGCAAAAATGAGATAGAAAAAAATCACATTCATTGAATATCATATAATATATTCAGGGAAGCACCAGAGAAACTTCATAATTACAATGCAAATCTCATCCCCCAATATGATCGCTGAATATTAAACGCATTAATCCGGGATTTATTGAATAAATGTGTGCCGGGGATTTTTCCCTTCCCTGGCAGCTCTCGTAATGCGAGTATCACAGAATCAAAAGGTTTTTTGATGATCGGTGGAGGGCAGGAGTTGCTCTCTCTCTCTCTCTCTCTCTCTCCCTCGGTGGGTAGAATGCAGTGTTTGGTTGGGATGTGTTTGCAAGATGGCAGGTGCGCGCGCGTACACACACACACACAAATATACACACACATCTATATATATATACATATATATATATATATATATATATATATATATATATATATATATATATATATATATATATATATATATTGTGTGTATATGTGTAAACTATATTGAGTATATATACAGTATATATTATATATATATGTAATATATGTTTTATATATCTACTTATATGTATATATATATGCATATATATTTATATATATATGTATATTGGAAGACCTGGGCTCGATCCCGATGTGGGTCAGAAATTTATTTTTGTGGAACGCGTGCTCATGTGTCGATTAGGTCCATATACATCTGTCTATATATATATATATATATATATATATATATATATATATATATATATATATATATATATCCTGATAGTGTATTAAACAGTGCATTTGAAGTATGGCAAAAAGACTATGTATATACAACACAAAAAATTTGCTTGTTCTGCCTTATAATAATAGTATGAAAGATATCCCTCATCTTCTTAAGAAATTTGGTGTTAATGTCGCATTTAAGAACAATACAACAATGAAAATGTACTTATCAAGAACTCCCCAGACAATATTATATAAAATCCCGTGTAAGTCTTGTGACAACTTTTATATTGGCCAAACCGGGAAAGCACTGGAAAAAAGAATTGAACAACATAGAAATGTGTGAGATATGCACAAGGAACAGTGGTATATTTGTACATGTTAGTGGGAACAATCATGCTATCAACTGGGAAGGGGCAAAAAGGATTGTATATTCTAATAATGCACTGAAAGGAACATCATTGAATCTAGCTTCATAAAAGAAAGTTACAACCATATATAATATCAGTCAAGGGATGTATAAACTTGATCCTTTAATATCAAAAGAAATTTGTAAATTGTTTAAACTTTAAGGTAGGCAGTAGAGATATATGAAAATAGGATTATCATATTTGTAAACACAGTACGAGGGTAGTAATGTTAATGAGTTTCCAAACTCCGCCCCCATGACACCTGTCAGGTGTGGATCTGAGGTGGGGTATGGTCTGTTTATCAGCAATGTCCCCTGAGAGTCTATTGTGATTTTTAGCCAAAGGTCCTACCTCGACACCGGCCTGAGTGGGGATATGGAGCCTCTAACGGTTGTGTATGTTCGTCATACTGTTCTTGTAGTATATATATTTGTGACTTCTCACACTCTGTATCAGTCCTTCGTCAATGGCTTGGAAATAAAGTCGAAACCGGTCAGGACCTACACCCCGTTTCTTATTTTTCACCTGTGGTAATGTGTGATAAATGAATCATACAAAAGTGATAATAATCATATATATATATATTTAGTTAAACAATGAAATTTTTACATGCACCTATCTTTTCCCTGTTAAACTAAGAGAGAATAGGAAATTTAACGACATATGTGATTGTTATAATATTACCTGTTTTCAAAGAGAAAAAAATCATATCACATTTATTTATTTTTATTGTTTTTAACCAAGAAACGGAAGCACAATAAGACGTTCATCATCATCATGAGTATCATCAACAGACCAAGAATGATACCCATCATCTAAGCATGTCAGAAAATAACAATAATAACAATATAAAAATGTTCAAGAACAACAAAAGATAATAACACACCAATCTTAAAAATGACACACCCCGCTCCTAATCACATTCTCTTCGCAGAGAGAGAGAGAGAGAGAGAGAGAGAGAGAGAGAGAGAGAGAGAGAGAGAGAGAGAACGTAGTGTAATGGGAATCTCTCTTAACTGCTCATTGATTGGGAAAATAAATTGAACTGCAATTCGTCCGCGGGAGAATTAGAGAAAGACGGGGATAAATGCATTAAATTTATCGTTTCTTGAGGGGTGCTGGAAGGTAGTGACTTGTGGCCTTGATTGTTTATGGACTGTGGGAAGTAGGGAGGAATCGGTTTGTTTTACTGTCAGATTTCCGTACATGCACGGCTGTCAGTGATTGAAGTCTCAATTTCTCTCTCTCTTTCTCTCTCTCTCTCTCATACGCACACACGCGCATGCTTGATGAAAATGATTTAACATTGTCAGAATGTATTTTCACATATTGTCAGAATGTATTTTCTCTCTCTCTCTCTCTCTCTCTCTCTCTCTCTCTCTCTCTCTCTCTCTCTCCCCACACACAGACACGCACACACAGGATGAAACTGAATTAACAATTGCAATGAATATTTTCGTGCATTACTCTCTCTCTCTCTCTCTCTCTCTCTCTCTCTCTCTCTCTCTCTCTCTCTCTCTCTCTCTCTCTCTCTCTCTCTCATGCTAGATGGAATTGAATTAAGAATATCTAAAGTTATTTTACGTATGTATTTCTCTCTCTCTCTCTCTCTCTCTCTCTCTCTCTCTCTCTCTCTCTCTCTCTCTCTCTCTCTCTCTCTTTTACACACACAAGTACAATACACATAATCTGGATGAAGATAAATTAACATTATCAACAATTATTTTCATATCCATCTCTCTCTCTCTCTCTCTCTCTCTCTCTCTCTCTCTCTCTCTCTCTCTCTCTCTCTCTCTCTCACAGTGTATTGGGTCATCATTGGTCGATCGATCGATCGAGACTTTGAGAGAGAGAGAGAGGGTGATTATCATCAGGTAATAATCACGGCAGTAATCGGAGAATTATAATTGAATTGGGAGTGCGATTATTCCCCCCGGTCTTAATTAATCACATCCGATAACAAGGAAACCTTGGGTTAGGGTGACGTCAATAGATTGTGTGTTTATGTATGTGTAGGTATGTGTGTAATGTATGTGTATATATATAATGTGTGTATGTGTACATATAAATTTATAAAAAAATTTATGTATATATATGTGTATAAATATATATATATTTATATACATTATATATATTACATATATATTATACATAAATATAACATAATAAGTAACATTAATAATATTAATGCTGTGGACTATTTTATATTTGTGAAAGGAATTAGGAAAACGCCAATTTAATTATTAATGGATATTTGCTTTAAAAGGAAATATTCATTTGTAACAAACATTAATAGTAATTTGGACTGACTGTTAATCTCTTAAACCAGATGCATTAAAAATAGCAATTTGGTTTATAGATGAGAAAATAAGAATAAACCTGTTCATTGGTTTTTGCTGGTGTGGAAAGTATTATATTTTGACCTAAATTTTACAAAGATTTTTAATAGAATCATTATTTTTCTTGTGGACTTCCTGCAGTGCCGCATGTAACCAAGGGAACTTTCGTTCCCCCATCATGATTCTATTGTGCTAGAAAATTTAAGCCACCAAACAAAAAAAATTTGAATCACCAACCATAAAAAAATCTGAACCACCAACCAAAAAAAATTTGAACCACCAATCCAAAAAAATTTGAACCACCAATCATAAAAAATTTGAACCACCAACGAAAAAAAAATTGAACCACCAACTAAAAAAAATTGAACCACCTACCAAAAAAAATTTTGAACCACCAACCAAAAATTTGAAAAAAAAAAAATTGAACCACCTACCAAAAAAAATTTGAACCAGCAACCCAAAAAAAAAAACTTGAACCACCAACCATAAAAAAATTGAACCATCAATCAAAAAAATTTGAACCACCAACCAAAAGAAAATTTGAACCACCAACAAAAAAAAAAAAAAAAAATTTGAACCACCAACCAAAACACTGCAATAAGTTTTTCGCGCTCCCAACAAATATACGACAAATATACAACTCCGTATGGTATGGAATGGAATGGAATAAAGAATTTAGGCCAAAGGCCAAGCACTGGGACCTATGAGGTCATTCAGCGCTGAGACGGAAACCGACAGTAAGAAGGTTTGAAAGGTGTAACAATTTTTAGGAGAGGGTGGACGGCTAGACGGAAGAGAGAGAATATGAACGGAGGTACAGCAAAAGGAATGAAAGGGGTGAGGGGACGCTGTATGGCGAGTGGGAATTGAAATGATAAATAAATGTCAATAACCGGAGAGGCATTTGACCACCAGCGCGACGCAAGAGGTGGAAACGATGTCACATGTAAATCAATGATGAGAAATGAACTTGAAACGTGTTAAATGGGGTTTTAAGGGCGACGAATGGGAATGGTGCACACACACACACACACACACACACACACACACTCACAACCGTAAAGCTGAAACGATTTGGACTGAATATATCAAAAGATGGCGGGGTGAAACGATTTGGAGTGGTTATTAATCAAAATGTTGGAACGGGGATTGGATGTAGGGGTGAATGGAGGGGAGGGAGAGAGAAAGAGTTATTAAGACAGAATGTTGGAAGAGAGGGATTGGATGTAGGTGAATGGAGAGGAGATAGAGAGAGAGAGAGAGAGAAGAGAGACAGACAGAATACAAGATTTTATAACTAGAATTTGATACACTTGACTTACTTAGGAAAAAATTTATTGATTTATAACCATAATAGAGAGAGAGAGAGAGAGAGAGAGAGAGAGAGAGAGAGAGAGAGAGAGAATCACACGATTGCATAACCAGGACATATTCTCCATACAGGAAATCACGCCTGTGATTCCATCAATCTGTGACATCCAAAGAACGCAAGAATCCCAGTCCGAAAAAGCCGTCATGGAGATTCGAGCGAATTCAGCATCCGACCGAGGTTTCTCATTTCACTCACTTCTCCAACCTCGAAGCAAAAGTCTCCTCCGTAAATAGATTTTGATGAACGCCGAGCAATATAATATGTCTTCGCGGGGCTTGTCATGAGTTCACCTGCAATTTCATTAAGCAGTGATAAAAAAAAAGGCATTCAGTGCGAGTTTAGAGGATGATTGGTGAGTGGGGTAATGCTTCATGAGTTGTGAATTGTTGAAAATAGGATGATGTGATGAATAGGATTCATTAAATAGTGTTTCCTCTAAAACTCACTTGAGAGGTTCAAGCGAAGATGCGATGTATTACTGCCCTAATACAATTCTCTTTGTATTTTGATAATTTATTGCATTTTTATTTATTCATTTATTGATTTGTTAATTTAACTGTTTTTGTAATTGCTGACCTCTTTGTGCATTTTCCATTGCATTCTGATGCTTCTTTCGAATGAGCACCTTAATATTCTTTGGAGGTTTGAAGTTCAAGTCAGTGGCTCCTTTGGTGGGGTTGATCTATATGAATAGGGTTCATCTTCCGAATAATAATAATAATAATAATAATAATAATAATAATAATAATAATAATAATAATAATAATAATAATAATAATAATAATAATAATAATTTCTGATACTCTCAAATGATTACCATATTCTTTCGGAGCTTGAATTTCAAGTCAGTGGCCCCTTTGGTGGGGTTGATCCATATGAATAGGGTTCATCTTCCGAATAATAATATTATAATAATAATAATAATAATAATAATAATAATAATAATAATAATAATAATAATACCTCTCTGCACCTCAGGTGACTGACTATAGGTACCTGGCTTGTTACCATCCATCTCCTAACAGTTGCTTGCTTGCTTGCTCTTTGAAAATCGCGATAAGAGTTTGCTCGGCCAATTTAACTGGTACAAGAATGTGATATTCCATTTAGGAACACAAAATTCTGCCGAGGCGCGCGTGCGGTAGTAATTACCGTACGTGCAGCTCTTGCGCACGATCACTTTCGAAAAAAGGTACGAAATTATTTGCTGCTGTCGTGATGATGATGATGATGATGATGAGATGACTTCATGTTCGCTGGTTTATTTACATTTCTTGCAATGTCACTCGTCGAGGCTTCCTTTTTATTGTTCTGTGCTTTTCCTATGAGAGAGAGAGAGAGAGAGAGAGAGAGAGAGAGAGAGAGAGAGAATGTCGAGTTGTTGTGCCGTTGCAGTATTTTTTGCATTTTCATTTAGAATGAAATTTGTGATGCCAAAGCAGAATTGTATTTGTTACTGAAGAGAGTTGCCTATATATATATATATTTATATATATATATATATATATATATATATATATATATATATATATATATATATATATATATATATATATATATATATATATATATATAGTGTCTGTATAAGTGTCTGTATAAGTACTCATTGCTACCCTAACAACGACATTAATGAAAACATCCGCATCAGTTCTAATCAGAATTCTTGCAGAGTCGCAACGAGGGATTGTCTGACAATTCTCACGAATAATTTCAACAATTTCTGTGCAAATGCTTTGAAACCAGGAACTTAATGAAACCACGGATGGGAAAGATAGTTTCTAAGCGGCTCTAAAGTACATCTTCCCACAAGAAAAAAAAAGTAGTCTTCAATTAGATGAGAAAAAAAAAAGTTACAGAGTAGATTGCTCTGAAGGAGATTTCAGTAATAATAAGCAGTAATGCTGGTGCGCTTAGACACGCGAGCGCCGAGGTAAATCACGCCACTTGGAAACTGGTGCATCTGATCTTACCGGAACTGGGTTTCGGATTTTTTTAATGTCTGGTGTTGGAAAATGGTCGAACGTTCATCGTTTGGTTGCTCTTTATAGGCACAAAGAAAGCGTGATGAATCTATGAATCCTATTTCGTTGCTAAACGTTGCTTTGGTAATACTATTTTTCTTGCTTTTTAATACTTTTTTTTTATCTATTTATCTCTTCTTTCTGTATATCTCTTTACTTCCTCTTACTTCTTCCTAATGAACACCATAATATTCTTTGGAAGCTTGGATTTCAAGTCAGTGGCCCCTGTGGTGGGCTTGTTGAAAATGAATAGGTTTCATCTGCTGAATAATAATAATAATAATAATAATAATAATAATAATAATAATAATAATAATAATAATAATAATAATAATAATAATAAAGAGGCCGTGCCAAGCACTAGGCTGGCTTAATCTAACCTTCTTCGTGGTACAAAGTCCATGTAATGAATTCATGTATCATATCTTGTTGCAAAGTGTTGCAATTAAAAAACTTATCAATCTCTCTCTCTCTCTCTCTCTTTTGCAGAAAATATGCGACAATAACAATTAAAAATAATGGTAAAATTAAGAAAAATTATGACAATTAAAAAACGTATCAGTCTCTCTCTCTCTCTCTCTCTCTCTCTCTCTCTCTCTCTCTCTCTCTCTCTCTCTCTCTCTCTCAAAGAAAACATGCGATAATAACAGTTAGAATTAATAGTGATTTTCAGAGTAATTAAAATAATAGTGACATTAAGAAAAATTACGACAATTAAAAAACGTATCGATCTCTCCCTCTCTCTCGAAAAAAAAAAAAAACAGCCAAAATAACAGTTAAAAATAATAGTAACATTCAGAAAAATTACAACAATTAAAAAACGCATCAGTCTCTCTCTCTCTCTCTCTCTCTCTCTCTCTCTCTCTCTCTCTCTCTCTCAAAAAAAAAAAAAAGAGAGAAAAAAAATCAGCAGGAGGAGTGTTTTGGGAGCAAGCACGACGGTCGTTTAAAGAAAATGTTCGCTTTAGTTCGGCCTGGTAATGGATAGGCGACACAGTTCCATTTGCAAATTACGCCCCGTTGCAATTGTTATGTCATTTGCAGCGCCGAGCCTTTCAATGACAATTAATGACAAATGAGTAATTTGTTCATTGGCGTTCCGCCATGGCTGGGAGGAGGGAGGAATGAATTTATTGGAGAGAGAGAGAGAGAGAGAGAGAGAGAGAGAGAGAGAGAGAGAGAGAGAGAGAGAGAGAGAGAGAGAGAGAGAGAGAGCAGATTAATTTTTATTCCACCAGTGAGGACTGGAGGATAAATTACTGGCAGTCCCATTGAGGAGAGACAGAGAGAGAGAGAGAGAGATAATATGAGTGAATGAAATATTTTACCGAGAGAGAGAGAGAGAGAGAGAGAGAGAGAGAGAGAGAGAGAGAGAGAGGGAGAGAGAGAGATAGTATGGGTGAATGAAATATTTCACCGAGAGGAGAGAGAGAGAGAGAGAGAGAGAGAGAGAGAGAGAGAGAGAGAAGAGAGAGAGAGAGAGAGAGAGAGAGAGAGAGAGAGAGAGAGAGAGAGAGAGAGACTGGTGGTATCTGACCAGAGAAATGGGTAAAAAAAAATCATTTTCAACATATTAAGAAAGAGATAATGAATATTTTTCCACTTGAGAGAGAGAGAGAGAGAGAGAGAGAGAGAGAGAGAGAGAGAGAGAGAGAGAGAGAGAGAGAGAGAGAGAAGATTAATTTTTATTC
Source organism: Macrobrachium rosenbergii (assembly GCF_040412425.1). Classification (NCBI taxonomy): domain Eukaryota; kingdom Metazoa; phylum Arthropoda; class Malacostraca; order Decapoda; family Palaemonidae; genus Macrobrachium; species Macrobrachium rosenbergii. The sequence continues at coordinate 21,523,159 of NC_089785.1, read as the reverse complement.
CACCAATGAGAATCGGAGGATAAATTACAATTCTATTGAGGAGAGAGATAGTATGAGTGAATGAATTATTCCACCCAGGAGAGAGAGAGAGAGAGAGAGAGAGAGAGAGAGAGAGAGAGAGAGAGAGCAGGAATCAGGTCAGTGTTTACCATCGATTTATTTCATGTTGATCTGAAAAGAGGTAATTAAAACAAGCCGCTCTCTGGCGTTCATGGGAATTGTAACGTCCATCAATTTTATTCCCATTTCATCCGAACAACAGAGAGAGAGAGAGAGAGAGAGAGAGAGAGAGAGAGAGAGAGAGAGAGAGAGAGAGAAAGAGCATTGTTTCACAACTATGAATTCGCTGAGCTGAAGAGGGAAAATTCATGATGATCGGAAATGTTGTTGGGTCAGATCCAATGGGATTCCATTTTCCTTCCCCTCTACCCCCTACCCCCTTCCCATACCCCTGCCCATACCAATACCCCCTCTCCCACCACCGTTCCAAAGGAGGGGATGGGTGACCTGCTTTATTATATCAGGTAATGAACGGCGCGGAGTTCTGCCATTTGAACCTGAATCGTTTATAGTGTTTGTATATTATTTCACCATCGTTAACCTGATCATAATGAATTACAGAATGAAAGTATAATGGCATTATATATATTTGTTATTTTTTTTTTCATTTGTCACGGGGATTATGAGATTCGTCAATACATGAGAACTATGAATAAAGGATGGAATTGTTCAGTCGTGGGTGGTACTGTTGTCAGGAGTGCATCATCTTCATCATCGTCATCATATTCATCATTATCATTTTCCACATGACCTTCATCATAATGATCATCATTGTCATCATTATAATTTTCCACATTTTCATCAAATTGAGCAAAACGCCAGTTTATCCCGTAGTGGGTTGATGATGATATCTTCATTATACTATCATTATATTCATCATTATTTTCAACATTATCTTCATCATATTGAGCATAACGCCAATTGATCCCGGAGTGTGTTGATAATGAAATCTTCATTATACCATCATCATATTCATCATTATTATTTTCCACATTATCTTCATCATATTGAGCATAACGCCAATTGATCCCGTAGTGCGTTGATAATGAAATCATCATTATACCATCATCATATTCATCATTATTATTTTCCACATTACCTTCATCATATTGAGCATAACGCCAATTGATCCCGGAGTGCGTTGATAATGATATGTTCATTATACCATCATCATATTCTCTTGTATAACACTCCCTTTTAATTCCCAGATCATCATCAACATCATCACAGTGAAAGGTTGGGTTTCACCTGACTGAAAGTTCACGTCATTATATATATATATATATATATATATATATATATATATATATATATATATATATATATATATATATATATATATATATATATATATATATACATTCCTATAATGACCACCTGCTGATCGCGTCTGCTTAAGAGTGGGAAAATATTAATTGTTAACTTTTTTTTAGTTTAAGTAATCAAACCTTTAACCGGACTGCAACAGTGAGTTACTCATTAATTAACCTCATTAATTAACCTCGAATCTGAACCGCATGCCAGATAATGACGTGAGGTTTCAAGTCAGATAAAAATACAACCTTTCTCTCTGATGATGATGATGATGATGATGATGATCTTGGAACTAAAAGGGAGTATGAGAAAAGAGATTATGATGAATCATGATGGTATAATGAAGATATCATCATCAACACGCTATGGAATCACTTGGCGCTATGCTCAGTATGATGGAAATAACGTGGAAAATGGATAATACAGAGAGAGAGAGAGAGAGAGAGAGAGAGAGAGAGAGAGAGAGAGAGAGAGAGGGGGATGTTAAGAAATACAAATGACAGAGAGAGAGAGAGAGAGGTATTGAAAAATACAAAGAACGAAGAGAGAGAAAGAGAAAGAGAGAGAGAATGTTAAAAAAAATGTTAAAAGAGAGAGAGAGAGAGAGAGAGAGAGAGAGAGAGAGAGAGAGAGAAATGGACGTACTGGAAACTTGCCCACATTAAATTATTCCCAATCAGGACCATCGACTTTCCGAGAGAGAGAGAGAGAGAGAGAGAGAGAGAGAGAGAGAGAGAGAGAGAAATATTAAAAAATTACAAATTTGTTCCAGCAGCGTTTTAAAAGTCAAAGAATGTTTCCATTAAGAGAGGAAATTGGAGGAAAAATTATATTGCGTCACCCGTCCGCGATTGTTATTCGCGTCGATTCGAAAAAGAGAAATTGTTCAGAAAAATCTTTACAATTAAGACTGACAGGAATGCGAGACAAAACAATAATAATTGTAAGCGGTCGTTTATAGTTGGTAGTTTTGTAGTTTCAAGATTTATTTATATATATATATATATATATATATATATATATATATATATATATATATATATATATATATATATATATATATTATACTATTTGTATTGTGTAGATTTGACAGTTGTCAATCTTAAGTGTAGTTTGAAAGCTTTCCATAGTATGTTTATATTCCTCATTAATCATCAATTTCACTCTTTCTCTCTTTCTCTTTGTAATTTTCATTAATTATTAAATCCTCTCTCTCTCTCTCTCTCTCTCTCTCTCTACTATCCAGGTATGCCTCATACTCTCATCAATCATATATATATATATATATATATATATATATATATATATATATATATATATATATATATATATATATATATATATATATATATATATATATATAAATATATATATATATATATATATATATATATATATATATATATATATATATATATATATATATATATATATCCGGCTCAGTTAAGTGAATAAATTAGCGTCAGCTGATTAAGCGGATATTTCTGTTAATTAACGACAGGTGGAGTAAATGAGTCATCGTGGGGGTGGGGATGGGTGGGATGGGTTGGGAGGTGGGATAAAGGTGGGGGTTGGGGGTGGTTATTGTGGGGCAGGGGGATTGTTTACAGAGCTGCCATTGTGGGAGATTGAAAATAGACTTTGAAAATGACTGATCTGATGATGAGGAAAGTAAAATTGATTTTTCAAACTGATTTGTTAGAAAGAGGTAATTTATTCCAGTCCTAAATTTAACGAAATATTAACTAAATTAACCTGCAGTTAACTTAGTCTAAGGTTATATAGTGTCATATCTGACGTAAATAGAGTTAATTTGCATACCATTTCGATTGGCTTAAAAATAGGCCCCTCCCCTCTTTTACTTGTGTATATATATTTTTTTTATTTATTGATTACCTGACGTTAATCGAGTCGATTGGCATACCATTCGACTGGCATGAAAAATGGCCAAGTCCCTTTTTATTTTTTTATGTATTTATTTGTATATTTGTTTATTTATTCTGACTAAATGAAAACTCAGAACTAATATATATATATATATATATATAATATATATATATATATATATATATATATATATATATATATATATATATATATATATATATTTATATATAAATTTTATATCACTCTCGCGAAGAGATAAAGACGCGCAGGAACGCACGAGATAAATCTACTCGCAGGAGGAAATTGAAATAAATGAGAGGACAAGCCCTCTCCCCGCTGATAAAGAGACGGGAGACGAGACTCGGGAATTAAAGAGGACTGCTGAGACAATAATTCATCCCTTTTCCCACCCGCGGAATGTGTGTTATCGGCTGATTCTGTTGTGGGGTACATTTGAGTTCTGGGGGTAATTGAGCAGGTGGGGTACGGGATGAATTGAGGGGGAGGGAGAGAGAGAGGGGAGGAGGGGGGAGAAGATGCTGAGTGATGAATCAGTAGCTAGCTCTCTCTCTCTCTCTCTCTCTCTCTCTCTCTCTCTCTCTCTCTCTCTCTCTTCAGTGGAGGACGAAGTACTTTGTATAAAAATTTAATGAATCAAAATAGTTACTCTCTCTCTCTCTCTCTCTCTCTCTCTATGAATGGAGGACGAAGTACTTTGTATAAAAATATAATGAATCAAAATAGTTCTCTCTCTCTCTCTCTCTCTCTCTCTCTCTCTCTCTCTCTCTCTCTCTCTCCCAATGAATGGAGGACGAAGTACTTTGTATAAAAATATAATGAATCAAAATAGTTATCTCTCTCTCTCTCTCTCTCTCTCTCTCTCTCTCTCTCTCTCTCTCTCTCTTCAGTGGAGGAAGAAGTATTTTGTATAAAAATTTAATGAATCAAAGTTTTTTTTTTTTTTTTCTCTCTCTCTCTCTCTCTCTCTCTCTCTCTCTCTCTCTCTCTCTCAATGAATGGAGGACGAAATATTTTGTATAAGAAGTAGTTAATCAAAAGAGCTCTCTCTCTCTCTCTCTCTCTCTCTCTCTCTCTCTCTCTCTCTCTCTCTCTCTCTCTCTCAATGAATGGAGGACGAAATATTTCGTATAAGAAATAGTAAATCAAAAGAGCTCTCTCTCTCTCTCTCTCTCTCTCTCTCTCAATGAATGGAGGACGAAATATTTCGTATAAGAAATAGTTAATCAAAAGAGCTCTCTCTCTCTCTCTCTCTTTCTCACTATCTCTCTCTCACACACACACACAGTGGAGGACGAAGTATTTTGCATTTTCTTAAAAAAAAAAGTGATAAATCATAGGCGGCTAATCTTGTCAGGTTCCAACGCATAGACACGACAGAGTAAAAAAAAAATTAAATAATCAATTAAGTAAAATGGTAAAAGAATCTAAAGATGAGAATAGAGAAAATAATAGAAGTATTTCAGAATTTATCATCCAACGCTCGCTCCTACAAACGACGTGGGACCGAGATTATATATCTGTCCAGTCGCGTCTATGTGATTATTTGTGCTTTCACAAGATATCTCGAAAAGTTGTGGATGGAATCCGATGAAATATTTTGCACGGGTGGGCCATGGGTCAGGGAGGGGTTGGTTAAATTTGGGGATCAGTCCGTATTCAGTGGTGGATCGAAGGCTTTTACCACTGGGGTATATTTTTCCCAAGTGCTTGCGGGTATGACTTAGTTTTCAGTTGTAGGGTTTAGTGTCAGTGCGCCTCAAATATTGCACCGTAGGCATTGCTTAAGGTTCTCTGCAGCCCCTTTCATTCCTTTTACTGTACCTCCGTCCACATTCTCTATCTTCCATCTGAATTTCCATCTTCTCTAACAATTGGCTAAATTACATATATTCCAGTTCCGCTGTAAGTTAAAATATGCTAATTGTGGAATCTAACAAAGCAACGCTATGCACACGGGTATGTTTTGCAAGTGTGTTTATTATGTATACACAGGTTTGCATAAATGTATAAATGTGATCCCAAAATGAATCGTTTGTCGTGTTTTGGTGTAATAACTCCCGAACATTTTTGTCCCATTGTCGATTCCAACAATGGGACAAATGTTCCGGAGTTATTACACCGATTGTACAATTGTCCCATTGTTGATTTCAACAAGCGGTGAGTTTTTGAAAATGGCTGACATAGTTTCTCTGATAATTTCACTGCGTCTTTGCGTTTACCCTCGTTTGTGATTTTGGACAACTAAGTCACTGGGAGGTTATGTATTCATTAGATACATCAAAAGGTTATGAGTGAATTTAAAAAAAAAATGTTTGCGTTAGCAGAGTTATGTGATATCTGAATGCTTTGTGAATTCGGACATTTGTTTTGATAAAAGCACGAAAATAAAAAGGGTATATTCCTTTCATGTTTTCGTGGCGTGAAATTAAAATGTTTTTATTTGTTAGTCTTGAATTAAAACACAGTAAAAAACAGTTCTGAAGCTTTTCAGGATTTTGAGTTTAAAAAAAAATGCAGCTGAAACGTTAAACTTTTTTTTTTTCCCAGTCGAATTTATACTTTTTTTCATTTTCAAGTTGGGATTTCTTAAAGTTCCGGTAACTTATGTCATAATCTGTAGTTTGCAACTGAGTTTAGGAATCCGGTACAAGCAGCAATGGACCACAACTTGGCCCAGAGAGCCGCCGAAAATAAATATTTTAAAGGGGATATTAATGTATATATCTGTAAGTATAGGTCTCCGTAGCGGGGTAGCGCCGTCAGTGCACCTCATGCGGTGCACTGTAGGCATTATTTAAAGTTCTTTGCAGCGTGCCTTCGGCCCCTAACTGCAACCCCTTTCGTTCCTTTTACTGTACCTCCGTTCATATTCTCTTTCTTCCATCTTACTTTCCACCCTCTCCTAACAATTGATTCTTAGTGCAACTGCTTTGAGGTTTTCCTCCTGTTACACCTTCTCAAACCTTTTACTGTCAGTTTCCATCTCAACGCTGAATGACCTCTTAGGTCCCAGTGCTTGGCCTTTGGCCTAAATTCTATATTCAATTCAACCCAACGGAAGTATATAGGAGACTGACGTCCTATTAATAAAAGTTTTCTAGCATGGGAAATTTTGGAAAATACGCTTTCGCACTCAAATGTAGGTTTTACGCAAATGCGTATATCAGGCACAACATTCGGGCGCGCGCGCGCGCGCGCGTGCATGCGTATGGAAACGCTAACAGGAGCTGGCTAGGGTACGGTATGAAATAAAATTCACACGTGCTATGGTATTGCAGCAACCTCATATGAAAGGGGATTATAACAGTAATTTGAACCTGGAGTAATTCAATGAATAGAAAATTGCTTTTATTAATCCCCGCTCTCTCTCTCTCTCTCTCTCTCTCTCTCTCTCTCTCTCTCTCTCTCTCTCTCTCTGTGTGTGTGTGTGTGTAGGAAAGTCGATGGTTCTGACTGGGAATATTTTCATATGGTCAAGTTCCCGGAACGTCCATTTCTCTCTCTCTCTCTCTCTCTCTCTCTCTCTCTCTCTCTCTCTGTAGGGAATGTTTTCATATGGTCATGTTTCCGAACGTCCATTCTCTCTCTCTCTCTCTGTCTGTCTGTCTGTCTGTCTGTTTTCTCTCTCTCTCTCTCTCGGAAAGTCGATGGCTCTGACTGGGAATATTTTCATATGGTCAAGTCCAGAACGTCCATTTCTCTCTCTCTCTCTCTCTCTCTCTCTCTCTCTCTCTCTCTCTCATCCAACAGCAGCATCCAATGAAATCAATGGGTTCCCTCTCTTTCATCACATTTAATTAAATAATAGAGCAGCGGAATTCAGGTCTAATCTTTTTTGCAACTATTTTCTTTTTAATTTGAGTTCACAAGGAAATTGAATTTCATTCCTGTTTTTGTATCTTTTTTTTTTTAGTTTCTATCAGCCCCTCTCTTCCGGAGTAGATGGTGTACTGATAGGAATGCTATTTTCATATGCTTTCTTTTTGCTGGGTAAGGATTCATTCTCTCTCTCTCTCTTCTCTCTCTCTCTCTCTCTCTCTCTCTCTCTCTCTCTCTCTCTCTCTCCGGAATCAGATGGTGTAGTTCTATAGTATTTTTATATGTTTTATTTATCTACAGAATAGTCATTCTCTCTCTCTCTCTCTCTCTCTCTCTCTCTCTCTCTCTCTCTCTCTCTCTCTCTCTCTCCGGAATTATGTGACACATTTCTATAGTATTTTTATACAGTTTTTTATCTACAGAATAGGCATATTCCCTCTCTCTCTCTCTCTCTCTCTCTCTCTCTCTCTCTCTCTCTCTCTCTCTCTCTCTCTCTCTCTCTTTATATTAAAAAATACAAAATCAAAAGAAGTCTCTCTCTCTCTCCGAAAGCCAATGGTACCGGCTGGGAATATTTCCATATGGTTATCTTCCCAGAATGTTAATTTTTCTCTCTCTCTCTCTCTCTCTCTCTCTCTCTCTCTCGGAAAGTCAATGGCACCGACTGGGAATATTTTCATATGGTTATCTTTCCAGAATGTTCATTTCTCTCTCTCTCTCTCTCTCTCTCTCTCTCTCTCTCTCTCTCTCTCTCCAGAGCTTCCATGGAGGCACGGAAGTATTCTAAGAAAGTGGGAAATGTCTTTTACTGGCCATGCAAATGTCATACACGATTTTATGGCGCTTACCGGCCAAGATGAGGACGGCCATTATCCTCTTTCCTGACTTATGGGACAGGTTTTTGTTTTGAAGTCCGGTGGCATTTTGGCGGAGATTGTTGAAGTAATGAGGTTTTTTATGATTAGGTTGCTTCTTTGCCGAAATTAGATTTTTTTTTGTTAGGTTTTGCATGAATTGTTTTATATTAATAAGTGTCGGTGTTTTCGTGAACATGAATGGAATGCAGTGATCTTATGGGGAACATTTTTATAATTTTTAACATAACATATCTTGTTATTGTAATGTTAATTCATATTGTTATCTCTCTCTCTCTCTCTCTCTCTCTCTCTCTCTCTATATATATATATATATATATATATATATATATATATATATATATATATATATATATATATATATATATATATATATATATATATATATATATTTCTGATTCTGATTCACATTACTGGATCGAACCTGGTCTCAGTCGAAAGGCAAGGGTTAGCAGCGCCCTTGCCTTTCAATTGGCAGAGCTGGGTCTGATCCTGATGTGAGTCAGAAATTTATATATATATATATATATATATATATATATATATATATATATATATATATATATATATATATATATATATATATATATATATATATATATATATATATATATTATATATATATTATGTTATTCTCTCTCTCTCTCTCTCTCTCTCTCTCTCTCTCTCATCTGTCACCCAATGCAAATATTGGATTTATGGCCCATCCAGACATATTTTGTCGCTACATTTGTTAAAGATATACGTCCCTGTTTTTTTTTTTTTTTTTTTTACCTCTTCTCGGTTCCCCGTGTTTGTCTCGCTGCCCCTTTGTCTCTGACGTATGGGCAGTCCTTTTTATTCCTCTTATTTATTCTCTTTTTTTTTTTTTCATCTTCTGAATTCTCCCTCGTTCCCTTATTCCGTATTCTTTAATCATTCTTCCCCCTTTCCGCCGTACCTCATCTTTTATTATCATTATTCGTTTTCCTTTTTTATTTATTGCCTCTTTGTCCGGTCGGCTCCCTTGGAAGATGATAGAATTCGGGTGGTCGGTTTTATTATTTTCGGGGGGGTTCGTGGGGGGGGGCTCTCTGTCTGTCTGGAAGAAGAAGAAGAAGAAGGAGAAGAAGGAGAAGAAGAAGAAGACGACGATGAAGATAAGGAGGAGGAGAAGGAGGAAAGAAAAGGAGAAGAAGAAGAAGAAGAAGAAGAAGAAGAAGAAGAAGGATGATGATGATGATGATGATGATGATTATGAGGAGGAGGAGGAGGAGGAGGAGGAGGAGGGGGAGAAGAAGAAGAAGAAGATGAAGGTGAGGAGGAGGAGAAGGAGAAGGAAAAGGAAAAGGAATCAGAAGAAGAAAAAGAAGAAAAAGAAATAGAAGAAGCAAAAGCTAAAGCAGAAGAAGAAGAAGAAGAAGAATTATCATCACTCTTTCTGTCTGTCTGGGAGAAGAAGAAGAAGAAAAATAAGAAAAAAAGAAATTAGAAGATGAAGAAGAAGTATCATCACTCGAGTGTCCACTTTTCTCAGCATGTTTTCTCATTATTCATTTATTTATCAGTGCATTTTCCCCCTCTTTTGGTTTTCCTCAATTAGCATCCCATATTTCGTTAAGAGAAGGGGAACTCGTTTTTATTTACTCCCCCCATTTTTTTTTTTTTTTTTTTTTTTTTTTTTGTCATATTAACACATTTATCAAAAATCTTTTCCGTTTCATCTCTCTGAGTTTTACCCGCGTACATGAATCAGTGAATTATAATGTTATTCATTTATGCATTTTTGTTTATACTTTCTCCTCTCTGTTCATTTATTCATCAGTGATTTTTTTTTACTCATGTATTCGGAGTTCCGGAGTCCGTTAAGAGAGAGAGAGAGAGAGAGAGAGAGAGAGAGAGAGAGAGAATAAACCCCATTCTATCTTTTCGTAAATAAGAAAATAGATTTTTCTTATATTTCTGTTACTAATTAATTTAATCGTTACTGGTATTTTTTCTTCATTCCAATTTAAATATTTCGTCAAGATTAAAAAAATCTTTTGAAAGAATTTCTTTTAATTCTTATGAATATTTTTTTTAATACATCGTTCCATTTATTCATTAGCTCTTTAGTGGATGTTTTTTTTTTTTTTTGTCTCCTTTACTCAGACTTCCCCAGTTTTTAGAGAGAGAGAGAGAGAGAGAGAGAGAGAGAGAGAGAGAGAGAGAGAGAGAAGAAAAAACTCTTTCACCCATTCCCCAAGTCTCCTTTTACTTAGACTTCGCCAATTTTTCGAGAGAGAGAGAGAGAGAGAGAGAGAGAGGAAAAAACTATCTCTTTTTCCCCCCTCCCTCCCCCACCCCTCCCCAGGGGTGGAAAATAGGACATCTGGGAGCTGTTGATCCGAAATACCCCCTGAACCCCGAGGTGCATCAATTTACCAGATTGAGCTGAAGGGAGCATAAAAGATGTAGTGATAACCATCTCCTTCCCCCCCTTTACCCCCTCCCCTTCCCCTACCCCCTCCCCTAAGCCCCTACCACCTCTTTCTCTTCGATCCGTATCCCCCACTGTAAGAGGGGGGGGCCAGATGTGATATGGTATTATCCTTCAAAGTGGGAGGGGGATGGTTTGGGAGGGGGAGGGGAAGGGGGAAGGGAGTTAGCATCCAAGCATCTCACAAACGGTGATGAGCGGTGATATTCTATGGTTATATGGCGTATTAATCTTCGGTAGTATCCTCTCTCTCTCTCTCTCTCTCTCTCTCTCTGAGACGCCAAAAAAAAGAAAAAAAAGATAATCGGATCCGTTATCTCTTAGAGCAAGAATCCAATATGATTAATCTCGAGGGGATGCAGGAGAGAGAGAGAGAGAGAGAGAGAGAGAGAGAGAGAGAGAGAGAGAGATTATCCGCTGGGGATAACAAACATACCGGTCTGATTATCTGTAGGGGGGGGGTACTGGTGGGGAATGTGGAGGGGGGATACTACACACCACTCGTACGTCGAGAGATATCACGACAGTGATTGACTGTGACAGGAGATACTCGGCAATTATTCTGAGGAAAATGTGGAGGACGGGAAATTATTCGTGGGATGTGACTGGATTTGTGTCGCAAGACAGCGGGATACACTAATGATATTGTTTGTTACGGAAGCAAAGACGAGTATTTATGTTATGACATTCCAGGTAGGTTGATTGTGAGGTATACCTGTCATTGCTTATCACAGGCGTTGGGTCAGGTATTTGTGAGAGATACGTGTGCAGTTGCTTGCAGAGGTGACTGTCTTTTAATTGTTTGTGTGTTGGGTCAGTTATTTGTGAGAGATGTGCGTGCAGTTGCTTGCAAAGGTCGCCACTGCCTGTTGATTGATTGCTTTCTAAAGGTCTTGCTTCGTGCGGAAGTCGAGAGTCAAATACATCGCATTCCGTATTCTTTTATTGACTTGTTTCATTTTAAAGATTATTCTTTCCTGTATAGGGGAGATATTTATTTATTCACATTTTTTATTTTTGCATATATCCTCTGTTTCTTACTTTCATTTTTTTTTTTATTATTTAGTTGGGGTTTTGTTTCTGTCGAGACATTTTCCTGAGCTCTGCAATTCCTAGCTAATTCCAAGAAAATGTCTGGTTATGAATAAGAAACTTAATAAAAGAATATCCAAGGATTATAAAAACCATATCTTGGAATTCTGCTAACAGGTAAAAGTTCTGAGATACACAACATATACATATATATATATATATATATATATATATATATATATATATATATATATATATATATATATATATATATATATATATATTTCTGAGGCAATCTCTCATGCTTGTGAGGACGTCGTTACATAATATTGAATTTTTGTCCGTAATTGCCTCGACTTTCTTTATTCTGTTCAAGTTTCACAAGGCGACAGTATCTGCGAATTTGTAGCCAAGGGAGAATATATAATATATAATGTATAATATTTCCTTTTAACCTATTCATCATCATCGCTTCAAAAGCCTTACTCTGATGGTCATATGTACATTGCATAATTTATGTCCCTGGTCACTTCTCTGTACGTTCGCATTGTACGTTGTTGATGACGTCATCGGTTAACCGCAGATAGATTGTAACAGTATCAAGAATTCTTCTCGAAAACCAGTCTGTATTCATTGTGGTTAATTGGGGGCATTGGGCGATTGTCAGATTAACCACTGGGGCATTGTGACAATACCAACTAACTTGAATGGAACTGAAGTACCATTTTATAAAAACTTCTCTAAAACCAACCGGTATTAATTGGGGCATTGGGCGATTCTCAGATTAACCGCCGGGGCATTTGGTTAACTCGAAACTGTGTGTCTTTGACGATTATGAATGACATAATGAGGTGATTATTGATAGGAAGATAATTTTTATCTCTATATCAGTGGACCGATTTCATTCTCGTGGGAAAATATATATGATGTAGACAGCAGCCGCTATCGTAATAGATAACATTTACTTACTCATATTATTTTTAGTTTTCTCTCCGGCCTCAGATCTTAAAAACCACTGAGGCTAGAGGGCTGCAAATTGGTATGTTGATCATCCACCCTCCAATCATCAAACGTGCAGGCTGTTTGATCAATACGCAAACTATCCTTCATCCTTTGAAGCCAAGTTAAGGGTAGTTATAATACTGAAACAAACGCCATGTATTATATACATGTATAATTTATATATGTATACATACATACATATATATGTTTAGAGAAGGACTGAGCATTATATATATATATATATATATATATATATATATATATATATATATATATATATATACCATTGTAACTTTCCACCTGTCCATATTCTATAGTGAACAGGGCACAGAAACAAGTGCCCGAAATATATGGTTTCAAATGTTTTAAATAGTGTTTTATGGGCCTTCTTATTTTATATTACACTGTAGTATTACAGGAAAAGACATTCATGTATATATATATATATATATATATATATATATATATATATATATATATATATATATATAATGCTTAATCCTTCTATAAACAAAATCCACTCATAAATTCAACTCCCTTCCTCCCCTCCTCTTTCCCTCCCCTCCTCCCTCCCCCACTCTTCCCCTGCTCCACTCCCCCCCCTCCTCCCCTCCTCTCCTCTCTTCTTCCCCTGCCCCTCTCCCCTTCCCACCCCTCACCTCCCCCCACTCTTCCCCTGCTCATCTCACCCTCCCCCTCCTCTTCCCCAGCCCCTCCCCCTTCCCCAGCCCTCCCCTGCCATCTCCCTCCCACAGGACTCACCTATAACTTCCCATGGATCGGTTCCTCCGAGTTTCTTGTGCGTCATTTAATGGGGGGGGGGGGTTGAAGGAGGGGTTCCCTGGGCGAAGACAAGCGTATTAAAAGGAGTCCGTTGGTTTTTAATGGGCCAATAGTAGCACTTTATCGTCCCTGGTAATAATAATAATAATAATAATAATAATAATAATAATAATAATAATACTCCATATTCAAAAAGTACCTCATATAATCAACACCATGTCTTTGCTCTTAATATTATTACCAATTAAAATTAAAAAAACAAAGCTTCAGATTCCACGCCACCCAAATATATTCTAGACACCCATATCAGGACGAGATCGGTTCGCGACAAGTCACAACGATAGCGGTGACAATGTCATTACCAGGTATATAGCATTGCTTAATGACTCTGACGAGGTCTGACAGGGTTGTTAGCAAGTCTTGTTTTGGCTAGAGGTGAGGTTGTAATGAGGTTGTTATTGCGTTATCTCGGTGTTGTTATTGGTTTTTAGTTTTCTGTAAACGAAGGCTGCTGAGATGGCTATTCGTCCGTCCGTCCTCAGATCTTAAAAACTGCTGAGGCTAGAGGGCTGCAAGTTGGTATGTTGGTCATCCACCCTCCAATCATTAAACATACCAAATTGCAGCCCTCTAGCCCCAGTAGTTTTTATTTTATTTAAGGGTAAGTTTAGCCATAATCGTGCTTCTGGCAACGATGTAAGTCAGGCCACCACCGGGCCGTAGTTAAAGTTTCATGGGCCGTTGCTAATACAGAATTATACCGAGACCACCGAAAGATAGATCTATTTTCGGTGGCCTTGATTCCACGCAGTAGCGGCTGTACAGAAAACTCGATTGCGCCGAAGAAACTTCGACGCATTTTTTTACTTGTTTTTCCTTCATATTAAATCGGTATCATGAATCCTTTATATGATACACCCTTTGTGAAGATGATTTTTATGAGAGAGAGAGAGAGAAAGTTTATCAAACCTTTAATGCTGTAAACATTCCAAAGTTCTACCATTCCAGAGCATCTAGTAACGACGTGCCAGATCTGTTGGGAACTCATAAAAATAAAATAAAAATAAAAAAAAGAAAATTGGGGGGGAGGGGGTGATAGGACGATAAATAGTTGGTGTATATTCTGGTCCGACCAACGCGAATTAGAAAGAAGAAATATGTGGAAAGCAAGCAAGAACAACGCGGAGGGTGATAGTTAATGGATTAGTGACTTCGTTAACATTATCGCCTCTGCGTCGTAAATAAGAGCGAATGTATAATTTGCACTCCTCTGACTGTGTACTTGGGAGTAATTCATGCCATTAGTTTGCTTTCACTCCTGAAATGTATCAATTCGTTGTAACTCCAACGCTCAGTGGCGACTTGTAACATCTATAATGTATCTTGCCAGTCCCTGGTAATTTATGAGCGCGCTGGGAATAAAATGTTCGAAAAACGTTGCAGTATTTGTAGATCTTTCCGCGTTCGAAGTAGGAATTTTTATTCGTCAAAAGCTTCGTACTTGAATACTGCAGCTTTACTGAAGGTTCTTCCTCCTGTTACACCTTGCAACAACCTACTCTCAGTTTCCTTTCCAGCGCTGAATGATTTCATAGGACCCAGTGCATGTTCTTTGGCTTAAATTCTATATCCAATCCCATTCCATTGAACACCGCAGCCGAGAAATTCTTATAAATGCCAAGGAAAAATGAGGCGGTATTCAGAGTTTCACTTTACCAATCCGGACTCCCCATCAATCGCCTGAGAAAGATTACTTGCCTGGAAGTTCATGAGGAATTAAGCGTTTTAGAAACTGGACCGACAGTCCTTCAAGTCATTGTCACAGATCTCGGAAGTGACTGGAGAAAGTTCGTGAATAATATTGGTAAGAGAGAATAGAATGGAATACAGGATATAGGACAAAGGCCAAGCACTTGGACCTGTGAGGTCATGCAGCGCTGAAAGGGAAATTGAGAGTAGGTAGGTTTGAAAGGTGTAACAGGGGGGGAGAACCTCGCAGTCGCACTGTGAAACAATTGTTAGGAGAGGGTGGAAAGTCAGATGGAAGAAAGAGAATATGAAAGCAGGTGCAGTGAAAAGAATGAAAGAGGCTGCAGCTAGGGGCCGAAGAAGGGACGCTGCAAAGACCCTTAAGTAATGCATACAGTGCACCATGTGAGGTGCCCTGATGGCACTACCCCCTACGGGCAAATATTGGTAGCAGAGAAATCTGGACTAGCCATAGATAAGTTTATCTTGGTATGAACAAAATTCCAGACATTTGGAACCCAAGTAGAGAGACCCCATTGGAAAGGTTTCACTTCAGACTTTGAGCTAAGCAGGTAGAACTCAGTAAATCAGATTCAAACAGGCAAGTACCAGAAAGTGAAGATTTTTCATAAAGCTAAGAATTATACTGATGTCACACTTTGAAAAACGGTACTAACTGGAGTAACTGATGCAATAAAAGTTTAATAAGACTTAGAGGTACAAGGGATATGTGGTGTTGCTCCAGAAAACATTGGAGAACCTTTGGAATGTGGCATTGTTCCAGAAAACCTTTGGAATGTGGCATTGCTCCAGAAAACAAGGGAGAGCCTTTGGAATGTGGCATTGCTTCAGAAAACATGGGAGAGCCTTTGGAATGTGGCATTGCTTCAGAAAACATGGGAGAGCCTTTGGAATGTGGCATTGCTCCAGAAAACACGGGAGAGCCTTTGGAATGTGGCAGTGCTCCAGAAAACATGGGAGAGCCTTTGGAATGTGGCATTGCTCCAGAAAACATGGGAGAGCCTTTGGAATGTGGCATTGCTCCAGAAAACATAGGAGAGCCTTTGGAATGTGGCATTGCTTCAGAAAACATGGGAGAGCCTTTGGAATGTGGCATTGCTCCAGAAAACATGGGAGAGCCTTTGGAATGTGGCATTGCTCCAGAAAACATAGGGAGAGCCTTTGAATGTGGCATTGCTCAGAAAACATGGGAGAGCCTTTGGAATGTGGCATTGCTCCAGAAAACACGGGAGAGCCTTTGGAATGTGGCATTGCTTCAGAAAACATGGGAGAGCCTTGAATGTGGCATTGCTCCAGAAAACATGGGAGAGCCTTTGGAATGTGGCATTGCTCCAGAAAACATGGGAGAGCCTTTGGAATGTGGCATTGCTCCAGAAAGCATGGGAGAGCATTTGGAATGTGGCATTGCTCCAGAAAACATGGGAGAGCCTTTGGAATGTGGCATTGTTCCAGAAAGCATGGGAGAGCATTTGGAATGTGGCATTGCTCCAGAAAACATGGGAGAGCCTTTGGAATGTGGCATTGCTTCAGAAAACATGGGAGAGCCTTTGGAATGTGGCATTGCTCCAGAAAACATGGGAGAGCCTTTGGAATGTAGCATCCATTAACAAACTCTCCCATCTTTTCGTAGCTGAGAGGAAGATGGAAGAATCAAGTTGACAGATGCAGTAACAAGGAAGAGCATTGCTTGAGGATTGCAACTTCATACTTGAAAACTTGCCGTGAGAGCTGAAAGGTCCTCTCTCCTGGTAGTGCCACCCCCTCCTGGTTACATCTTATTAACCAGAATGGTTAATCTTTATATGTTATGTAGAAGCGAAAGCAAAGATAAAATGCAGTTCTCATTGCACTGGACATGAGTGATCTTGGGAAAATTAAATGCACTAAGAGAACAAGTAAAATCGAGTTTTCTGTACGTCGTATAATCTCATCTCTCTCTCTCTCTCTCTCTCTCTCTCCATCCCGTTCCCTGGCCCTTCAAAGAGCCACAACATGGCAGTCAGTCTCTCTCTCTCTCTCTCTCTCTCTCTCTCCCTCCTCCTTCCTTCCCCCTCCCCTCCCCTCCCCTGCCGTGTTCCCACTCTGCTAGAAAATTGGATCCGCAGTCTTTTTGAGCCTTCGTTTAGCTTAAGGAGGAGTTAAGATCGCTTTTATTACGCTGATGTTGTCTCCTGGCATCACTTTACCCGGCTCATGCTCTCTGCCTGCTGGCTTTCTCTCTCTCTCTCTCTCTCTCTCTCTCTCTCTCTCTCTCTCGTGGCGGAGATAAAAGCTTAGTAAAGACAGACTGATTGACTGAGAGAGAGAGAGAGAGTTTGTGTGAATGTGCTTTTAGATGGAAAGAGAGGGAGAGAGAGAATGTGATTGTATTAAAGAGAGAGAGAGAGAGAGAGAGAGAGAGAGAGAGAGAGAGAGAGAGAGAGAGGCAAAAAGTGATTTACTACACGTGTAAGAGAAATGTTTACCAAACTCATGAGAGAGAGAGAGAGAGAGAGAGAGAGAGGGAGAAAATGATTTACTACACATGCAAGAGAAATGTTTACCAAACTCATGAGAGAAAGAGAGATGGTTTGCAAGACTTGAGAGAGAGAGAGAGAGAGAGAGAGAGAGAGAGAGAGAGAGAGAGAGAGAGAGAGAGATGCAATAGACCCCCAAAACGAGATTCTCAGTCGTTTGTAAAGGGACCATCAGTAAACACAAATCCCAAACAAGCAGGCAGACAAGTGAAACGAACTGGTAACCCAAACAAATTAACGAGCAGAGTCAGGGAGATAAAAAGAAACCCAACAAACAAACGAAAGACAGAAGAAGAGAATGAGAGAGAAGTAAGCAAAAGCACACACAAACACCTTTGCTCCCAAGCACTGCAAATTGCCGATGGCGTCGCGAGATACTGGGTCGCAGAAACGGATGAAGACATAAGGGAATATAGCGGCAGCAGCAGTCTCGTCTTGCAAAGTATGCCACGCGCCTGTCTTAAGAAGACACGAGTGTGTGTGTGTGTGTGTGTGTGTGTGTTTGTGTGTGCCTCTGTGTGAAGTGAGGTGTGGGAATATTTAGTACTGGGATTCGTGACACGGGAGACATGCTTATGTATGGGGGTGTGTGTGTGTGTATGTATATATATATATATATATATATATATATATATATATATATATATATATATATATATATATATATATATATATATATCACATTCTCTTTAAGCTACAGTATAATAATTCATGTGGGTGGATGCTAGACATTTTGTGGAGGTACAGAAGTTGTGTTTGTGTATTTTACACACACACACACACACACACACGAAAACACGACTTGCATGTGCCTTCAAACAATATTTGGTATCAACTCATCTTGAATTATTAAACTGTATCTTGAAAGAGAGAATGACTTGCATTCCCTCAATGTCTTATCGTCAGAAGATACGATATTCATTAGGTCTGAAGTGGCCCACAACACCCGTTGAGAGAGAGAGAGAGAGAGAGAGAGAGAGAGAGAGAGAGAGAGAGAGAGAGAGAGAGAGAGAGAATCTCATTATCAAGATTTACTTTTATTCCTCAGACGTATCGCCTTACTTACCTTCTTTTGGCCCTGGGCTATATATTTGTCTATTTATTTTCTCTGTTTTTTTTTTATTTAAAGGGAAAAAAATCAGTTTCTTAAAACTGAGATCTCCTTTGATCAATTGGTGATTTATAATGTTTGAGCGAATGTTTTCTTAAGGAGGAAGTGTTGTGAGTTTGTTATCTTTAAAGAAAGAGAACTGATCTTTCTTTAGCTTTAGACAGATTAAAGAGAGAGAGAGAGAGAGAGCTCTTAGCGACAGATATCTTGGTAAATAAACATTTTCCGTTTTATGTACAGTAGATTCATTTCCATGAAAGCTAGAGAGAGAGAGAGAGAGAGAGAGAGAGAGAGAGAGAAGGGACTGTGAGCGATAAGTGCCTTCTAAAAATAGGCATTTCTTTTTATATGTGTATTCCACTTTCATCAAGGAGAGAGAGAGAGAGAGAGAGAGAGAGAGAGAGAGAGAGAGAGAAATGATAAATATCTTTAAAAAATAAACATTCCCGGTTTTATACAGATTTTTCTTTCATCAAAGTGAGAGATAGAGGTACACACACACACACACACACACACACACACAGAGAGAGAGAGAGAGAGAGAGAGAGAGAGAGAGAGAGAGAGAGAGAGCAAAGAGATTATAGCGTTGGAAACATTTATATTAAATCTCGGGTACGTTACGTCCATCCGTCAGTCAGACGTCACGGGTATAATTCGACCGGTGAATAACTAACTAAGCTGAAGGATTTGATAGAGTTGAATGTTATAAAGACCTCTGTATCGCTCCTCCTCTTCCTCTCCCCCTCCCCTTCTTCCCCTTCCCCCCCTCCTCCCCCTGATACCCCTCCCCTTTTCCTCTACTTCCCCTCACCTTCCTCCTCCCATACCCCTCTCCTCTTCCCCCTCCCTCCTCTAACTTCCGCCCTCCTCTTCCCTCATCTTCCCCCCCCTTTCCCCCTTCATCCCCTCACTTTCCTCCTTCCCTACCCCTCTCCCCTCCCCTCTTCCCCTCCTTCCTTCTAACCCTCTCCCCTCCCATTTCTTCATCCCAATCCCTCTTCCCCTCATTTTTCATCTTCCCCAACCCCTCTCCCTCCCCTCCCCCTTTCTTCATCTTTCCCCCCCCCTCTTTCCCCTCCCCTACCCCTTTCCCCCCCTCATCTTCCCTCCTCCCCTCCCTCCTCTCCCCCCCCCTCTACCCCCTACCCCACACCCCACCCTCCCCCTCCCCTTCCCTCATGTTCCCCTCCTCCCCTCCCTCCCTCCCTCCCCTTTGCTTACCCTGCGGGCAGGAGATTACGACGAAACATACATTGTGCAGCCGTGAGTGACAGCTCATCAGTCACTCAGTCTGAGTCAATAAGGGCACAAATGAGATTAATATCATCGCGGGTTTGTGCCGTAATTGACCGGGATACAACCAGGCCTCTCTCTCTCTCTCTCTCTCTCTCTCTCTCTCTCTCTCTCTCTCCTTTCAATTATATTTAGTTTATATACTGCGTGGTGGGGGCTGGGGAGTGGGGTGGGTGGATTATTGGTTTGGGGGTACCTGGGTCGCTGTTTATGTAATATATACGTTTTACGTTCGTCATAGTTTTGGGTTGTTTTATTTAAACTCTCTCTCTCTCTCTCTCTCTCTCTCTCTCTCTCTCTCTCTCCGAAATACCTGTTTCATTTGTTCATAATAATATACACAACTTAAGCGTTCATGATAAAACTTCTCTGTGTTTTTTTTACTTTGGATATTTCTTTAAACTCTCTTCTTCTTCTTCTTCTTCTTCTTCTTCTTCTTCTTCTTCTTTCTTCTTCTTCTTCTTTTTCTTCTTCTACTTTAGCCTCAGTTTTGTCTCTCGGAGCTCGAGAGAATTTGAGTGAGCGAGAGAGATTTCGCTTGCGTGTGCTTGAAGGAGACAGGTATGTGTGTGTGTTTGTGTGTGTATGTGTGGATGTTTATGTATTGTGTATGTATGTGTGTATGTTTGTTGTGTACATGATTTTGCATATGTGGTTTTTACGTGAATGCTTGTGTGTTAAGGTTTTGTATACGTATGTGCGTGAGTTGGAGGGCGTGGGTGTATCCGTGTTCGTGAGTGTGTGTTTGTGTGTGTATGTGTGTGCGTTTGTGTGTGTTTGCAGAACTGACTTTGGAAAGGCCTTGTTCCTTATTTGCGAAGCCTTTGTTGCTAAACTCCTCTTCCCTCCTCCCTTCGCTCTCCCCCCACCCCCAGAATGCAAACATCAACGAGTACCCCCTTCCCACATTGCTCTCCCCCTTCCCTTACCCTCCCATCCTCCCCCACTCCCCAAGCATCTCTCTTTTCCCCTCCTCCCCATGCAAAGCAAACAACAACGAGTACCCTTCACATATCACTCTCCCCTTCCCCAACCATTCCATTCCCCTTTCCCTCCTTCCCCTTTTTTTCTCACCCCACTCCCACTCCCCAAACACCCTCTTCTCCCCTCCCGCAGGGCAAACAGCAATAAGTACCCCCTTACACACATCACTCTCCCCTTCCTTACCCCTCCATTCCCCTTCCCTTTTTTTCTCACCCCTCCCCCTCCCCAAACATCCTCATCTCCCCCACCTTCAAGCAAACAACAACGAGTACCCCTTCACGCATCACTCTCCCCTTCCCCTACCCCCTTAACCCCCTCCCCTTAACCTCCCATCCCCTTCCCAAACACCTGACTGTGCCCTCGACCCGCAGACTTCATCGTGTTTACATACGTATGTTTGTGGCGCTATCTTTCGATTGGAGTGCCCACTCCAAATATTCATTCGCTCGAGAGGTGGACGAAGTGACGGATAGAAGAAGAAGAAGAAGAAGAAGAAGAAGAAGAAGAAGAAGAAGAAGAAGAAGAAGAAGAAATAAAAAGGATGTGATAAATAAGGTCGGTGGCGTATCGACTTTCGACTGAGAATGAGTAATGACAATTACGTTATCATAAAATTATGTTTATTTGTTTTTTGTTGTCATTTTCGGTTTCGTGGTTTGGTGTCTTCACGATTTTTTCAAAGGATATTATCTGTTATCTTTTTTTTTGGTAATTTTTTTTCTCTCTCTCTCTCTCTCTCTCTCTCTCTCTCTCTTTTCTTTCTTCTGTCTCCTCTCTTTTAAAATCATCAATTTTTTTTGTAATTTTTTTTTCTCTCTCTCTCTCTCTCTCTCTCTCTCTCTAAAATCTCATTTTATATTTATTTAAATCAATAATTATTAAATTTATATATATTGTGGTACACACAAAAATTCGCTCTAGGTTTTATATTTGTGCAAACACGTAAACATATATATATATATATATATATATATATATATATATATATATATATATATATATATATATATATATATATATATATATATATATATATATATATATATACACGGAAGAGAGTGAGATTATAAATTTTAAAGCGGCATATTTCGAAAGCTACCATTAACCTCGACGAACAGGCAATATACGTTTGTCTGTGTATATGTCTGTGTGTATGTATGTATGTGTGTTTGCGTAGTACACTCACACAAAATATTTATTCGGCAAATATGTCAAAAGTATCAACTGTTATCGTCCACTCCCATCTCTGCATATTTCAAGAAGTTTGCGCCCATTGATAATTCAGGCTGGTCGGTAAAGTGGAAGTTTACCTGGCCCACTATTGAGTGACGGCTGTTCAACTGCTTGTGAAATATTGCGCACTTATCTCTCTCTCTCTCTCTCTCTCTCTCTCTCTCTCTCTCTCTCTCTCTCTCTCTCTCTCTCTCTCAGATTTGTCTTTTAGTAGCGACTAAAATGTGCTGCATTATATATATGCAGCTGGTCTCACTTAAGATTGATGTGCTATATAGGGGAGACCGGGGCTAGTTGCATACAGGGGTAGGTTGATACACTCCCAATATCTTCATCATATGGCAACAGTTGGCGCCGAGGTTCTTGAGACAGTTAGGCGTCAGTATCAGCCTTATCCTCGCCGAGTACAAAACAAGCTGATCACCCGTCTGCCAAACTACAAGCAAAAACTGTTTTTGCATACCCTGAAATAAATATTCCGACCTTTCTTATTATTTTCATAGAGCTTAATGAAACTTATGTTCATGCAAAATAATATGATTTTTTTGAAATAGCTGTCTTTACGCCTCATATGTGATGAGACTTCATTTTCCCATAATTCAAATGAATACCAAAATTTATGAGAGAAGGAAAATAATTCGCTCGGGGCTAGTTGTTACAATCAGTAACAACTTGCCCCCGTATGATATATAGTTGTAACAACTTGCCCCATACGGAAGACATTTTTATTTATTTATCTAATTATCTATTTCATATTTCAGGATTATCAAACATGGTTAGGACCTACAAAAGAAAGACAGATAGAGCTGATAGGTGTAACACAGCAATTTTGGAGTTGGCAGCCGAGCGTGTCATTTGTCATAAAGAGAGTTTACGAAGAGTGGCTAAAGATTACCAGGTAGGTCTAGATTACTTGATTTCGCTTATATTTTTCATTATATGGATGGTTGATATATATATATATATATATATATATATATATATATATATATATATATATATATATATATATATATATATATATATATATATATATATATATATATATTTGATTGAATGAAATTGACACTAATCACACCTTCTTTTCATTTCAGATCAGTTTTATGACCTTACATCGATACTGCAAAAACAACAAAGGTGCTAGGGCTAGCCCTATTTCTGCTGGATACAAACAACCAAGACTGATATTTAGTCCTACTCATGAGAAGTTACTGGTTGAGTACATATTAAAGGCTTCAAAATTTATTATGGGTTGACACCTAAAGAAGTACGGGCATTTGCATATGAATTTGCAGTTAGTAACATAATCAAAGTACCAACAAATTGGACTAGAACACAGATGGCTGGACCAGACTGGTTTTCTTGTT
Organism: Macrobrachium rosenbergii; assembly: GCF_040412425.1. NCBI lineage: Eukaryota > Metazoa > Arthropoda > Malacostraca > Decapoda > Palaemonidae > Macrobrachium > Macrobrachium rosenbergii. The sequence goes on along the minus strand of NC_089785.1, from coordinate 21,499,634 downwards.
TCATGAAAAGGAACCCTACTCTCTCACTGAGAACACCAGAGGCAACAAGTCTTAGCAGGGCCTAAGCTTCAATAGACACAATGTTGGACTCTTTTCAATAAGCTTGGTGAAGTTTTGCAAAGACATAAATTTCAGTGTCATGATATCTATAATATAGATGAGACAGGCATAACCACAGTGCAGAAACCAACTCGCATTGTTGCTGGTAAAGGAGCCAAGCAAGTAGAGCGATGACATCTGGAGAGAGAGGAGCTCTTGTGACACTAGTTACTGCGATCAGTGCTAGTGGTAACACAGTTCCACCAATGTTTGTGTTCCCTCGAGTTAATTTCAGGGATCATTTTATCAGGGATGGACCTCCTGGATGCATTGGAGCAGCACACCAATCTGGATGGATGACTGGGGAAAACTTCATAATCTTTATGAAACATTTTGTGTCAGTGACAAGGTGCACAAAAGACAAACCTGTTCTAATCCTTCTGGACAATCATGACTCCATGTAAGTTTAGAGCTGATAGACTACTGCAGGGACAATGGAGTTGTCCTTGTTACTTTCCCACCTCACTGTTCACACAGGCTTCAACCTTTGGATGTAAGTGTTTATGGGCCCTTTAAAAGTACTTTAATGAATCATGTGACAGCTGGCTGAAAAATCATCCTGGGAAGACAATGACCATATATGATTTGCCAGGAATTGTTGCCAGTGCATTGCCTAAGGCCACAACAATGGACAACATACAAAAAGGGTTCAAGGTGACAGGTATTTTTCCTACAATCAGGATGTCTTTGGGGACGATGAATTTCTTCCTGCTGATGTTACTGATCGTCCAGAAGAAAATCCACAGGATATACCTGTAGTTGTAGAAGCCACAGAACTGGGTAATGAAACCAAAGCAAATAATGAAAGCCCATTACAACCTACTAAAGTTTGCATAGGCTACATGATTCCTACCTGTGAACCTCCTCAGGACCATCCAGCTCCCCATAACAAAACAAGCCTCGAGAATATGATTCCAAACCCTGTTGCAAGCACAAGCAAGGATGGTTTAGATAGACCTTACAAATTCCAATCACCTCCTTCTATAAAGACAGAACAAAGACCTATAGGAGAAATCAAAACTCCAGAGGAGCTGCGACCATTCAAAAAAGGCTAGCCCAAGAAAGGCTCAAAGATGAAACAAAAGAAAACGCCACACAGCAATACTAACAGACACGCCTGAGAAGATGAAACTACAGAAGCACAATGAGGATTCACAAGGAAAAAGGCTCAAGAGTAAAACCTGTAAAAGGAATCTGAACAACAAAGGGTTTCTGAAGTCTGGTGGAAATAAGAACAGAAAGAACATTGAAGATTATTGGTGTCTTGCATGTGGTGGTGAATGGTCAAATTCAGCCTCAGGGAGCAATGGGTGCAATGCATCAAATGCAAAGATTGGGCCATGAAAGTTGCACAAATGAAAGTGTTCATTATGTATGTGACCTCTGTAAAATGAAGTGTTAACTGATTTCATTTGTTTTTTTAAGGATATGAATCTTTTTATATTTTGTAACAACATACCCCATGGTCTGTAACATAACTTGCCCCCATATGGGGCAAGTTGTATACAAAAAAGTTTTTCTGCAATTTTGTATTATATTCAGAATTGAAAAAGTATATAACCTTTTTGTTACATGATTATGATACACATACAATAAACTTTTCACAGCATAAATTTGATTAAGTTTCCTTCATTAGATATTGAATTAGAGGCAAAAATTGTAAAATTGTTACAACTAGCCCCAGTCTCCCCTAGCGTTAGTGGACCATTCTCTCTCTCTCTCTCTGAGATTTGTCTTTTAGTAGCGACAGCATTATACCACATTATATATACAACTGGTCTCACTTAAGACTGATATTATACTATAATAATCATTTTCTCTCTCTCTCTCTCTCTCTCTCTCTCTCTCTCTCTCTCTCTCTCTCTCTCTCTCGTAGCTATTCAAATTCTGGGGTTTTGGTATAGTTAAGATTAAGCGTTCGAATTCCAAATTTATTATTATTATTATTATTATTATTATTATTATTATTATTATTATTATTAGTCGCAGTAGTGTATGTAGGCAAAATGTTAAAACAGCTCTCTGGAGATTTGATAGATATAACATGTAGAACACAAAATAAATATAAATAAACCATCAACAAGTTGACATACAAACACTATATATAAGAGAGAGAGAGAGAGAGAGAGAGAGAGAGAGAGAGAAGAATATTCTATGACCAAAGGAACGGAGAATTTTAACTCGATGAGAAATGTCAAATACATAAGACTGAGAGAGAGAGAGAGAGAGAGAGAGAGAGAGAGAGAGAGAGAGAGAGAGAGAGAGAGACTCTTGAATTCTCTTCCACCAGCCGGTCGGTCTGTGTTCCTATGCTCCTACCGGTAATGGCTGGTTGTTGGAGGGGGGGCGGGGCGGAGGGCGGTTGCTGGCGATGGATATTAAAGCTTCTCGTAATGTTGTTGTTTGTTGAGCCAAGTTTCGAAAAAGGAAGGTCTTCAAAACATTACGGAAGTGTAAGCAATCAGGAGCCCTACTTAGAGAGAGAGAGAGAGAGAGAGAGAGAGAGAGAGAGAGAGAGAGAGAGAGAGAGAGAGAGAGAGAGAGGACGTCTGTAGTCCCACGGTCTAATTTTAGTGGTTGCTTAGAAAATCCTTTTAGATTTTACATTGCCGACGTTTCAAGAATAATATCTGTAATCAAATGGTTTCAGCATGAGAGAGAGAGAGAGAGAGAGAGAGAGAGAGAGAGAGAGAGAGAGGTCTCTAATCCCCCAGTCTAACCTTGGTAATTCCTCAGAAATTCCTTTTAAATTTCTCGTTGTCAGCTTAACAAGAGAAATATTTGTAACTACATGCTCTAACCTTTACGTTCCAGTCAATAATTTTTACCTTTTTTAATTTTTCAGAGATAAATTCAAAGAGTCTTTGTTTAGTGGTATAGTATAGTAGCCGCAGGATACTATTTCTTCAGTAAAAAAAAATTAACAACAAACAAAAAAAAGAACGTTCTCCATTATTGCTAATGTACATAAACTTCGTAAAATAAGTGATCAAATAAACTTAATCCGATAAAATATGAAAGATTCAAATCGCACTGAGTCTAGAGACATCTATCATTAAAACTCTACTAAGGTAAACCTTCTCGCTTATCGATTATAATTTATAGATTTACAGCAAGTACGGTTACAGTTTCAGGTGCCTGTCGATCTTACAGGCGGCGAGAATGAAGTACAATGTATTTTGTATGACAATAGCTCGTTAATAGTCTGCCTAACATTTAATTTGAAATTTATGGCTCTATAAATCATGAAGTCCGCGAGGCGCTTGGTGAATGCAGCGTGTGTTTAGTTGAATTGACAAAAAGGTTAATGGAAAGGAATACTGTGAATAATGAAGGGGATTAGAGCAGAGTTAGCGAGAACAATTGAAAGCGTCCGAGAATAAATAATAGTGCGTGGAAGTAAAGAAAAAAAAGTATTAAAGTTTGAAGAATGTGGAGTGGAGAGAGAGAGAGAGAAGGTTTTTACTTGCGAGTTATTGCCGCAGGTTTGTGAGCAAGTGATTGAGAGGTTGATTCTGAAATGTGAAGGGTGGGTTTGATTGAGGGTTGAGGCCACTAAAGAGTGAATGAGAGGAATCTAACTTTTCTTTATATATAAGGGAACAGGTGGTGGAGTAAAAGTGATAGGATTACTTGGTATAAGTGGGATGGTCTGTGGAGTGGTTCTGGTCGATGGTATATGGGAAGAATAGTGTCTTTGTATGGTACAAAACAAGACTTGACTGTAAGAAAATACTTGCGTGAGTTGTTGTTCAATGTAATGTTCAAATATCTTGTAGCACAGAAGACAACTTCCTGACACAGAGTGGTTGACTGTAGAGATGGGGTCAGTTGGTGAAAATTCACAAAATTTAAAAAATTCAAGACACGGGTTGTTTACAGATTAGTCCACTGATACGCTAAAGAAATAGAAGCTTAACGGTATCACAAATAGAAACAGAACGATAGTTGTGTAAGTATTTAGACGCAGTGACGCCAGATGCAGAAGAATGCAGCGGAGGAAGAGGGTCTCAGGGAAAACACGGCTCCAAGTATACACTACATGTTAGCCTCAGAAGCTGAAGAAGTATTTTAAACTGGAGAGCAATCAGCGGTATTTCTGTAAGAGAAGGAGTTGAAAGAAGATTGAGATCTTGGTCTTGCTACTCGGGAACGCCTGTAGAACGCCTGTTGATCTCTTCTAGATAGCTGAACTGAGAAAGGCTGAACGATTTTAACTTGCATTAACACTTGAACTTGTGCAGGGGGATTTTAAATAATCATAGCACCAATTAGTCTACAAAGAAGAAGGTGTAGCTTTCATTGCAAATGATATAAAATGTTTAGGCCTATTGGTTGAACTTGTGCAGGAGGATTTGAAATGATCATAGCACCAAGTAGTCTACAAAGGAGAGGGTGTAGCTTTCATTGCAAATGATATAAAATGTTTAGGCCTATTGGGTGGAATTAGAACTATAAACTACTATGTATGTTTATTGTCTTGAACGAGAAATGAGGAGGCAGGGGCTTATCTGATGAGATATTACACCAAGAATAAGTTGATAAATATGTGCGAAGTTTCTCGTTGTTGACATTATATTTGTGCTAGTCTATTACTGTTAACTCCACGTTTTGTTTTACTATTTGTGAGTAAAACGACGAAGAGCAGCTTTTAGAAATAGGTGAACGAGAGATTATCTTGGAAGTGGAAAGGAAAAATGTTGGAGAGACGATACTGAGATGAGAGGAAATAATAATAATAATAATAATAATAATAATAATAATAATAATAATAATAATAATAATAATAATAATGTTATCTATTTCAGATTCAGGACATTCGCAAAGAACGTGATATAAAATATCATTATGATACTACGAATTTGTGACGATATTACCTGTTTTCTCTTACTGTACGTACCACAGAGCTGGAGTGAGTTATCGCGCTATAAAAAGCAACCCGTGAGAGAGAGAGAGAGAGAGAGAGAGAGAGAGAGAGAGAGAGAGAGAATATATAAATCCCCCTTGAAGAAGAGGAGGCCCTGAGTGACATGATTACACGACATGAAGGAGAACCCAGCGAGAAATGGAGCGGAGTGAAGTGTCCTTTGAAGTGTTATGAAGAGGATGGGGGCCAATGGCCTCTTGTAAAATACTCGGATAAATGGCCCGGGACGGTGTGGGGCCCCCCCAACCCGCCTCCCACTCCATCTCTGTGGCCCCTGGGTTTCCCCCACCCTTCCCCTTCCCCCTCCCCCTTCCCCCTCCCCCCATTCGACGTTAGAAGAGGGAAGGGGGAGAGTCAGTGGGCGCAGAGCCTTTATCGGAGATTAGGATTCCGAGATGAACATTTGACAAATTATTTTTTTTTTTTTTTTTTTTTTTTTTGGTAAAAGGTTTATTTAAGAGTATTCATTCGAGTGTCCCCGAAGTTGACCCGGCCGGCTGCTGCCAAGAGCTTTTATTTATCCTTTTTTTATTTGTTTTTTTTTTTTACTATTTTGTCTTTTGTTATAATTTTTGGTTGTTGAGTTTGTTCAGAATAAAGGGTATTCTTATTGTTAATGTTATTGTTGTTAGTATAAGTGGTATTGTAGTAGTGAAAGTTATATTGATTATGGCAGATAATTGTTTTATATAGATATATATATATTATATATATATATATATATATATATATATATATATATATATATATATATATATATATATATATATATATATAATATATATATTATATAAATATATAATAAATATATATAAATATATATAATATATATATATATATATATATTTACACATATAAATATATACATATATATATATATATATATATATATATATATATATATATATATATATAGAGAGAGAGAGAGAGAGAGAGAGAGAGAGAGAGAGAGAGAGAGAGAGAAGTACGCGCGTGTCTACCAATACCGTAATGAGAGTGTGTGTTTTTTTTTCATTCACACAATTTTTGAGTGACGTCTTCCTCGAGAGTTTTTCAAGGGGAAGGGTTTTATGTAGGGGGGAAGGGGGTTAAGATGGATGTTCACTTCGCTCCCAATTACGAGGGAGAAAAATCTTTTAAAAACTACTTAGTTTAATGATTTGTCTTAATTAGGAAGAGAGAGCTGGTAGCTTCCTGATTTGTGCCATCATCATCATCATCATCTGGTTTGTCATTCCGTTTGGTTTTGAAAGCGTGGATTATATTATTGATGGAAATTATATAATGTGTGTGTATATATGTATATACATATATATAATATATACATATGTATACACATATATACATATACATACATACACACATACGGAACTAATCAACCCCTGACCATTTGTCTCACAGAGATGAAGTTCCGGCTCGCGTCGGGATCGAACCCAGGTCTCTCAAATAAAGGGACAGGGCGCTACCGACTGACCCACACAGAGAAAGAGCTGGGCTCGATCCTGATGTGAGTGAGAAATTTATTTATATATATATTACATAAATATATGTATGTATATATAATTTTTATACATAAACTACTGGAATTTTCAGTAACTATTTAGACAGATGATTGACCTCCCATCAAATTAATATATATAAGATGCACATAACTATTGAAACTCATTAAAGAGTTTGGCAACATTCCAGTTCAACGCTCATTTTCTCTAATTACGCTCTGGGAATTAATGCTCATTAAATTTAATTACACGCAGGAGGATATTTTGTTCCTAGGTTATTATTATTATTATTATTATTATTATTATTATTATTATTATTATTATTATAAAGATTCCTAGGTTATTATTATTATTATTATTATTATTATTATTATTATTATTATAAAGATAAGTACGTCTTCTCAGTATATATGTTGATATGCTGAGCAACGCTTCAAATCAGTCAGTCCATAAAGAAGAGAGAGAGAGAGAGAGAGAGAGAGAGAGAGAGAGAGAGAGAGAGAGAGATAAAATCAGCTATGCCAGACAGACAAGATTGTCATTGGATTATTCTAAGATAGCCTTTACTCTGCATGCACAGAATATCAGAGAGAGAGAGAGAGAGAGAGAGAGAGAGAGAGAGAGAGAGAGAGAGAGAGAGATAAAATCAGCTATTCTAAACAGGCAAGATTGTAATATTATTATTTTAAGATAGCATTTACTCTGCATGTACAGAATAACTGGCGGAGAGAGAGAGAGAGAGAGAGAGAGAGAGAGAGAGAGAGAGAGAGAGAGAGAGAGAGAGAGAGAGAGAGAGTTGATTGATGAGCAGAGCACCACGAAGTTATACTCCTCGATAATTAGGCTTTTTCCTTATACATATCTGATCAACTGATTAATCGTTCTCGGAATGAAAACTGACTCACTTACATAGCCCACTCTTCAGTATGATGACGATTATGATGATTATGATGATATGATGATGGTGCCTGATGAATCTTATCATCTTGAAATGGATGATTATAACCGGCTGATGAAGTTTCGGTGGATTTGATGGATGGCAGACTTTGGGGAATTGCTGTTGTGTGTGTGTGTTTGGGTGGGTGGGTGCAATATGGGTGGGATTTTCACTCAGAGAGGGCCTGGCTCCATTAGGGTGTTAAACGTTCGTTTTTGGGGATGGGGTTGCTACCCTATCAGGCCTTTTTGGGGTTTGTGGGTTCATGGGTGTTCCCAGACTCTTTGCTTCACCTTTGTCTCATTAGCAGTGTGTCGAACCCAACTCGTATATATATATATATATATATATATATATATATATTCATTTATATATTATGTATATATTTTTTATTTATTTATATTTATATATTTATCCGTTCGTTTGCTCGTAATTATTACCATTAACTCTTCTTCTTGATCATGCATACATTAACGTACCCTCATAGTTCACCCCAAACAGGCAGAACAAAACAGCAAGCGCTTACGTATCGTCGTACCCTGTCGAATATGAAAGCGAACTCGCATCATTGACATGTAATTCACATTTGTACCTCAGAGCAGAAACATTGTAAACAACGATAAGCCGAGAGGAATCCCTTGCTTTTAACTGTCGATTATCGCCGTGAGGACGAACTGTACAACAACAACAGATGATAACGGTTGTTTGTAGATAGACTTTGATTCTGTGTGTGTGTGAGAGAGAGAGAGAGAGAGAGAGAGAGAGAGAGAGAGAGAGAGAGAGAGAGAGAGAGATCGTTTTGTCATTTTATGAATGGTTCCACTGTCTTTGAGTAAGGAATATGATGGTATTCATTTTTATGGAGAACACCCTTCACCACCTCTCTCTCTCTCTCTCTCTCTCTCTCTCTCTCTCTCTCTCTCTCTCTCTCTCTCCCTACAGCTACTGAAACCCACAAAAACTGGCAAACAACAGTTACTTAATTCAATGCCAAAGTCATCTGAGGCATTCTGAGTCTTGAAGAAATTGCCCATGCCATTCCTTTCCTCGCCCGGTCGGACGCGTGGAGAGAGAGAGAGAGAGAGAGAGAGAGAGAGAGAGAGAGAGAGAGAGAGAGAGAGAGAGAGAGAGAGGTTAGATTAATTGTCTGCTGGGAGCCATTATTCACAATAACCGTAAAACACCTCCACCATCAAATGTATTCGGTCATTATCTGAGAGAGAGAGAGAGAGAGAGAGAGAGAGAGAGAGAGAGAGAGAGAGAGAGAGAGAGAGAGAGGAAGCTATGCTTTTAACCAAATTAGAAATTGAAAGCTCACGGCTAATTCGGGATTACAAACATCATCCCATAACGACAGCAATGTCTCTACCTATATCGTTTTCCGCACTCTGCCTCGAAGAGAATTGATATGATGATTATTATAAAAATTAAAAGCGAAAAAAAAATGATGTCATTATAATGAACAAAACGACTGGAAATAAGTTACGTTTCCCATTCATGGAAACATTACTGTAATTCCGGTGCATATATTACTAGATCCAGTTTCAGTGTTGGTGTTGTTGTTGTTGATCTCGTTTGGGGAGGGGGTTCCTGTTTCCCCTTCCCTTAACCCCCTTCCCTTTCCCACTCCCCTTCCCCCTTCCCTCCTCACTCAAATACCCGTCCCCCGTCAGACAGTTGAAAAAAAAACTAACGAAAAATTAATTCTCCCACCCCTCCCCTCCCCTTCCCCTTCCCCTTCCCTTCCCTTCCCCTCCCCTCCCAACCCTCCTCACCCAAATACCCACCCCAGTCAGACAAAGGAAAAAACAGAGAATGCGAACCTCCCCCCACCTCCTCCTCCCCACCCCAATCCCCTCCCCAGTCAGCCAGACAAAAAAAAAATTAGCGCAAAACGAGATCTGATGATCATGATAATGATGATGTTGATGATGATGATGATTATGATGATGATAGCAGCGCTTTGCAATCTAACTAACTTGATCTTTTTGAAAGCAACGAGCTAATTTTTTTCCTCTTTTTTTTTACTCCATCACCACGGCGGATGAACACGATGATTACCATGATGATGAGTATAATGATGACGAGTATAATGATTACAATGATGATGATGATGATTACAATGATGATGCTGTTGATAAGGGATGATTGCTTTAACAAAGCCCGAGCGTTTTAAAGCCACTGGCGCGTTCGAATCGACTTTGGATCTGATGCAAATTCATCCTTTAATTAATGTCAGAGCTCTCTCTCTCTCTCTCTCTCTCTCTCTCTCTCTCTCTCTCTCTCTCTCTCTCTCGCTCTTAATGCATTTAGTCGTTATTAGCGAATTAAAAAGGATTGATCCTGAATGAGGATGGAGGATGTTTCACAAGGCATGGGTATGATATTATATGCATATATTATATTATGTATATGTATATTATCTACATATGTATGTATATATATATATATATATTTATATATATATATATATATATATATATATATATATTGATTGATTAGATAATCTTTTTTCCTTTGAGGTGTGGCCCAATATATTATTTGGGATGAGGTCGCTAGCCCCTTAAGTATCCACCCTGATTCCCACCCACCTCAGTTGACGGACTACCAGCTAACTGAATCTCTCTTTCCGCAACTCATTGCTTAACTCAACAAGAGACAGCGGATTTCTCCTGAAACGGGCCTAATATAGTCATTTACTCCCCATTGGGATCGATCTCGTTCACTTTTCACTCCGTCCAAAAGCGTTTGTCTCTTACAAATTATAGTTGATTGGCGCATCATTTGACAGACGGGTTAACATGCTAGGCGAGAGAGAGAGAGAGAGAGAGAGAGAGAGAGAGAGAGAGAGAGAGTATTTTATAATAAGTCTTGAGGCAGTAATTGAACCCATTCAAGCATTGTAATGGCACGCTTGTAGTTTGAAGTTACATGAGGGTAATGAGTGCCGTGGCGGAGTTATGTAATTGAACTTTATTATTATTATTATTATTATATTATTATTTTTAAATGATGATGATTCATTCGTGTTGCGTAAAAAACGATGTGGAAGAAGAGGTACACAAGTAAGTATGTATGAATATATATATATGTATATATATATATATATATATATATATATATATATATATATATATATATATATATATATATATATATATATATATATATATATATATATATATATATATATATATATATATATATTTATATATTTTCATGCTACAACACAAGCATTTTTATTTCCGTATTCTACTGAGTATTGTGTTATGAGAGTCAATGATACTTCCTATACAAACACACACATACATACACACACAAAATTATATAAGAAACTTTATCTTCAAACCATTCGCGACGAAAATCCAAACGAAATTCTCGATACACAATTAAGTTCCTAGACTATTTCGTAAACACAGCTACGTAAAAAAAAAAAAAAAAAACTGTAAAATATAAATTGGAAAGTTCGAGTTTGCATCCTAATTTGTTATTGCTAGTAATCCTCCTAAGAATTTGTGCAACATTAATGTCATGACCGCCCTTGACAAGAAATTTTTATTCCCCCAACAAGTAGGCTTCAGATTAGAGTTCGGTTGGGAAGGTGCACTGCGCGGACTTTCATTCAGCTTATTTATGTTTTGTCACTTTATTTCTGTAGGTTTTTTTTTTTTGTGTATCAGTTTTTTTTTTTTATTTCATGGTCTGGTGTTTGTTGGCCTGTGTTATTATTATTATTATTATTATTATTTTGAATTTCAAGTCAATGGACCCTTTAGTATGCTTGTTCCATGTGAATAGGTTTCATCTACTGAAGTAATAATAATAATAATAATAATAATAATAATAATAATAATAATAATAATAATACATGGAACAAGCCCACCACAGGGGCCATTGACTTGAAATCCAAGCTTCCGAAGAATATGTCGGTCTCAGCCTCCCACCGCAGACCCCACACTGCAACAATAATAGTGGTTGAGAAACCCACAATGATGTCAGTGTAAATACACGCTGCAAATATATACAAAACGAGGGCTTTCAAGAACCTACTCGATTCTCGATTCACTTTCTCAAGGAGAATCGACCAGGTTCTCGAAAGCTCTCGTTTGTAAATTATTTTTAATATATATATATTTACTGTGGTGTCATTCTGGATATTTTGACCATTTTAGTAAACTGACGTGAGGTTTTGGGGAGTTATAATGATAGTTAGAAAATACTCATAGTATCGTGAGTCTTGAAGCTGAGAAACATATCCACAGTTATTTACACTGGCCCTGAAATGGAAGACTGCAGTATTTGCAAAGATACAAAACTGAGAAAAGTGGTAGATACTGCAGTTTTCCCTTGCCTTACTACTAATTTTGCAGATACTGCAAATGGGACCCCCTAAATACTCGTGGATAGCATTGAGGAATCATTCTGAAACTGCAGTACCTTGTGTATTTTGTCTTTCCCGAGCAAAATAGGTGGTATCTCATTTTTCGAAAATTTTGCAGATACTGCACTTTAGGGCAGTATGTGTACATACATTTCTGTACAGTTTTGTTCGTGAATACATGTACATATACATAGCTGTGGATTTGTGCTCCAGTAATGATCATAATAGCGGTTGCTATTTTGGTCCTCAAAACGACATTGACGTCAAGAAGTTACACAGCCAAAACAAACACCCCACCATCATTAAACCTACGTTTGAACACGCTGTCGTTAAGCCGCCTTGATATCCGGAGTAATCTCCCAACTGCCTTGCATTTCATCTAGACAGTGAAGTACTCAGTGGCGTGGACTGAATATTTAATTTCCGAGTTTTATGGGGTTCCTCAATTGCATGTTTGCAATTCCTGCAAGAGAAAAGTGGAAGATTTTATTTGAATTTATTGGGGCCCTTAATTGCATGCTTGCAATTCCTGCAAGAGAAGAATATCAGACTCTATTTGAATTTATTTGGTTTGAAAATGCAGGTTTGCAATTAATGCAAGAGAAAAATGGCAGATTTTATTTGAATTTATGGGGTCTCTGAAAATGCATGTTTGGAATTTCTTCAAGAGATAAATAGCAGATTTTATTTGCCTTTGTGTGGTGTCTGGAAATGCATGTTTGCAATTCATGCAAGAGAAAAAATAGCAGATCCTATTTGAATTAATGCGGTGTCTGAAAATTCGTGTTTGGAATTAATGCAAGAGAAAGATATCAGATTTTATTTGAATTTATTGGGTCTCTGAAAATGCATGTTTGCAATTCCTGCAATAGAAAAATAACAGATTTATTTTATTTGAATATATGGGGTCTCTGAAAATGCATGTTTGCAATTCTTGCAAGAGAAAAATAACAGATTCCATTTGCCTTGATGGGGTCTCACAATATTGCAGTAATGAAAATAGGTTGGCATTTGTAATGGCTTGTTTTGTGAATGGCTGCGCGGAATGTCTCTGTCGAGTAAAATGGAGCATGGGCTGAAATGCTACCTGTAAAAATGCAGACATAGACTTCACTTGAATGCGAAGACAAAGATAATTGAAAAAGGTGAAATAATATTTTTTTTAAAATAAAAGAATAAAATTTCAGAAAACGCTGAAAAAATTTTTCAAATAAAAGAAAAAAAATCAGAAAAGGTGAAAGAACAATTTTTTCAAATAATAGAAAAAATTCAGAAAAAGGTGAAAACAATTTATTTTTTCAAATAAAAAATTTAGAAACAGGTGAAAGAATAATTTTTTTGAAATAAAAGAAAAATTTCAGAAAACGTGAAAAATTTTTAAATTTTTCAAATAACAGAAAAAATTTCAGAAAACGGTGAAAGAATAATTTTTTCAAATAAAAGAAAAAAATTCAAGCATGGATTGATAAGGACAACATATATCTTCAGAAATAAATGTTTTTTAGAAGAGTTTTAATCAGTAGGTCTACATATTCTTTCAAAATCAAATGTATGGCAAAATAAACATGCAATACTTTTAGTGTGGTTTTCTAGCATAAATATCATCTGATTGATTGATTGACTGACATTTATATACGTAATTAACGCCAGTACAGGGTAGTTAATGATACAGTCCTAATATATATCTCGATCTTTAATATATTGTCATTATTCCAAATTTTGGGTAATGTGTTCGGCCATGTTTATATATTTGTCAGTTTGTAAGATAACGCAAAAGGCTATTAATCTGTTTTAATAAAATAGACCACGTTTTCAGAATTACCAGCTCTCTCTCTCTCTCTCTCTCTCTCTCTCTTGTCGTTGTAACGGTTGTGTATTTTTGCTCTCTCTCTCTGGATTTTGTTGTGACGACTGTGTATTTTTCATCTCTCTCTCTCTCTCTTTCTCTTGTTGTTGGAACGGTTGTGTATTTTTTACTCTCTCTCTCTCTCTCTGCATTTTGTTGTGACGACTGTGTATTTTTCATCTCTCTCTCTCTCTCTCTCTCTCTCTCTCTCTCTCTCTCTCTCTCTCTCTCTCTCTCTGAATAACCCATATACCGTGTAAATTCACTTCTGTCTTTCTCTCTCTCTTTTCTGGATATCTGCAAAACTCTGCAGTTGCTCTCTCTCTCTCTCTCTCTCTCTCTCTCTCTCTCTCTGATCAAATACATTCCATCCGTGTAAGTTCATGTCTTTCTCTCTCTCTTTTCTGGATATTTGCAAAAAGGTTTCTTCTCCTCTTCTTCTCTCTCTGATCAAACACATTCCATATGCCATGAAAGGTTTCTTCCCTCTTCTTCTCTCTCTGAAAATTCGCAAAACTGCAATGGCTCTGGAAGAATGACTCTCTCTCTCTCTCTCTCTCTCTCTCTCTCTCTCTCCTCGTCTGTGGCCAAGCAACACTGCATTTACCGCGCAAGGTTATTATCAAGGCAAACTGCCGATTATCCACGAACGCGTCCGGGATAATTGGTCATTGGGTGAAATAATGACGTTCCTCCGGTAGATTTTATAACATAATTGGGCTGGAATTAAACCCCGAATTTAGCCGGAATGGAATTAAGAGGATAATTTCCAGGTCATCTCGCTTTCTTTCGCCGCCCCCTTCCCCTTCCCCCTCCCCCTTCCTCCCTCCTTAATTAGACCGCATAGTAATGCGCGTGTGTTTAGATTTATACGAGGACGCGGATTTGTGCAAGCTGACGCAGACATTATATATATATATATATATATATATATATATATATATATATATATATATATATATATATATAAATTATAAATTTCTGACTCATATCAGGATCGAACCCCAGGTCTTTCAATTGAAGGACAAGACTGCTGCCAATTGAAAGACCTGGGTTCGATCCTGATGTGGGTCAGAAATTTATTTCTATTCCACACGTGATTGTGCGTTGATTATATATATATATATATATATATATATATATATATATATATATATATAAGTATAGTTGGACAGGGCGCTTGTCTATATGTATACATCCAAGTGATATTCACATGTGTATGTGAAATATACATGTGTGTACCTCTCCACAGATCACTATAATTGAATAGCTATACTAATTTAATCTATGTCAGCACAGTAATGTTCAAACGGCTCTCACACACACGAATCTTAATAATTAAGTTATCAAACCAACGCAGTAACCAACATCTATACCTCCACCTACCCACAAATTCTCTCGCCTAAACTCTGTGGCTGCGGTTCATTTGATCTTTCCTCCCTTAAAAACAAATAACTCTTTTAAAAATAGCTTCCGTGATCTCGGGCGAGGGGAGAGAGAGAGAGAGAGAGAGAGAGAGAGAGAGAGAGAGAGAGAGTTGGCACACTCTTCATGTATGTCATCATTGCTGGTCCGGAGCTTATCAGTGCCTCAGGAGAGGAAACTTTTAAAAGGTTGCTTTCTTAGTGGTGTGATACTGTTGGGGGAGGGGGAAGGGGAAGGGGTTGGTGAGGGGGAGGAGGGGAGGGTGGGTAGTGGATGGTGATGATTATGGTGTAGTGTGGGCCAAGGGTCAGTGGGTCTCTTTTACCTATTTTTATCTCTTATTTATAAGTACATGAATATGTATATATATATATGATTACTATCACATTTGTGCGTGGTTCATTCATCACACTTTACCGCAGGTGAAAAATAAGAGACGGGGTGTAGGTCCTGACCGGTTTCGACTTTATTTCCAAGCCATTGACGAAGGACTGAGGCATAGTATTAGAAGTCACAAATATATATACTACAGGAACAGTACTGACGAACATATATATATATATATATATATATATATATATATATATATATATATATATATATATACATATACACACACATACAATACGTGAATGCAATACTTATAATCTCCTGTACAAACAATGACATAATTTTCAGATTTTTTATGCATTAACCATAGCCTTAGTAGTAGTAATTTTACTGCCCAGCTATGAACACAAGGAAGCAGGCAAGTAGTCAACTTATCGCCGAAAGCACCGAAATAATCCTGGCTGTTATATCACGACAGTCAGACAACTGCTGCAAGCAACTGCTGCAAGCAATTGCTCTTTCCCCGAAGCGATCAATCCGCAAAGCAAACAGCTCAAGCAAACAGTTCTTCTTCCACCTTGACAGTCCAACAGTTGCCAAAGGAAATATTATTGCGTGTGTGAGAGGAGGAGGAGGAGGAGGAGGAGCTTAATAAAATAACTCGCATTGTACAAAGGAAATAAAACACGCAGCAACGACACTTAAACAAACATGAATTCGACGCTGAGATCCTCTTGTTTG
Organism: Macrobrachium rosenbergii; assembly: GCF_040412425.1. NCBI lineage: Eukaryota > Metazoa > Arthropoda > Malacostraca > Decapoda > Palaemonidae > Macrobrachium > Macrobrachium rosenbergii. Next base: position 21,483,449 of record NC_089785.1, on the reverse strand, counting down.
CCCGTCAACCAATTCCTCTGGAGTCACTGTCGTGTCTGCTTGTTTGTTCTCGCGAGGGTGTGAATATAGCATTTGCGTCTAAAGGGGGAGGGGCGGGCGGGGGGGTGAGAGAGGGGAAATATACGCCCACATTGTTTGTCCTTTCATCCGTTCGACTGACGGGAAAATTACATGTCCTGCCTGCGCCGTGTCGATCGCTGCTAACAGCCCCTTTATGCTGGTGTGGATTGTATGGTTTGACACGGAGAGGAGAGAGAGAGAGAAAGAGATCGAGGGAGAGAAAGAGGGAGAGAGAAGAGAGATATTTAGGGAGAGAGAGAGAGATTGAGGGAGAAAGAGAAAGATAGAGATTGAGGAAGAGAGAAAGAGAGAGACATTGAGGGAGAGAGAGAGAGAGAGAGAGAGAGAGAGAGAGAGAGAGAGACATTGAGGGAGGGAGAAGGAGAGAGGGAGAGAGAGATTGAAGGATAGAGAGAGAGAGATGTCGAGGGAGAGAAAGAGAGAGTGAGAGATTGAAGGGGAGAGAGAGAGAAAGAGAGAGAGAGAGAGATATTGAGGGAGAGAGAGAGAGAGAGATTGAGAGAGAGAGAGAGAGAGAGAGAGAGAGAGAGAGAGAGAGAGTCCAAACGTCAGCCGGTGCTCTGCAAAGGAAGTACCGTCAGAGCGGTAGTTATTTTTTGTGTACTGTGTGATTATTATCACATTATTCTCCTCCATTGTGCTTACCTGTTTGACTTTCACATGTTCCCGTGCGGAAATTGAATGTATCATTATCGTTCTTATCCGTATTTTGCTGTGAATTACTGTCAGGAAATTATTATATATATGAGATGGCTATATATATAAATTATTATATATATACTGTATATATATACATATAAGAATGAAAAATGTATGTATGTATATATATATATATATATATATATATATATATATATATATATATATATATATATATATATATTTATTTATTTATAATGGAATTCTTGGAATATCCAAGAAGCACTGGAATCCGAGAAGCACTGGAATGCTTGGAATATCCGAGAAGCACTGGAATGCTTGGAATATCCGAGAAGCACTGGAATGCTTGGAATATCCGAGAAGCACTGGAATGCTTGGAATATCCGAGAAGCACTGGAATGCTTGGAATATCCGAGAAGCACTGGAATGCTTGGAATATCCGAGAAGCATTGCAATGCCTGGAATATCCAAGAAGCATCGGAATGCTTGGAATATCCGAGAGGCAAACTTACAATCAAAAAGAGCTGATGTATTTGTTGACACAAACAGTCCAGAAAGCATTGCTGTTAGGAGCAAGGGATTACGTGCTTGATAACACTATAAATACCGCGTGTCGAAGGGAGTGTTGCTTGCAAATGTTATTTACAAATGCTTGCAAGCAATATGAAAATAATTTGTGAGCCTGATGTAGAATTTTTTTTGTTTTGTTATTGATGTTATAGTGGTAATCGTGGAGGTATTTAAATGTGAAAATAATGTTTAGGATTGTCTAAAATAAAAGGTAAAAAGGTATTTGAAATATATATATATATATATATATATATATATATATATATATATATATATATACATATATAATATTATACTTCAGCACACCCAAAAAAAAAAAGAAAACATCAGCAATAAAAAGAAATTACATTTCATGAATTTCCACTTACTTCCTGATAACAAAGAAGCAATAACAGAAATCAATAACGAATAACAGTGATTACAATCTCGCCGAATCACCGGATTGTCGAAGCAGCAGATGCGATTGTTTGTAAAATGTTGTATATATTTCGCTGCCATCACAATTACTTCTTCCTGTCTAGACACTGTGTGCTCAACTTCATATTTTTTTATTATTATTTTGGGGATATATAATAATAATAATAATAATAATAATAATAATAATAATAATAATAATAAAAAGACAAACCATCGAAACTACTCTACACAGACCCATAACATCTCTTGAGCAAACTGTCAACATGACCATCATCTTCCGACCTCAAGAAAACATCATCACCCACATCATCATCATCATGAACATCCTCCTCCTCTTCCTCCTCCTCCTCCTGTGTTACACCGAGTGGCTTCATCCACTCAACTCTCATCCATCTTACGCAACTGATAAATGGAATAAGTCAGCCGCTGGCAATCTCTGCTGTCGCATTCCGCTCTGTTGTATTCACTTAGTCGTAATAGCTGAAGATGTCGCTAATGGCGAGGCGAGACGGCACGGGACAGGGGGGAGGAGGAGAGAGAGAGAGAGAGAGAGAGAGAGAGAGAGAGAGAGAGACTGACTTTTTACATACCCGATGTCATCCACTCTTGGTTTCTGAAGGTGTTTAAAGGATGAGCTGCTTCTTCCGCTGTTTCCACGTCATTTTGGTTTTGTATTTGGGGAGAGAGAGAGAGAGAGAGAGGGAGAGAGAGAGAAGGGGGAAAGACCTGGTGTAGTCCACTCTTGGGTGTCCACGTCATTTTATTTATTTTTTTTTTCTTTGTCTCATGCTGAACATTTTGTGTGTGTATGTATGTATGTTTTGTTTCATGCTGAACATTTCTGTGTGTGTGTGTATGTGTGTATGTATGACTGAACTTAATGCGAAGATGCAAAACGTTACTATCCTAAAACAATTCTCCTTGTGCTTTAATATTTTACTTACATTTTATCCACGTATTTATTAATTTTTTATTTATTTTCTCTTTTCTAATAACTGATCTCTTCTTTCTGTATCTTCCATTACCTTCTGTTACTTCTTTCAAATCTTCTTCTTCTTCTTCTTTTAACGTGCTTTTTTCCCATCAAATGAACACCATAATATTCCTTGGAAGCTTGAATTTCAAGTCAGTGGCCTCTGTGGTGGGCTTGTTCTATATGGGTAGGGTTCATCTTCCTAATAATAATAATAATAATTTTCAGAAACACTCACTTTATCCAGCTCGTTGCATTGAAGTATTGCGTAAGTATAACCTTTTCATCTATTTAAACCAAGACTCTTACTCCTCCTGAAGACAAAAATAAAAAAAAGCTTTTGAAATCTGACTCGAGTGGGTCACCTCAGTAAAACTCTCCAAAAATCTCTCAACGTCTTCTGATCGGTTTTGTGAAGTGCGTCAAGAGATGTGACTGATAAGTGATCCGCTTTTACCTTATTCATCTCCTAAGTCATTCCCTCTCAGGGGTTTTTTTGGGGGGGATCTTTCATCTAGGCTCTCCTCATGTGGAGGGTGTTTGACAGGTTCAATTAGCCAAGGTTATTGCGTGCTGTATTGCTCTGCTCTGTCGATTTATACTATATTTTTTTTGTCTGACCTGTACTCTTTCTGTTCTTACTGAGTTCTTTGGAATCTACTCCCTGGCTGGCTGGGCCTCTGTTTAGTGGTTAGTGTCGTGGCATGCCATTCAGATCTGGCGGGTTCACGTCTCCCCAAGGGCGATGAAAAATCACTGGTTCTGTAGCATGATCAGTTACTGCTGCTGCAGTGTGGGGTCTGCTGCGGTGAGTGGTTGAAACCAACATTCTTTGGAAGCTTGAATTTCAAGACAGTGGCTGGCCCCTGTGGTGTGCTTGTTCCATATGACTAGGTTCCATCTACTGAAATAATTAATGATAATAATAATAGTAATGAATAGGTTCCATCTACTGAAATGGTTAAACCAACATTCTTTAATAATCAAGACAGTGGCCCCTGTGGTGTGCTTGTAATAATGATAATAACAATAGCAATAATAACACCCCTTTCCTTTATTTTATCACTGACATCCTTCCCTTTCTTGTCCAGTTATTCCTGACGATTCCACTCCTTACATACCCTCTGTCATAACTTCTCAGCCCCTTGCAGGAGCTCAAGTCAATTCCTGATTTGATTATCCGTGGGTTGTGCTGACTCTTGTCGCGGCACTGAGAACTTACCAGTTTATTTCTGAGTTTCCAGGTTCATATTTCCTCCTCAAGTTTTTTTTTTTTTATCTAACCTCACTTCCCCCTTCTCTCTCTTTCTCAGGAGCTTTTGAGACTTTGGAGAATTAAATCAGCTTCGCGTTCGCGAGAGTAAGCCATTGCGTTTCCTTGCAGAATCGTATCTTGGGTTGAACGGAGTCTTTTTGCCTCTGTGGTGCTGAAGGTGTGCTTGATTTTTTTAATAATAATAATAATAATAATAATAATAATAATAATAATAATAATAATAAATTTTATTTCAGTTTATGGCCAAGTACAAGTATGTATATATATATATATATATATATATATATATATATATATATATATATACATATATAATTCAGTGAATTTGGCAGTGAACATTGTGTTGTTTTTACTCTAGAGCCATCCCTGTTAGGGTAAGTGGCTTAATGCTTCAACAAAGTTATACGTATATACACAATTTAGCATTATTATTGTAAATATTATTGTTATACATCATTATTATCAATTTTCGTTGTAGCTAAGCTCTTTTTAAATTGCTGCGACCAAAATAAATAAATAAATAAATAAATAAATAAATAAATAAATAAACGTCAGTGATAATCGGAATGGAATATAGACTTAAGGCCAATAGCCTAGCGGTGGGACCTATGAGGTCATTCAGCGCTGAGAGGGAAATTTGAGAGTAGAAAGGTTGAAAGGTGTAACAGGAGGGGAAACCTTTTGCAGTTTCACTGTGAAACATTTGGAAGGAGAAGGTATGGATAGCAAGATGGAAAAAAGAGAATATGAAAGGAGGTACAGTAAAAGGAATGAAATGGGTTGCTGCAAAGAACCTTAAGTAATGCCTACAGTGCACTGCGTGAGGTGCACTGGAGGCGCTATCGCCCTAAGGGGGTTAATGATAATCAGAACAATTGGCATCATGATAGTAATAAAAATAATGACATTAACAGTGAGAGGAAAATGTGCGGTAAATTCAGCTGACAATATATTTAAATCATTAACAAAAGAGAAGCATTACTCATTCATTATTGCTGTACAGTTGAGAGAGAGAGAGAGAGAGAGAGAGAGAGAGAGAGAGCGAAATTTCTGGTAGCGGTGGGCCATTAATAAAATATAAGTGATTAATGGAGCGTAAGTCCATCATTGGAAAGACAGAAATTGAATTTCCTAAAATCTGTGACGATCTGGGAACTATAAAAAAAAAAATAAAAAAAGGGGAAAGAAATAAAATAAAAAAAATCTGACAAAATATCGTCATGTGGAATTTTGAAAGTCCTTTGTGCTGGGGATTGGTCTAATACGTTAATACTTTTTTTTTCTTTAGATATAAATACATTTTTCTTCACGGAAATGTTTTTCCCCTGCGTCGTGTGTGTGTGTGTGTGTGTGTGTGTGTGTATTTAAATCCCCTTAGAACCTTCCTGAACCTTTTTGCTTTTCTTATAATTATTTGGCGAATAAATACTCGCTAACACACACACACACAGATCGTCGTTTAACGAGTGGATGGTGGGTGCTCCAGGGAGTCTCCACTCCAGCCACACATGAGAGAGAGAGAGAGAGAGAGAGAGAGAGTGGGGAAAGGAAAAAGATCTTTTTAGAACTCATATATATGCGTAATCTCGCCCGACATGCAAACGCGGGGCCCTTTTTACACGCATTGTGTACACTCGTTCATTAAGGCACATAATAAATGCCTCTTAAAAAGACACACACACAAAAAAATAAAAACTCCATCCTCCTCTCTTCACCCACCAACTCTTGTGTGTGTTTTTTTTTTATTCGTGTATTTTATTCCACGC
>NC_089785.1:21470206-21475206 GCF_040412425.1 Macrobrachium rosenbergii | reverse complement strand
ATTCCAGCATTTTGGGAAAACAAAAATATATATATATATATATATATATATATATATATATATATATATATATATATATATATATATATATATTCAAATTACTCGTATTTATGCTTCAGTTAGACGGGTGACTGAAGAAGTAGACTTTACGGCTCTGAAAGCATTTATGTAGTACTATTAAATTGAATAGTCTGGAATCTAAACGACCCCGTCTTACTGAAGCCTAGTACTAGTGCTAGTAATCTGAATATACATACACAGTGAAGTTGTGTGGCTATTTTGTGGTATGTGTACATACATAACTGTTGAATGTTTTCTGTTAAAACCGAATTCCATCTGATAAAAGGAGTCTATAAAAACTCAGTCTTCGAAGTGTGACTATAATTTCTACTTTTTTTTTTTGGTGTGCTTATAGACTCATTTTATTAGAAGGATATATATATATATATATATATATATATATATATATATATATATATATATATATATATATATATATATATAAACAGTTCAACTTCATCATCTCAGTCGATTTAGAGAATTAACCCCAGACAGAAGATGATGATGAGAGGAGAGAGTGAGAGTGAGGGAACTTTTCCGGCCCCCTCTCGCCCCAAAAAAAGTCATAAAAAGAATTTAATCACGTTACTGAAGAGAGACTTCTTGGGATGACACGGGTTGATAATACTACTGTTGATGATGATGGGAAAAGTGAGAGAGAGAGAGAAAACGCCCCGGAAAATACTTTTCTTCTTCTTCTTAATCACTTCCAGAGAATCCTATCGTCCTTCTTTTTTCTTTTTCTTTTTTTTTTCTTTAATTCTCTCACACCGACGTTTTAAGTCTCATTAAGGAGTTTTTCACAGCGGGTTGCTTTTGGCCATTGTTTAATGTTCTCTTCTGCTTATTAGCGGATTCTTCTGGGCGATGTTAATCGGTTAATTGCTGAACAGGGGTTGGAGATGGCGAGAGAGAGAGAGAGAGAGAGAGACCATCTACGATTCGGTATGGTCAGTTGGCTGAAAGAGAGAGAGCATCTACGATTTGATATGGTCAGTTGACTGAAAGAGAGAGAAAGGGAGAGAGAGAGAGGGAGACAGAGAGAGAGTCTTCTCCGATGACAGACAATATGTCAAGATTTGAAATGGTCATTTGGCTGAGAGAGAGAGAGAGAGAGAGAGCATCTACGATTCGATATGGTTAGTTGACTGAGAGAGAGAGAGAGAGAGAGAGAGAGACAAGAGTCTTCTTCGATGACTGACAATATGTCAAGATTCGAAATGGTCAGTTGGCCGAGAGAGAGAGAGAGGGAGGTAGTCTTCTTCGATGACTGACAATCTGTCTATAGTTCGAAAAGGTCAATTGACCAAGAGAGAGAGAGAGAGAGAGAGAGAGGAGACTTCTTCGATGACTGACAACCTGTCCCAAAATGCTTCTTGATTTCCAAAGTGTTCCATCACCTTATTTAAATGTTTACAAATACAGGAGTGAGCAAGGGAGAAAGATTTCTATAGGGGGAGGGAGTGGGTATGTGGGGAGGGGGAAAGGGGCAAAGGGAGGGGGAAAGGGGCAAGGGGGAGGGGAAAACTTATCTAAGTGAATACTTCGGAAAGTTATATGACGCACATACCGATAAAGGAAGTAATAAGATTTTATCCATTCTTGGAAGCCAATAAGCCAATGTTCCATTAATGTTTACGAGCGATGGAAATGGGATTCGTTGTATTTTTGTTATAATAATATTCTTCTGGATAAGTAAACACTATTTTTTGAGAGGTGTCATATTAATCTACTACGTTATAAAAGAAGGAAAGGGCTGATTAATGTCATAAAAAAATAAACGGAGTTTTCTGTATATAAAGTGCGCGGTGTATCTACACTTTACTTCCTATTTTTCATTTAAGATTTCCGTGGCCAGGTCGTTAGCGCTCTGGATTCTAGTGTCATATGACCCCAGGTCGATGCTACTTCCTCTCCCCTGGCGAAACTGTTCTTGAGCCTTGAGAAATGTTTAGACTTCTGTGTGGAGAAAGAGCAGCTACTCAGTCATTCTTGAGCCAAGCTGAATTAGAGTTGAATATTGGTGTAATATCTTTCCCTTGTAAAACTAAACCTATAAAAAAGGGTATTAGTGTTTTGATTATAGATAGTCTGCCTGATAGTGAGGCTTGTTGAAAACTAGGGTAGAATTTTGATGGAAATGGTCAAAACTTGTAAAAGGGGCCCACTCACACCAGATGCTGCACCTTTAATGCCAGTTAAGGAATTTGTGACCATTTATTTACCACAGGGGCAACTCCACATATTCATTGAGGCCCCTAATTAATGCCCGACCTAAATTTCATTCAAATGTGTCCAATAGTTCCCGAGGTATTTGGTGAAAACATAGATAGGTGTCTTGCAAGAGGTTTACAGTAAATTGTTACTGAAACAAACTCCAGGAGTATAATACAAAACTTTTGAATGAGTGGGTGAGGGAGTACATGAGAATAAATTCTCATGATACCCTTATGTGGCTAAGGGAATGTACTTAAGATTAAATTCTCCTAATATCTTTTATGGAGTAGCGAATGCTCTGAAAGTGACAGGTTGCTCAGGGAGAACTTGACTGGAGGGGAGAACAGTGAACGGACATAAACAAATGTGCTTAATATTATTAATGATATATATTATTGAGTGTTTGACTTTACACGATATTAAAAGCTTTTATTTTTGACGCCCCGTCTGTCAGTGAGTGTTAATGTTTGTACAATGTTATATCTTATGCTGTGTGTTCCTGTTGATATATGCTGATTACATTGCTGTCAGTTATTTCCTTTATCGCGTACGCCCACAGACAAACACACACACATGTATGTATATATATGTGTATATATGTGTGTGTCCCTTTATCGTAGCTAACGAAATATCCAAGCCACAATTTAAACTTGAAACCAAAATTTAAAAATGAAACAAGGCAGGAGAACGACTCATACATTTTGAAAAAAGGTTTTTATCGTTCTGCTCCTGACTCGGAAAAACGTCCGAAATAATCCGTGAAAGCTGTTTAAGCTGAATATGAAAATGAATAACACAGAGAAGCATTGAAGAAGATCGGAATCTCTCTCTCTCTCTCTCCTCGACATGAACATAAAACATGTAGAAGCCTTCATTATAATTTTAATTTTCGCTTCGTAATATGATTTTCATGAATTAGTTAGCCCACGATAGATGTTCTAGGAATTGTCTATTAACATCTTTCTTGTTTGTCCGGCCCGGGTTGGGGCGGGGTAGGTAGGGGGATCGGGAGGGTTGGGGAGGCGTGACGGGCAGCGCCGGGTTCCAGCGCAGCCTAGCGCGCACGCGCCATCAAGCTCGTATGGAAAAGGTTTTAATAATCTTGTTAGAGGTTATGCAAGCGATATAAGAGATTTTTGAGGATATAAAGAACAATTTTAAGAAGTTGGAGAATAGAAGCAGACTGTGAATTGATAGAATTACTAGTGAAAGCTGCAATATGATGGTGAAATTGTGGTCGAGTGGCTGACCGGGGTTTGTGAGGTGTATCTTGGTGATGGAAAGACTCCTAAGAAATGGGTGATCTTGTGACCCTCTGTGATTTCACCAGTTAAATTTATTAAATGACTGTGATTATTTTCTGTTGTCCTATATCAGGAAAAAAGGGTTAATGTTATATATATATATATATATATATATATATATATATATATATATATATATAGATGTGTTTGCGTGTAGCGTATGTATGAATGCATGTATGTATGTATGTGCGTGCATGCGTGTAAATACAATTATGCTTTCGTGCTTGCCTTAATTTGTGTAAAATATAGTTGAACGCGATAGCAAAATTACTGTTTTCGTACCAATTAAAGCTCTCATAATCTGAATCCTTGCAGATGTGAGCAGCCCTAATTCATTTTCAATTCATTTTCATTGTAACTAATTTGTTTCCGCACATCATTGTCATTTCTGTTGCTGATGTAATTGATGAATTCGTAATGAGAGTTGAGATTGCTTTCAAAAGACCCCTGTAATTTTAGGTAGTTTATAGAATTGATCAATTTTAGTTTTTGTTTTAGGTTTCTGTAAAAGAAGACTATTGTGCCGGCTTTGTCTGTCCGTCCGCACTTTTCTCTGCCTCAGAGCTTAAAAACTACTGAGGATAGAGGGCTGCAAATTGGTATGTTGATCAGCCACCCTCAATTCATCAAACATACCAAATTACAGCCCTCTAGCCTCGGTAGTTTTTATTCTATTTAAGGTTGAAGTTAGCTATAATGGAAGGTCTGGCAACGATAAGGGTAGGCCACCACCGGGCCACGGTTAAAGTTTCATGGGCCGCGGCTTATACAGCATTATACCGGGCCCACCGAAAGATAGATCTGTTTTCGGTGGCCTTGGTTATATGCTGTAGCGGCTGTACAGAAAACTCGGTTGCGTCTAAGAAACTTGGGCGCATTTTTTAAATTTTTTTTGTGGTTAGAGGGTGAGCGGATTGCCCAGCCTTGGCGGAGATTTGCGCCTCTGAGCGCCATTTTCTTATTTTTTTATCTATCAGACGTCAATTAGGCTTCAATTCTACTATTATAACAACAGGTATAACTGGACAATAATAGAAATATTATAACAATACTATGATAATACTGTTATAACAACACTATAACAGTACTATTATAACCATATAGTGATAGTAATATTATATTATAACAACACTGCTATTATAACAACATTAGTAACTTGGACGAAGCATTAAGAAACTGGTCGATATTCAATGCATCGTTTTAACACAACGGTTAAAGAAAAAGAAAAAAAAAGAAAAAAACAGTTCAAAATGAACGCTTGCATTTTAATTCCTCCCGTGTCATCATAATCTTTCGCGACTGGGTGGAGGGGTGGGGAGGAAGAGAATGGGAAGGGAGGGGGAAAGAGAATGGGCAGGGGAGGGGAAAAATGGAAAGAGAATGGGCAGGGGAGGGGAAAAGGGATGGGTAGGGGGGGAA
>NC_089785.1:21450206-21467706 GCF_040412425.1 Macrobrachium rosenbergii | reverse complement strand
TCTTTTCGGAAGCCGTAAAAAAAATTCGGTTCAAATAACTCGAGTTCCTCTGTGTACAGGGTGGCCTAATCCCCCCCTCCCCCTTCTCCCCTTCCCCTGCCCCTTAGGCCTCCTCCCTTACCCAATCCCCTGACCTACACAGAGACACACCCCTTCCCAAACCCTCGTCAACCTTCCTGTCGCCCCCTCCCCGCCCCCCCACCCCCACTTTCCTATCTGTCTCTCTCAACGTTCTGTGTGGCCGGAACTAGTCCGGCAGGAGGTCGATGGTGATATATATATATATATATATATATATATATATATATATATATATATATATATATATATATATATATATATATATATATATATATATATATATATATATATATATATATTTATATACATTTGTGTTTTGTGTCTGCGCCCAAATCATGTCATTTACCGAAAAAAAAAACATTCCATTTTTTAATGACTGATATTGACAAACTATCTCTATACTTGTCTCTGTTTTGGCCTATTTCGAAATAAAGGATTTTATTATTATTATTATTATTATTATTATTATTATTATTATTATTATTATTATTATTATTATTGAACCGACGTCAAATTTGCGATATTCAGTCACTGCCGTAAGACGTTGGAAGGGTTTTAATATAATAATAATAATAATATCATCCTTTATTTAAGCTAAGTTCAAAGAATGATCAGCAATTAAAAGAGGACAGAACAAATATTAAACAGGAGGAATGAAGAAGAAGCAGAAGACGAAGAAGAAGAATAGGAGGAGTAGGACGGAGAAGACAAACTAAGCAATCCAGATGAACAGTTCCCCGGCAATTAGCGGGGCGCCCAATATGATAATGGCCCACATTTGGCGGCGAAACGGTCCGCATAAACACTGGGAGGAAAAGACAACATGATTTGCCGAAGCAATTTATTGAGGTGGTTTGTCAGAAGACCCGATATCTTGGCTCCAGTCTCTCCCCTTCCCCTCTCCCTTCTCCTTCTCCCCTTCCCTTCTTCTCGACTTCCCCTTCTTCTTCCCTCCCCCTTTGTTCTCCCTTCCTCCTCCCCTCCCTTTCTTCTCCCCTTCCCCCTTTCCTCCCCTTCTCCCCTTCCCCCTCCCCTCCCCTTAATCTACCCTTTCCTCTCTCCCCTTAATCTCACCTTTCATCTCCCCTTTCCCATCCCCCTTCTCCCGTTCCCCGCCCCTAATTCTCCCCTTCCTCTCGCCTCCCCTTAATCTCCCCTTCCCTCCCCTTAATCTCCCATTTCCCCTCTCTTTCTCCTTTCCCCTCCCTTCTTCTCCCCTTTCCCCTCCCCCTTCTTGTCCCCTTCTTCTCCCATCTCCCTCTCCCTTTCTCTCTCCTCCCCCTCCCATCTCCATTTTCCCTCCTCCCCTCCCCTCTCATCCCCTTCCCCAAACTCCCCACCCCGCGCATCATTTCCTCGTCAAACGCATTCATTATGCGGTCCAGTTATGTGTGATAAATGGTTCCCATTCATCGCTCGGCGATGTTTGGAATTCCCGCCTTGGTGTGTCAGGGATTGGCGGTTAAAAGAAGAATGATGTCGCTTTTGTTGACTGTTGGGGCTCTTTTTGTCACAATGTACACTGTATCTTTCGATTGTACTTTCAGTGTCTGTCTGGAGTGGTTTTATGTGGGCTTTGAGTCGGAGTGAACTTGTTATTGTTAATGATTTTAAAATTGTATAAATTTTTTTTTTTTGTTAACAAGAGCTGTTTAACTCTCTCTTTCTGTGTGTATATATATCTATCTATCTATATATATATATATATATATATATATATATATATATATATATATATATAAAGAATGTATTTTACTGTACTCTGATAGTGCACTGTAGGATGAAAAGGCCCTTAAGAGCACTATATACACATCACAACCAATATATAGTGTGTGTGTGGCGTTTATAGTGTTTTTTGGGTCATATATATATATATATATATATATATATATATATATATATATATATATATATATATATATATATATATATGTATATATATATGTATATACATGTGTACTGTATATACTATATATATATATATATATATATATATATATATATATATATATATATATATATATGTGTGTGTGTGTGTGTGTGTGTGTGTATGTGTGTTTGTTTACGCACACAAAGAAACATAACACTCCCAGCTTCTAAAATGAAGTAAGGAATACTTCATGGAAACCCTTTTTACGTATATTCTTTCCAGTTTAAGAAGCTTATCGCATTTCGCCCTCGTCATTTTACAAAAAAAAAAATTGGAAAAAATGGAAAAAATAAGGAAAAAAAGGATCGCCAGCATTTTCTTACCAGCGAGGAAAGGATTCGGGACCCCTAAGATCTACTAGTACCCCCCCTCCCCCATTCCTTCCTTCCCCCCACCCAGCTCCCTCCCCCTCCTTCAGGAAACTTAATAGGTAACATTATCCAGACCTTTCGCCCTAGGAAGCCCCTAATGCAATAGGAACAGGATGGATGACTGGTTTTTGAGGCGCCCTCAGGAATAGGATGTGAGGGGGAGGGGCAGGGGGTTAGGGAATGGAAGGGCAGGGTCGAATGTGGTGTTGTACACAATGAGGTCTATATAGGATACGGGATAACGGTCAGGTGTCTTGTGTAGTGGAGTAAGGTACTGGGTAACGGACATTGTTTTGGGGGTGGGGGGTTTGGGGAAGGGGGGAAGGGGGTAGTGGGTTTAATTTTAATGCCATCCTATACCTCAGTGTACCCAGTGCTTTGTCTTAAGGTATTCGGCGTGCCCGCAGTGAAGAATTTTCTGTTTATTATTAATACATCTGTTGTAAAGGAATTTTTACTGTTGGCAGACCTGTTGTAAAAATAGTTTTATTCGCAGTGCACCTGTTGTGCATATAAAACAAATATTTTCAACTTTTATCTAAGATTCCAGGAGTTCCTAACCTTTTTCCCAACAAGTAATCAGTAATCGTCCATTGAGCCATGCCCCATTAACCTAATAATAATAATAATAATAATAATAATAATAATAATAATAATAATAATAATAATAATATCCTTTACATAGAATGGATATGTTTTAAGACATTTTGCTAAAATGAGATAACTGCAAACAAAATTATAGTATCTCTTTCTAAAGCTAATTGTGATTGGTGGAAGATTATGGTACTGCAGTGCATCAGCCAATCAGGAGGAAGGTAAATTATATATATATATATATATATATATATATATATATATATATATATATATATATATATATATATACATATATATATGTATATATATATATATATATATATATATATATATATATATATATAAATATTTGTGTGTGTGTCATTTGTCAGTGACATTATAATCATTATAATCTCTCTCTCTCTCTCTCTCTCTCTCTCTCTCTGACAGATGTTTAATATTTGACATCAGCAATAAGTTCGCGGAAGCTGAATATTGACATTTATTGGGAGCACATTTCTTTGACTGACTTCGACTCTCGTGCCACAACCTTCTGGAATTCATTTCTTCCTTCAGTTTTCCCAAGCCCTCCCACCCTTCCTTACAAAGCCAGCCATTTGCTTCCTTCAAGGGTAACATTCATTCTTTAAAAAAAACAATACCCACTTATTCCTCTATGTAAAAAAAATGCCATATGGCATAATGACAATTGCCACTGGCAGCATCGCCTCGCAAGCAATGCTTCACACTCCAGTGGAGTACCGCAGGGGCTGCTTTTTGCACCATTAATCAGCAGCTGCAAAAGAAGGCATGGGAGCGCTAACAGGCAACAACTTTTTTCTTTTTTTTTTATTTAGGAGACAGCTTTGTATGTCTGCTCAGCGGTATGCACTTGGGAGCTGATAACCTGTGCTTCTATGTGTGAATGTGAGTTGATTAATTTGTAATTTTGTGTTCACCTTTCCCAGGGTCAATTTACCCAACTGAGTTGTTTCTAATAATAATAATGATAATAATAATAATGATAACGCAGACAAAACATTTGTATTAAATTGCTTCCTCACTTTTCAAAGCAGTTTTTTTTATTGTCAACATAGTGAAACCCTTCAATTTACAAAGTTGCCTGCCACCTCATGTGTTGGCAGATGCCTCATGTGATGTTAGATGCCTCACGTGATGTTAGATGACCCATGTGTTGTCATATGCCTTATATGTAGTCAGATGTGCCTCATGTGTTGTTAGATTCCTCATGTGTTGTCAGATGCCTCATGTGTAGGCAGATGCCTCATGTGTTGTCAAATTTCTGATATGTTGGCAGATTACTCAAGTGTTGTCAATGCCTCATATGTTGACAGATGCCGCATGTGTTGGAAGATTCCTCATGTGTTGTCAATGCCTCATGTGTTGGCAGATGCTTTATGTGTTGTCAATGCCTCATGTGTTTACAGATTCCTCATGTGTTGTCAATGCCTTATGTGTTGTCAATGCCTCATGTGTTGGCAGATGACTCATTCCTTATTGTCGCGTAATGGATATTATTATAAATGATGATAATGATAAATTTATAATATGATATTAAGTCATAAAAGTCTCATAATATCAATGAGTCACTAAAATGATGAAGAAATAGACAGTGGTGAAGTATGGACATATATTTTTAATATATATCTACACTCACACCATTGTGGATTTCTATTATTATTATTATTATTATTATTATTATTATTATTATTATTATTATTATTATTATTATTATTATTATTATTATTTTCCCTTCGATATCCTGCCACAGAACAATATTCTTAACAACAGTTATTTAAAAAAGATACTTCTGCGAAAAACTTCGTAACCACCGAGTTTGTCACTCCTCTTCTCTCTCTCTCTCTCTCTCTCTCTCTCTCTCTCTCTCTCTCTCACAGACGCCGAGTATCACACCACAAAAATCAACAGTTCCCCGAGACCACAGCCTAAACCACATAGGCGAGGAACCACAGCTCAACCACATAATCAACCACACCTTATCCAACCACACACACACTCACACATTCTCTCTCTCTCTCTCTCGAGATTCTTATCGTTGTTTTCCTCCCCTTACCGCTGCTGCTGCTTCTGCTACTAGTACTACTACTGCTACTAGTACTACTACTGCTACTGCTACTGCTACTACCGCTGTCCCCACCGCCGCCGCCGCCGCAGCGCCACAGCAACCGCAATCTCGGATATCGCCGCCCGAACAACCCAGCAGCTACCGCATTTGACACTATCAGCTGGCCAACTGTCGAGGCAGGTTCTCTCTCTCTCTCTCTCTTCTTTCTCTCTCTCTCTCTCTCTCTCTCATATATCTATATATATATATATATATGTATATATATATATATATATATATATATATATATATATATATATATATATATATATATATATATATATATATATATATATAAATATATATATATATACATTAATGTATATATATATATATATATATAGAGAGAGAGAGAGAGAGAGAGAGAGGGAGAGAGAGAGAGACAGGTGCCGTTCAGTCCCAATGTGTCTCCATTCTCTAAACAGACATCCTAGGTACTTGTCGTTAGTTGACTGTAGTGAATCACAGTTGAGTATGGAGAAGGGTACTAAAAATCCCTTTCTTTAATAAAAATAAAATTGTAGAATTGTCCGCCAGAATTCATCCACCAATTTCATCCGTAGGGCATCACTGACGCCATCCAATTCAGCCTTCATCCTCTGTAAGTCATCCTACAGAGTTAGTCTATAGGGCGTCAGTGACTTCATCCATCTATCTATCAATCATTCTTCATCCATCGGACTTACTCAATGGACTTTACTCTCTGATAACATCCAATTTTAGAAATCCGTCTTCATCCAAAGACTTCATCCATTGAACTACTTAGCCTATCTGACTCAAATTCTCAGTCCATTCGAGGCCACTTGATATTCTTTCCCTCTTCTCCCATGTTTTCTTCTATTTCTTTCTTTCTCCCTTCTTTCCTGTCTCCTTCTTTCTTCTTCCTTCTTACCTGTCTCCTCCTTTCTCTTCCTTTTAATCGCGGGAGATTTTGCTAAAAATCCTTCTCAACATTGATTCAATTCCATATTCTCTCTGTTCCCATTTTTGTTGGGCGTCCAAAGAAGCTCTCTCTCTCTCTCTCTCTCTCTCTCTCTCTCTCTCTCTCTCTCTCTCTCTCTCTCTCTCTGTCCAGTTAGATAATCTTTTTCATAACCTTTCTGTACACCCTCTCTCTCTCTCTCTCTCTCTCTCTCTCTCTCTCTCTCTCTCTCTCTCTCTGTCCAGTTAGATAATCTTTTCATAACCTTTCTACACCCTCTCTCTCTCTCTCTCTCTCTCTCTCTCTCTCTCTCTCTGTCCAGTTAGATAATCTTTTCATAACCTTTTACACCCATCTCTCTCTCTCTCTCTCTCTTCTCTCTCTCTCTCTGTCCAGTTAGATAATCTTTTTCATAACCTTTCTGTACACCCATTTCTCTCTCTCTCTCTCTCTGTCCAGTTAAATAATCTTTTCCACAACCTTTCAATACACCCATCTCTCTCTCTCTCTCTCTCTCTCT
The DNA here is from genome assembly GCF_040412425.1 of Macrobrachium rosenbergii. Classification (NCBI taxonomy): domain Eukaryota; kingdom Metazoa; phylum Arthropoda; class Malacostraca; order Decapoda; family Palaemonidae; genus Macrobrachium; species Macrobrachium rosenbergii. Next base: position 21,461,160 of record NC_089785.1, on the reverse strand, counting down.
CTCTCTCTCTCTCTCTCTCTCTCTCTCAGACGGGTGACTGAAACAGAATATATATACCGTATGCATCAGATGATAGCCTTAAAAAAAAAAAAACGGAAGATTGAGGAAGCAGGAAAACCGATAGACCCCGATCTGTCTGTGTAGACTAAAAGTCTGAGAGAGAGAGAGAGAGAGAGAGAGAGAGAGAGAGAGAGAGAGAGAGAGAGAGCCAAATCCATCAGTAAAATAAATAAAGTGAAATATTGGAGAGAGTGAAATTAATCTGTCTGAAAAAACTCGGAATATTTGAAAGAGAAAGAGAAAAGAATAGTCCAATCTATTAATGAAAGTAAAAATATACTGAACATGGAAGAGAGAGAGAGAGAGAGAGAGAGAGAGAGAGAGAGAGAGAGAGAGAGCGTATTTCGAAACACGTCCACAAACACACACACAAACACATGCCACAAACACACAGGTGTTACACGACGGGAAGAAAGGGGACACCTGTAGAAAATGAAATTCATCTTTTATGAAGAGAGAGAGAGAGAGAGAATGTGAAAACACCGGACCAGGAAAAAATGGTTTGAAAAAACTAAAAGAAAAAACAGGAATAGAAAAAATATATAAAAGGAAAAAACTTCTCTATGCAAGCCAACCGCCCGCCATCCCTAGCTAGCTGGGAAGTGTGTATGTATGTATGTATGTATGTACGTGTGTGTGTGTGTGTGTGTGGAAGGGGGAGGGATCAGACGGGTCCTTGGGCAAGGGGGAAGGGGAAAGGGTAAGGGGGAACTCAGCCAACCCTTTTGAAGAGGGACAAATGGAGAGAAAACTGACCCTTGCTGGGCAGGGCTTGAGACCGCATCAATCCCAACCCATTCGCCGAGTCCTTATCAACGTCATCAATTCAGCCCGCTGCTTCCTCCTCCTCCTCCCCCTCCTCCTCCTCCTCCTCTTCTCCTTCTTCTTTTTAGCCTCCTTCTCACTCACAAACCGTGAACGCCTCTCCTGTCAATTTCCAGCGGCACTAAAGAAAGGCGATTGAATGGCTTTGGTGCTCGAATAGGAGGAGGTGGAGGTGGAGGTTGAAGTGGAAGTGGAGGGGGAGGAGTAGGAGGAGGAATAGGCAGAAGAAGAGTTAGAGGTGCAGGCAGGAACACAGGAAGGAGAGGAGGAGGAGGAGGAAGAAGATGAGAAGAATCTGAGAGGAAAGGCCGATTAAGGAAACAGAGAGAGAGAGAGAGAGAGAGAGAGAGAGAGAGAGAGAGAGAGAGGGGGGGGGTATACAGTAGGCGGTGTGGTAGAATGAGTAGTTTAGTGATGCGTGTGTGTGTGTGTGTGTATGTGTGTGTTTGTGTGTAGTAGGGAGTCACTCCAAAGGAGATTGAACCGGAGGTTTGTGTATAGACTTAGGAAGCATCAATGAACATTGTTAGGGGGATCACCGACTAAAGCCTTTGAAGTGAGATGACGGAGTGGCATTGTAGGGGGAATGGAAGAGGAAGAGGAAGAGGAAGAGGACAATATATATATATATATCAGTAGCCATTGTCTTTCGTAGATGGACGGCTCTTCATGTCCAAAGTCACCGGAAAGAAGGACTTCGGCCTATTGTTAACGTGAACGTTCTGTCAGTCGAGAATGGCTGTCATGGACGGATGAACGGACGCAGAATCGTTGCTTGGATCTTGGTTGATCTTATTTCTTGAATCTTTTGATGTAGACGTCAGGCAGGCCTCGCAGTTTCACATCTCGTTCGAGCTGCCGCCCCCGAAGAAGCCTGTGTAACATTATATCAGGTAGACCATCGGCCTACATATTTTTCACAGAGACAGAAGCTCAGTCACTGTTAAAAAATAATACGTAGGCCGATGCTCTATCTGATACGAGGTTAAGCAGGCTTCTTCAGAGGCGCCAGCTCGAACGAGATGTGAAACTGCGGGACCTGCCTGACGTCTACAACACAAGATTCAAGAAATAAGATCTACAGAGTCCAAACGACGATTGTGTCCATTCATCCGTCCATGACAGCCATTCTGGACTGACAGAACCTTATCGTTAACAATAGGCCGAAGTCTTTCTTTCTGGTGACCGTGACTGTCCATCTGTGAGACATATATATATATATATATATATATATATATATATATATATATATATATATATATATATATATATATATATATGCCTTGTATTTTATTGTGGACAAAATATAAAATAAGGAAAAACTTCATGTTTGGGTTTCAGTGGTAATAATTTGTTACTCACATAATGTTTTGTAAAAATCTATGTTGCATAAAGTATTGCATATTTTGTCAATAAAATAACTATGCAATTGACTGTATAATGTGAGGGAGAGGCGAAAGAATAGTTATGAAGAGTGAATATAGTTCCTCTAGATAATTTTCAGTTCAGGTTTAAAATCACAGGGGAAAGTAGGCCAGGTTTTTATACGTAAAATTCATGTGGTTAATGATATCTTGTGCAGAAGGCAGCCTGTCAGTAGAAGCATTCATACATGGAGAGAGAGAGAGAGAGAGAGAGAGAGAGAGAGAGAGAGTAGGATAATTGCGTCAAGTACACGCCAGCCATCCTGTTACCGTATCTGTGAATATCTTCTGCAGAATACCATCAACGCCCTCTTGATGCATTCACTGAGCCCCGATGAAGCAGACTTGAAAGTGGTCATGAGCAAATTGAAAAGTGGTCAAGTGCTTCTTCTTCTTCCTCCTCCACCTCTTCTTCTTCTTCTCGGTCATCTGAGATGTCGGCGAAGTGTCTCTCTCCCTCCTCCTCCTCCTCCTGCTTCGAGCCGCTAATTAATGGATGCTTCTTGGAGGATGTCTCTAAAAATAAAGCAGAAGAAGAGTGTGGTTGATAAAAGGGGAAAAAAAAAAATATAGCTCTCTTATTAGACGTTAGTAAAGGCGTTGCTTTGTTGCTTGAGTTATGAGAAAGGACTTTATTTAAGCATATGATCATACACAAAATGAAGAATGCACTTATAAATGAGATGGTACAAAATTCGTCGTGATTAGTAGTAGTAGTAATGTGGAAGTAAATACCTATGCAACGGCTTCACTCCATCCATCCATCCTCCTCCTAGTCCTCCTCCTCCTCCTCCTTCTTCCTAGAAAGTGCATTCAAGCTCACGGCGGGGGTTTAGAATTATAGGGAATTTTCCGGTCGGTTGCGTCCAAAATGGATGGTTCTCGAGAATGAAGCGAGGCTGGCCAAACTGGTTTAAAAATGTCTGCCAACTATCTGCTGAATTCTGCTGCTGGTGCTGCTGCTGATGCTGCTGCTGCTGTTGCTGCTGCTGCTGCTGCATTGTGTACGTCCTCACTGCACTCCTTAGCAAACGTTAGTTTGTTATTTGTTAAGTATATTTATATAATATTAGTCTAATGCCAGCACAGGCTGTGATTGTTTAACCAACCCTTCCTTTTACATCTCAACGAAATTTCCTCTTTATTCCCTCTTCCTTCATCCTCTTCGCCACTTCCACTCCTCTGTCCCTTTAACAAAGTTCCCCAGCGATGCCCCAAACAGACAGACAGACAAACAGACGTGGACAGACAAAGACAGACATCCTCTTGTATTTACGTCCGCATTTGGATGTGTTTACGCGGGAACCCGAGACGCCGAAAAGGGAATCGTTTCAGCAGATTTTCCACTCGATTCCTCCTCCTCCCCCCCCCCTCTCTCTCTCTCTCTATCAACCCTCCCCTTCCCTCCTCCCTCTCTCTCCTCTCCCTCCCCTCCACCCGCTCCCAAATTAAACAGTAAATCGCGAGGGATAAACATCATTATCTTCTGATATCAAATGGAGGCGATGCCATCACTCAGGGCTTTAAGAGCTTTCGGCCGACTCAGTCATGTCTTGTTTTTGACTCTAAAAGGGGGCCCAACCCTTCATCTTCTTTTTGCTCTTGCTGACAGGCTATCATGATTACTTAAGTGCAGAATGACATGACCACTGTTAGTAAAAGCCAGAGAGAGAGAGAGAGAGAGAGAAAGAGAGAGAGAGAGAGAGAGAGGAGAACTGCGGTACACTCGGAGATATGTGGCAGAGAAACGGTTGAATTCTAGACTCATATTTTCAAGTGCGTGATGTGTTCGCTGGGCAGGAAGATTTGCATTGGGAGCTCTGGGTCGTATTTACTTGGGTTATCCCAGCAGGTGCACAATTCAGCAGCTGAAATGGATGGCAGTCTTTTCCTCCTCCTCCTCTTCTTCTTCTTCTTCTTCTTCTGCTTTTCGCAGTAACTGGCAAGGAACGTAGAGCACTGAAAACTCGATTAATTAATGCTAACATTGGCTGTTCATTATTGGGGTCTCTAACAAAGCAACAAAGGAAATTTGTAAGCAGATACATAAATTTAATCTTAAACATTGATAACAAAAAAGGCGTTTCACAAACAGGAAACTGATAATTTAAAAACAGATTGAGTAACACAGACAAATAACCAGAGACATATAAATTGCAGTGTTTATGTGATATTCAACCGCTATAATTATGTTGACCACAATGTTAATGCGTCTTCACTCAGCTGCAGATTATACTTTCATTTGTGTAAACTCGGTAGCATTAGACTTATCTCGTTTCACTAGAATGTCATTGATGTTGATAGTGCTATCGATTACTCGTGTTGATGCTATAGTCTTTCCAGCACCGTGAGAAATACAGATCGGTTGATACCACTCAGCTCCTGCTGGCGTTTCACTCCACTTGCTTCTCCAATTCCCCTGATTCTTTTTGGTCCCTTGTCACTTTCACAGTGTCCATGGCTCCGTCTGCCATCTCCAAAGTTTTCTTTGTTCCTTTTGAAGCCTTCGCAGTTTCCTTTGCTACTCCTTGGACATCTCAAGAGTTTCCTGTGCTCCCTTTGACATGTTCAGTTTCCTTTGCGTCCTTTGACACTTTTAAGAGTTTTCTTTGCTCCTTCTGTCACCTTAAGAGTTTCCTTTGTTCCCTAGGACACCTCCACAGTTTCCTTGGCTCCCTTGGACATCTCAAGAGTTTCCTTTGCTCTCTTGGACTCCTTATGAGTTTTCTTGGCACCCTTTGACACCTTGAGAGTTTCCTTTGTCTCTCGGACACCTTAAGAGTTTTCTTTTCTTCCCTTTGACACTTTAAGAGTTTTCTTTGCCTCCTTTGACACTTTCACAGTTTCCTTGGCTCCTTTTGGCACTTCAAAAATTTCCTTTGACATCTTAAGAGTTTCCTTTGCTCCCTTTGACACTAAGAATTTCCTTTGCTCCCTTTGACACTTTAAGAGTTTCCTTTGCTCTCTTGGGTGCCTTAAGAGTTTCCTTTGCTCCCTTTGGCACCTGCACAGTTTCCTTTGCTCCCTTTGACACTCTCACAGTTTCCTTTGCCCCTTTTGACACCTTCCCAGTTTCCCTTGCTCCCTTTGACACCTTCACATTTTCTTTGCTCCCTTTGACACCTTCACATTTTCTTTGCTCCCTTTGACACCTTCACATTTTCTTTGCTCCCTTTGACACCTTCACAATTTTCTTTGCTCCCTGTGACACCTTGAGAGTTTCCTTTTGTGTCTTGGACACTTTGAGAGTTTCCTTTGTTCCCTTGGACACCTTCACAGTTTCCTTTTCTCCTTTGGACACCTTGAAAGTTTCCTTTTGCTATTTTTGACACCTTAAGAGTTTTCTTTGTTCTGTTTGACAACTTCATAGTTTCCTTTGCTCCCTTTGACACCGTCATTTTCCTTTGCCCCTTTGACACCTTCAGTTTCTTTCGCTCCCTTTGACACCTTCAGTTTCCTCTGCCCCTTTGACACCTTCAGTTTCTTTCGCTCCCTTTGACACCTTCAGTTTCTTTTGCTCCCTTTGACACCTCCAGTTTCTTTTGCTCCCTTTGACACCTTCAGTTTCTTTTGCTCCTTTTGGCACTTCACAGCTTGTTTGTTTTGTATGCCGTCAAACCAGTACCTCTTCCCAAGAGTTCCAAATCATACATCCTCTCACCAGCTGGCCGTCCTCCATTCTCTCCACATTTTCAAACCACTTTACCCATTTTTCAGTTTTGCCACTTTCATCCCACTCAGCCATTTCTGTCTTCAGTTCTTATCCTTTCCATCCCATATTTCCATTAATATTGCACACTTGTTCTTGCACGAGCTGCCCTCTCTCTCTCTCTCTCTCTCTCTCTCTCTCTCTCTCTCTCTCTCTCTCAGAGCATAAGATTGGGGAGTGTTTGATTCGCTGGCACTTGCATCAAGTGATCAAAGTGCATTTTGCCTTTGATCTCCGGCGGGGTGGTAAATTGACTTGTCAGTTTCCTTGGCTTAGAATTTGGTGTTACTAGTTTATGTAACTGACGTGGAATCTCTCTCTCTCTCTCTCTCTCTCTCTCTCTCTCTCTCTCTCTCTCTATCTATATATATATATATATATATATATATATATATATATATATATATACTGTATATATCATTGCTTTTCCTCGGAGGTTTTTTAATAATAATAATAATAATAATAATAATAATAATAATAATAATAATAATAATAATAATAATACAAAAGATACTAATGTTAATAGACATAATCATTTTAATATTGTTACCCGAATTTCTTGAAATAATAATAATAATAATAATAATAATAATAATAATAATAATAATAATAATAAGACCAACCACAAAGATATTGCTGTAATAAACACGATCAATTTAATAGTGTTATACCGAGTTTCAATTTCACCGGTTCCATTTCCCCCCCTGCATGTGTTCTTACCGTACAGATTCCCTGATTATCATCTTTCCGTTTTAGAGATTCTCACAATTATTCCCCTTTCCCTCCTATCTCTTTAGTTCTCCCTTCTCCAAAATCTCCCTCTCTCTCTCTCTCTCTCCCTCCCCTCGTTGTCCAGAAGCCGTGGGGGGAGGGGAAGGGGAAAGGGGAATCTTCCCTACCTTGGTAAAGGAAGGTTTTCAAGTGGAGAGAAATGTAACTTGTTGAATGTTTAGTCAGCGGGCAGGAGCAAGTTAGCTCTCTCTCTCTCTCTCTCTCTCTCTCTCTCTCTCTCTCTCTCTCTCTCTCTCTCTCTCTGTTGGGGCTGCTGCTTTGATAACATATTAATGAGGGAATTTAGCTTCATCAAAGGATAGAGGGGGCGCGGGGTGGGGGCGGGGTGTTTGAAAAAGAACGAGAGGGAGTAATTAACAATGAATTGACGCTTGTTTTGACGGGACGCTCAGCGCCATCTAGTGAGTGCGCCGAGAGTTACGCTCGCGGGACTCGAGCGTTTGAGTGTTTAGTAGATTTTCTCTGTACATTAAATTCATTTTTTTATATATACTTTATCTCTTTGTGATGGGATGTGTACCTGTTATATCTTAATATACTATGCCTAACATTTTTTTTTTAAACTTGTGAATTCGTAAATATCTCAAATTCACTGAGAGGAAACTTATCAAACTATTCGATACTTTTCGCCATGTTTAAAAGATAAGCATTAACTTTGGACTAAGAAAGTCCCCGTACCCAATAATGGCGGAGATGGTTTCCATGGTGACTATAGGCTGCTTCCACCAGGAATAATCATTTTAAGAGGATCACACGGTGATGATTCATTTAGCCGAACGATGCTGACCAAATCTCCTGCTACGGCTATCGTTAATATGCTAATGCTTTCTGTATTTCCCATATATATATATATATATATATATATATATATATATATATATATATATATATATATATATATATATATATATATATATATATACATACATATATGTTATTACATTTCATCTTATTTTTGTATTTGTTAAAAGTTTTTTTATTTCCACCTATTTAAAATGGTAATGAGAGAGAGAGAGAGAGAGAGAGAGAGAGACCTTTGCTGAAGTTAAAATAGATTATTTTATTTATAAAATTCCATCAGAAGTCTGTCACCTGGACTTAATTCTCAAGGAAAATTATTATTATTATCAGGATGAGCACTCCTCAGTAGATCAGAATGCAGGAGAGAGAGAGAGAGAGAGAGAGAGAGAGAGAGAGAGAGAGAGAGAGAGAGAGAGAGAGAGAGAGCTTTGCTGAAATTAAAATAGATTATTATTTATAAAAAATTCCATCAGAAGTTTGTCACTTGGACTTAATTCTCAAGGAAAATTATTATTATTATTATTATTATTATTATTATTATTATTATTATTAACAGGACAAACACTCCTCAGTAGCTTAGAAAGCTGGAGAATGAATAGAGACAAATCCTGCAAAAATAAGTGAACCAGGTTAAACTTGAATAAAAAAAATAAAACAAACAAATCTTACAATAAACAGAGAGATAGTCTTACAATAAACAGAAGTATAATTCAAAGCAGCAAAGAAATTCTTTGCAATAAATTCGTGACAACTGGCCCTCAGATTAGGATTTATATCATCTCCTTTGGGCACACAGTTAAAGAGTAGGGTTTGTGCCAAAGGAGATTGCTTGATGATTTAATTTAACTGGCGTCACACACGACCAGATAAGAGTGGAAATGAATTCATAGTGACGTGAAGGAACCCTTTGATCTTTTGGAATTATAATTTGGAATTTAATATAATATAATATAATATAATATATAATATAATATAATATAATATAATATAATATAATATAATATAATATGTATACACATATATATATATATATATATATATATATATATATATATATATATATATATATATATATTGTTTGCTTAATTTTATCTTCTTGACCGTTATTCCTTCGTTATTATTTTTGTTGCTGTCTAATATATTATTATTGTCAGCACTCTTAATATGTCTACAATTATTACTGTTCTTCAAATTATTATTATTATTATTATTATTATTATTATTATTATTATTATTATTATTATTATTTATTATTATTATAAGAAGGCTTAATTAAGGGTTTTCTTATTTTTCTGTCTACCCTTCCCATCCTATTCCCCTCTTCCATCATCTACCTCCCCCTCCCCTCCCCTCTCCTCCCCTCCCCCTCAGTTCCTCCCCTTACCCACCCCTTTATAGTTTCTGCATAATACCCTAGATTCCCATTATGCACTTTGTAAATTGGTAAAAGAAATGGCATTCTGTAATTAGGTTTTAATTACATTTTCATTCTTTTTTTTAATATAATTTCATGTTATTGTATCAAATTCTTCAAAGAATTACTTCTGATGTATATATGTATATATATACATATCTATATCTGTATATACTGGGCATCATTCAGATATGCATACCTAACACCCCATTACTGCATACACCAGAAATATTCATCAGCGTCGCCCAAAATAAATAACTTAGGACCCGAAGGATTTCACCTCTGTAAAAATGTCAAACACTCCATTCCAGCGACCCGGGAGGTGTTATTGACAGCAGCAAGCTGCGAAACTAAATTGAATGTCGGGATATTGCAAATTCGTCTTTTTTTTTTTTTTTTTGGTATTTTATTATTTCGTCGGAATGGGTCTTGTTGCTTTGCAATGTGTGAATTATAGATCTTGTATCTATACTTGTGATGTATATCTCGTTGTTACTGAGGCCACCTGTGTGTGTGTGTGTGTGTTTGTATGTATGTGTTGTGTATTTAAATACAATAGGGTATTCACGTCAAAAAAGAGAAGAATTCGGATGTTGTTATTGATTGACAGGCAATAAATTGTGCTACATCATAAAATTTCTCGTGTTTGTGTGTATGTGTACGTGTATGTGCGCACGTGTATGTGTGTATGATCCTCGTGGTTCATTGGTAGTGCTCTCAGCTCACACAAACAGAGGAACATCTGAATTCTCTACGTGGTTGTTACTCAACTGGCGTGGTTCAAAGCCTATGGGAAAATGAGAGTGAGAGAGAGATCAGGACTCCTTGATAATGCCTCTTACCATCTCATTCAAGACGGAGGACCTCGATGAGGTAATCCTTACTCTCCCAGGTTGAAACAATTCAGAGGCTATTCATTTCCACTTGTGGGACCTTGTGGTTCAATAGATCCCCTGGCGAGGAAATACACACCTGGTGGTCAGTCGAATGTTGGGAGTCGCAGCCCAGGGTGGAACGAGAGAGAGAGAGAGAGAGAGAGAGAGAGAGAGAGAGAGAGAGAGAGGGACAAGGACCTCGCCCAGATTGGAACCATCCATCAGATATTCCCTGCTCTAATTTCATTTGTATGAAGTGGGTGTCTAGAAACCGAGAGAAGAGAGAGAGAGAGAGAGAGATTCGGTCAATGCTATTGACTTTGTCGTCAGTCTGGTGAGTCAGGAGGTCGATGATTTTGTAAGTCAGTGACCCGCTTGGGATAATTCTCTCTCTCTCTCTCTCTCCCTAGAAAACAGTAATAGTAAATTGCAACCCTCTTTCCCTCTCTCCTGGAAAACCGTAATAGGAAATTACAACTCTCTCTCTCTCTCTCTCTCTCTCTCTCTCTCTCTCTCTCTGCGAAGCGGCAAGAGGAAATATAATGTAATAACGTCTCCATCGCAATTTTCGAAACAGAATTATGGCAAGGGGTAACCAGAAGTTGGTGGAGAGTTCCAGTTCCCCTGTGGGATGTCTCTCTCTCTCTCTCTCTCTCTCTCTCTCTCTCTCTCTCTCTCTCTCTCTCTCTCTTTTCCACATGACATTCCAACCCTCTCCTAACAATTGTTTCAACATTATTTTAAGCTCTGAATAACCTCATAAGTCCCAGCACTCGCCCTTTGGCCTAGATTTAAATTCCAATCCCAGTTCCAAGTAAGACAGGGCCCTAAATTTTATATTCCAATTCCATTTCCAAATTGGACAAGATCCTAAAATTTATATCCCAATTCCAGTTCCAAATAGGGCAAGGCCCTAAATTTTATATTCCAGTTCCTCTTCCAAATTGGACAGGATCCTAAATTTTTATATTCCAATTCCAGTTCCAAATAGGTCAGGGCCCTAAATTTTATATTCCAGTCCCAATTTCAAATAGGACAGGATCCTAAATTTTAT
>NC_089785.1:21440206-21445206 GCF_040412425.1 Macrobrachium rosenbergii | reverse complement strand
CAAATTCAAGTCGTAAGGTACAACAGAGAGAGAGAGAGAAATTTTATGTTGTTCGTAACAGGCAAATTCAAGTCGTAAGGTACAAAAGAGAGAGAGAGAGAGAGAGAGAGAGAGAGAGAGAATGAAGCTAAACATTTCGAGCGCAAATATTTGTTAAACTATTTTTTTGGACCCGCTCGTTAAATGGTGTATTGCATATGCTCTATACCTGTCAGAGAAGTTGTAATAATATAACATTTAATGTATTTTGCTCGGGTCTGAAACTCCGTAGCCTTTTGACATTTCTCTCTCTCTCTCTCTCTCTCTCTCTCTCTCTCTCTCTCTCTGCGTAATTCAGTCATCGTCCGAGGATGAAAATACAATTGTTTTAAACGTCTCACAACCTGATATTATTATTATTCCATCCCTTGGCATTTATGCAATTTATGAAACGATTCATGATTTATTAATTTTTTTTTTATTCAATCCTTTTTATTGAATACCCTCCCCCTCATTGTTTAAGTTGACAAAACATTTACTTAGTCTGTTTTACAGGTAATTTCTGATGTGTATGTATGTATGTATGCATATAATATATATATATATATATATATATATATATATATATATATATATATATATATATATATATATATATATATATATATATATATATATATATATATATATATATATATATATATATATATATATATATATATCTTCTTCTTCTTCTTTTAACGTGCTTTTCTCCCATTTTTTGTATGGGGTAAGCACGATGCCTTCTTTTGAAGGACTTTTGATTTGGCTTTGGGGTAGACCGTAGTCTCGATCGGCTGCCCTGCCTGACATCGCTTAGGCCCCGGTAGCGTATGGTACATGTATCATACCACACCCAACGCTCTTTCTCCCAGCAGCGAGAAGTTGTTGCGCGGGTAGGTCGAGAGTTCAAGACGTGTGAGATGTTTGTTATGTTTTTAGAAGATGTTGGAGTGGCGTTGTTTTGTGTGTGTATTTAGTCTGTAACACCCATTTGCTTTTTAAGCAAACCTATCCGTTGATTACATACATAATCCCGGGGTGTCTACACGGATAGCAAAGTGTCCGCCTCTCTGATCAGTCGGCTGCGGATTTGAACCCGCGCCACAGACCTCTACGAAGTCCGAAGCTGCTGCTGTAACCGCCTGTGCCATCGAGGCTCCATATAATATATATATATATATATATATATATATTGCTCAGGTTGTTCATCCACCATTCGGGAGTTTAGAAATGAATATTGCTCTGACCATTCTATTGTCTTTTCTTTATGAGTCACCCCACGTGAGAAACAGCATAATGTTGAATTTAAATCTTTATCTGATATCGCATTCTCTTTAGTCTGTAAGATAAAAAGAAATACTTGCAGAGTAATAAGTCATTGCACCCATTATTATGTAGAAGATTATTGTAATATTCAGGGGTATGACAATTTTCGAGCACTGATTTATTATTATTATTATTATTGGTACTCCTAACTGACAATGCAAACGCTGCTTTGAAATGCAATTCACAAGATTGCGGTCATTGGCACGTCTTGATATTTTTGTTATTTTCAGTATCTAATTTATGAGATCTCTTTATCTTCATGGGTCCTCTCGAAAACGCGAAAAATGGCTGAACATCTGATTTCGTAACTGTCTGAATGAGTGAAAAGGTCACTGGTTGAATTGGTGAGAATGTCACCGTTTGAATCAGTGATAAGGAACCAGTGAAACCTTCACTGGCTGAAATGGTAAAACTGCTACGAGTTAAATTTGGTGAAGACCTGAAACCATCACAGCTTTAATTCGGTAAAAATTTGAGAATGTCACCTTTTGTTCGGTAAAAATACCCCCACAGGCGGAATTCGGTGAAAATGTGAGAATGTCGCCGTTTGAAATTGGGAAAATGTCATTGCCGAAGCGAGAGAAAACGCGGCTGATGAAATTAACGACGTCAATATTTCTGCTGGCGAGGAATTCGGTGACTTCTTTTACTGTGCCTCATATTCCCTTCCTTCCATCTTACTTTCCCCAACCCTCTCCTAAATATTGTTTCATAGTGCAACTGCAGGAGGTTTCCTTTCAGTGCTAAATGACCTCATTATAGGTGCCAGCGCTTCGCCATTGTCCCGAATCTTGCATTCTGATTCGAATTCTGAGAGTCAGTGGCGAAACTACGTCGAAAACCCAGACGTTGTAACGCCAGTTTGAACAACCATAATCAATCGATCAATCGGTGAGGAAACTGGTTAAAAATGTCACCTGTAGGAGAGGACTGAAAGGATTTCCTCATTCAGTGAGAGTCCCTATGAGCATTGTAAACGAACGAGATTTGGATTCGCGGAGCCGAATGCTTGCAAAGCCCTCGTTGATCCAGTAATGGACTGTAGGCAATCGGGTGTTAGGGTTTTAGATCTCCCTGTTAATATATTTTCAAAAATGGCTGGACGGATGACGGGAGATTGATAGCAGCTGCAATCAGGAAGCGAGTGGATGCTCGGAATTGTTTCCAGAGCCGGAGGAAATTGATTCCAGAGCCTGAGGAAAATGATTCCAGAGCTGGAGGAAATTGATTCCAGAGCCGGAGGAAATTGATTCCAGAACCGCTGGAAATTGATTCCAGAACCGGAGGAAATTTATTCCAGGGCTAGATGAAATTGATTCCAAAACCGCTGGAAATTAATTCCAGAACCGGAGGAAATTGATTTCAGAACCGGAGGAAATTGATTCCAGAGCTGGAGGAAATTGATTCCAGAGCTGGAGGAAATTGATTCCAGAGCTGGAGGAAATTGATTCCAGAACCCGAGGAAATTGATTCCAGAGCTGGAGGAAATTGATTCCAGAGCTGGAGGAAATTGATTCCAGAACCGGAGGAAATTGATTCCAGAGCCGGAGTAAAATTATTTCAAAGCCGGAGGAAACTGATTCCAGAACTGTAGGAAACTGATTCCAGAACCGGAGGAACTGGAAGATCCTGTCACAGAGACTGGAAACGTTCTAAACGTTTTAGTCCTGATTAAAGTGTAGCGTTGTGTGTGTGTGTGTGTTGTTACGTATGTATACAAGGAAACAGAGTACAGTTAATGTAGATTTACTTGTTTTAATGCTGGATGCTCCGTTGTGGTATTTTAAGTATATTTTTGTAAAAGTGTTGTACTGTTTATGTATATCCAAACAATTGCTCATATATCGTACATTTACTGGATGGTACTAAATATGCTTCAGCACATGTATATAAGTTAGAATACAATACACGCACACACACACACACACACACATATATATATATATATATATATATATATATATATATATATATATATATATATATATATATATATATATATATATATATATATATATATGGATATGCATAGATGCGTCAACAGTGCAACACTTTAAAAATGAACTTGAAATACCACACTGGAGCGTCCATTATCAAAACAAGTAATTTCTACAATAACTACAATCTATTTTCTTTCCATATAGATAACAATTACAACACGACAAGACTTCACTTCACTTTAATCAAGACTAAAACGTTCGAAACGTTTCCAGTTTCTGTGACAGGATCATCCTGTTCCTCTGGTTCTGGAATCAGTTTTCCTCTGGTTCTGGAATAAATTTCCCGGTTCTGGAATCAATTTCCTCGGGTTCTGGAATCAATTTTCTTCGGTTCTGGAATCAATTTCCTCCGGTTCTGGAATCAATTTCCTCCGGTTCTGGAATCAATTTCTTCCGGCTCTGGAATCAGTTTCCTCCGGTTCTGGAATCAGTTTCCTCCGGCTCTGGAATCAATTTCCTACGGTTCTAGAATCAATTTCTTCGGCTCTGGAATCGATTTCCTCCGGTCCTGGAATCAATTTCCTCCGGCTCTGGAATCAATTTCCTCCGGTTCTGCAATCAATTTCCAGCGGTTCTGGAATCAATTTCCTACGGTTCTGGAATCAATTTCCTACGGTTCTGGAATAAATTTCCTACGGTTCTGGAATAAATTTCCTACGGTTCTGGATTCAATTTCCTCCGGTTCTGGAATCAATTTCCTACGGTTCTGGAATAATTTTCTTCCGGCTGTGGAATCGATTTCGTCCGGTTCTGGAATTAATTTCCTCCGGCTCTGGAATCAGTTTCTTCCGAGCTGGAATCAGTTTCCTCCGGTTCTGGAATCAGTTTTCACTGGTTCTGGAATAATTTTCTTCTGGTTCTGGATTCAGTTTCCTCTGGTTCTGGCATCATTTTCCGCTGGTACTGGAATCAATTTCCTCTGGTTCTGGAATCAGTTTTCTCCTGCTCTGGAATCAGTTTCTACGGTTCTGGAATCAGTTTCCTCCGGTCCTGGAATCAGTTTCTTACAGCTCTGGAGTCAATTTCCTCCAGCACTGGAATCAATTTCCTCTGGCTCTGGAATCAATTCCGAGCATCCACTCGTAATCCTGATTGCTGATGTCATCAATCTCTCTTCATCCGTCCGGCCTTTTTTTTAAATATATTAACAGGGAGATCTGAACCCCTAATACCCGATTGCTTACAGTCCATTACTGGATCAACGAGGGCTTTGGAAGCATCCGGGTCAGTTAATCAAATTCTCTCTCGTTTATAATGCTTATAGGGGCTCTCACTGAGTGCGGAAGTCCTTTCAATACTTCTCTCCAACAGGTGACACTTTTAACCAATTTCCTCACTGATTGATTATGGTTGCTCAACATGGCGTCACAACATCCAGGTTATCGACATAGTTTCGTCACTGGCTCTTGAGTTAGAACTAGAGTATAGAATTGAGGCGAAAGGCGGCCAAGGGCTGGGACCTTGATAAGGTCATTCGGCGCTGAAAGGGAAATTGAAAGGTCAAGGAGATTTTAAAAGATAATTGACAGGATGGAAACCTTCTGCAGTTACACGATGAACAGTTGTCAGGAGAGGGTTGAGGAAAGTAAGGTGGAAGGAAGGGAATATGAACGGAGGTACAGGAAAAGGAGTCACTGAATTTTCACCAATTCA
>NC_089785.1:21432706-21435206 GCF_040412425.1 Macrobrachium rosenbergii | reverse complement strand
TACAATTTCCCCTGACCCCCCCCACAACCCCTGACCCCTACCCCCACAATTTCTCTAACCCCTACCCCACAATTTCACTAACCCCTACCCTACAATTTCCCTAACCCCATCCCACAATTTCCCCTAACCCCTACCCTACAATTTCCCCTGACCCCTACCCCACAATTTCCCCTGACCCCCTACCCCACAATTTCCCATGACCCCCTACCCCACAATTTCCCCTGACTCCCTACCCCACAATTTCTCCTGACCCCTCCCCCCAATTTCCCCCTGAAACCCACCCCCAATTTCCCTGAACCTTCCCCCATCTAATTCCCTCATTTTCAACCATTCTCTGTCTCCTCCTTATGAAAGAAAGTGAGAGAGAGAGAAATGAAAAAATAAGAGAGAAAAAAATGATAAGTTGAGAGAAAATTGGCGAAGAAATATAGCATCCTTCATTTCGTTTTAACACCTTTTCTCTCTCTCTCTCTCTCTCTCTCTCTCTCTCTCTCTCTCTCTCTCTCCTTCTTTCACTTCTTATCTCTTACCACTCCCCTCACCCATCTCCCCCTCCCCTATGAAAATTTGAGAGAAAATAAAAAAGATAAAGTCTGGAGCCCTTCTTATCTCTTTCCACTCCCCCTTCCCCCTTCCCCTTCCTTCCCCTCCCCTATGAAAATTTGAGAGAGAAAAAGAAGAAAAAAAAATAAAGTTGGGAGAGAGAGAAAAAAAGTTTTGCGCCTCTTTCATTTGTGCATCATAACGGAAGCGATATTCCCCTTGGAAGGACCTCCTCTCTCTCTCTCTCTCTCTCTCTCTCTCTCTCTCTCTCTCTCTCTCTCTCTCTCTAGGAGGCGAGCGAGCGAGAAGTAATCTGTAGTAATGAGCTTTGGCCACCTACTGAAACTAATTCAATCTTGCGGCCGCAGACTATTAGGGCAGACGCCCTTGCACCTCCTCCTCCGCCTCCTCCTCCTCCTCCTCCTCCTCCTCTTCTTTTGCTCCTCTTCTTCTTCCACTTTCCTCCTTCTCTTTTTCTGTTTACGTTTTCAGCATCTTCTCTCTCTCTCTCTCTCTCTCTCTCTCTCTCTCTCTCTCTCTCTCTCTCTCTCTCATCTGCAGGGCAGAATTGCTTTTTCGAGGTTGGTCACGGTTTGGTGTGGATTCCTCCCCCTCTACCGACCCCCCCTCCTCCTCCTCCTCCTCCTCCTCCTCCTCCTTTTTCCATTTACCTCTCTCTCTCTCTCTCTCTCTCTCTCTCTCTCTCTCTCTCTCTCTCTCTCTCTCTCTCTCTCTCTTCCTGGAGAAGAGTTCACGTTAAGGACGAGACCTTGCCTGTATTCCCCTCGGGCCTACTGATTCTTTTATTTCCAGTTCCAAAAGAGCAGGGACCTCCTCCTCCTCCTCCTCCTCCTCCTCCTCCTCCTCCTCTGCTACTGCTTCTTCTGCTTCTGCTTGTCCTTCTGCTTCTGCTGCCTCCGCGTCTGCTTGTGCTTCTCCTGCTTGTGCTCGGTCAACGGACGAGAGGAATTTGCTGATGCGCCGATGATTTTTCAAGATGCGCTCAATTTGCATGATGGGAAAGAAAGGCTTCTTCTTCTTCTTCTTCTTCTTCTTCTTCTTCTTCTTCTTCTCTCTCTCTCTCTCTCTCTCTCTCTCTCTCTCTCTCTCTCTCTCTCTCTCTCCTCCAGGAAAATCGTGACATCCTCGACAGCAAGCGACGCGAGAGAGATGCAAACGATAAAAGAGGAAGGTCGGGGCAAGACATATTTTAACATTCGCCAGCATCCCGGACAATGACGCTCTCTTGGCTTCGGGGAAATTGTGGTTGGCGATAACGCTGTTTTATGCTTTCTTGATAGATAGATAGATTGGTTATGGATAGATAGATTGGGGGAAAGGCGGAGTAGTGGAACAGGAACGTTGGTCTGTGCTTTCTTTGAGAGAGAGAGAGAGAGAGAGAGAGAGAGAGAGAGAGAGAGAGAGAGAGAGAGAGAGAGAGGTTTGGGAAGGGTTAGTAATCTTAGTTCCACATGAATTCCACTTGGGGAAAGTGCAGTGTCTTTGCTTATTTTTTATTTTTGTTTTTCTGTCTCCTATATTTATTTGTTTACTTATATTTATTTATTTATTTATTTTTTTTTCGGCCTTTTAATACGTATTAATAATAATAATAATAATAATAATAATAATAATAATAATAATAATAATAATAATAATAATAATAATAATAATAAACTTTTTAGGAACAGTTGTCTTAAAATCAATAACTATGTACTGATACTGAAGTATGCTTAAACATGTCTATAATGTTGAATCGAGAGAGGACATTGCAAACAACATTATTAAAAGAAATCAACGCTTTCCTCAAAGGATAATGTTTGATTTGCTTTGAAAATGATTATTTTGAAACTTCTTAAAACAACACCTTTTGGAAGTACTTCGGCCCTAAAGTGGAAGACTGCAGTATCTGCTAAAATACAAAACTGAGAAAAATGGTAGATACTCCCTTGACTTA
>NC_089785.1:21392706-21427706 GCF_040412425.1 Macrobrachium rosenbergii | reverse complement strand
GTTAATATTTATCTCTTGTTAAAAAAGGTTATGAGAACTGTGAACGAAATAAGCCCTCTCCGCAAGGACGAGAGAGAGAGAGAGAGAGAGAGAGAGAGAGAGAGAGAGAGAGAGAGAGAGAGAGAGAGAGAATTTGCTTCTCTCGAGTATAATTATTGTCGTACATGTTTCTCTCTCTCCCTCAGTAATAAAAGGTTCTGATGTTTTTGTGTGTGTGAGTTTGTTGTGTGTGTGTGTGAGAGAGAGAGAGAGAGAGAGAGACAGAGATTTGCCTAGTTCTTTCCAGTATAATTATTGTCGTACATGTTTCTCTCTCTCCCTCAGTAATAAAAGGTTCTCAAGTTTGTGTGTTGTGTGTGTGAGAGAGAGAGAGAGAGAGAGAGAGAGAGAGAGAGAGAGAGAGAGAGAGAGAGAGAGAGATACCAAACTCTCCAATCAAATTATTTTTAGTTTTTCACATCAGTCTCTCGGCGTCTCATCTCAATCGCTTCAGCTGACAGATTGTAAATTTCATATTTTCTCCCTGACAAAGGAGTTCTCTTTGCGTTTATTCTCTCATTTTGACATTTGGAGACTCATTAGCTAATCCATCGATGAAAAGGTCCCGAGAGAGAGAGAGAGAGAGAGAGAGAGAGAGAGAGAGAGAGAGAGAGAGAGAGAGAGAGAAAGAGAGTTGCATCGGAATTCGTCGAATAAGTATTTAAAGTCTTTGTCACAATATCCATCGATGAAAAGGTTCCCGAGAGAGAGAGAGAGAGAGAGAGAGAGAGAGAGAGAGAGAGAGAGAGAGAGAGATGCATCGGAATTTGTCGAATTAGAATTTAAAGCCTTTGTCGGAATTTAAAATGGAGAAAATGCCAGAGAAAGACATATCTGTTTTTCTGTGAAAAACATATTTTCTTGTGCGTCAGTTTAATTTTTTTTTTTTTACTTGTCTCTCACTGTTTTAGCTTTTTTGTAAAGGCTGGGTCAGTCTGTTGTTTTTCTAAAAGGATGGTTGTCCATTTTGAATAATAATAATAATAATAATAATAATAATAATAATAAATAATAATAATAATAATCCCCTGAAGTTAATTTGAGTTTCAACTTTCAGTATTCGATTTCTGAGTATTTTTTCAATGTATTAAAAATATATATATATATAATTTATATATAGTGTATATACATACATATAAATATATATATGTGTTTGTGTATATACATACACACACATATATATGTGTGTTTGTGTGTATGTATGCATGTGTGTATGTTTACATTCTGCCTGCAATTATACGTACATTTATACGCAAATAAATTATGTCTCATATGTAGTACAGATAGCTGCGCACTTGCACGAGCCAGAATGAATAAATATAAAAAAAAAAAAACTTCAAATAGAAAATGTAAAGCAGAGAGAGAGAGAGAGAGAGAGAGAGAGAGAGAGCGAGCAAGCAATCTGAAATATGAACACCGCATGCATTTTTGAAATTCATTTTTGAAATGTTGCAAAAGCAATTAAGAATTCTCTCCCCCCAAAAAAAAAAAAAAAAAAAAAAAGAAAATATATGCCAGTCGTCAGGACAAAAAAAAAAAAAAAAAAAAAATACCGTGGTAATTTCATCACGGCATTTATGAAAGATATCAATCGACGATTTATTTTCTTTTAAATTAATACTCGGCGAATGGAACGGAATGGAGATGAATAAAAATAAAAAATTGCGTAAATCTTTTCAACTTTCATTTTCATGTGTGGGATGAAATAGAGGGGGAGAGGGGAGGGGAGGGGGTTGGGTAAAGTGGGAGAGGAGAGGGAAAGGTGGGGGAAGGGGGAAAGGGGGAGGGGTAGAAATGTCAGATCACAAGAATGCCATCCAATGAACAGGCTACAACAAAATATGGTACAGGAATGGGACGGGTACCAAAAAAAAAAAAAAACATAAATAAATAAAATAAAGTAAAAAGGAATACATAAAAATTTTGATTTGGGGAACAAGGGGACTGAAAGCTCTCTCTCTCTCTCTCTCTCTCTCTCTCTCTCTCTCTCTCTCTCTCTCTCTCTCTGTATGCTGAATAAATTGAGGTATTTCTAAATATGGGTTATGTTTTGCAGTTGTGATATATACATATTTTTTTTTATTTCACTTTACGCTGCGAGAGGAGGAAAGAATTATGACCAAGTTTTCAAAAAACAGGGTCGGAAACTCACTGACCAAGTTATGTATTTTGTAGTTAGAAACATTTTGCATTTTGTATTCTGGAAACGTATTGGATACACCCGGATTTCATGAAAATCCCTTTGAACTTCGAGAGGATTTTCATGAAGTAGCTTCAGAAATGATTTCAGTCCTTTGCGCTGCACCCACTTTTTAGCCTTTTACATTACAGCTATACCATTTGCTGTCCAACCTCTCTAACTGCTACTTCTTAGTGCGCCTATTTTGCACGTGAACTGCTAGTTACCGAACTAGAGAGGCGCGGTAGTAGTATTCAGTTTTGCAAAAAAAAAAAAAAAAAAAAAAAAAAAAAATACCTGTATCTGATCCTGCTTTCGGATCCTTCCCAAAATTGAATCGCCCCTTCCTTTACCCTTAGCACACCCCTGTAAGAAATTCCATTGGAATCCATCCGCCAGTTTTCGGGATATGCGGATAACAAACAAACAAACAAAAGGGCGAACTCGATTCCCTTCCAATTTCGTTGGCTGAAGCATTGAAGGGTTCCGGATAAAAGCGAAGAAGAAGTATTTAGTGAAGGAAAGATGGAGGCATTAAATTATTTTATCGTGATTTATCTTAATTTGATCATTTTGCATATTTTTTTTTCGTCTTTCAACTGACTCGACTTAAAAATGATATCTATAACTTTATTTCTTTTTCGGTGTTGAAATTCTTTGGGATGTTGTTTCTTATCTGAATTTTGTTTTTAGATTTGATATCAAGTTGTTTCTCCCTTTTTTTTGCGGCGTAGTATCAACATATTATTATTATTATTATTATTATTATTATTATTATTATTATTATTATTGTAAGCAAGCTTAAATAATGTACAATGGACTTGTAGTAAAGCAAAATGAAATATTAACGAGCGTAATTTCTATTTTTATGTAAAAATCAAGTCTAGAAAAACGAAAAAGACCAATTTTTATATCATTACGAGGCCCATACAGTAATCAGAGTTATTGGAAACACCCTTTTGATAAAGAAACAGTCGTTAGCTAATTTATCTGATGTACACCACTTAAAGAAAATAATCTACTCTTCCTAGCTGTAAAAATGTAAAAAAATATTTTAAATTCTGTACCCTCCGCCCGATTGAAACGTAGCATCCTCTAGTTTTGAAAAATTCAAAGCAAATGTTCAAACGCTGATGTTGAAAGCTTCGCCTCTCTCTCTCTCTCTCTCTCTCTCTCTCTCTCTCTCTCTCTCTCTCTCTCTCTCTCTCCCGGCTCTTAACAATTTCTGTATCGGCTTATCATTGTTGGTTTTCTGTAAAAGGAAACTATTGTTCCGGCTTTGTGTGTCCGCCCTCAGATCTTAAAAACTGCTGAGGCTAGAGGGCTGCAAATTGGTATGTTGATCATCCACTCTCCAGTCATCAAACATACCAAATTGCAGCACTCTAGCCTCAGTAGTTTCTATTTTATTTAAGGTTAAAATTAGCCACAATTGTGCTTCTGGCAACGATATAGGAAAGGCCACCACCGGCTCGTGTTAAAGGTTCGGTGGCCTTGATTATACGCTGTACAGAAAACTCGATTGTGCAGGAGAAATTTCGCCTGCATTTTTTAAACAAATCCGCGGATTCCGTGTTAAGAAGACGAGATACAGAGAAGAGTCCTTGACTATTCACGAGGTGAATTGCTCAGAATTAGGGTTTATATTTCCCGGCACGCCGCCCCCCCCAACTACCTGTACCTGTCAATCAAGGGTTGATAAAACAACGCTGACTGGTAGTTGTGAGATTTCATTTTTCTTGACCTTTTTTTTTTTATATATGTCACGCTTCCCTGGATGATTTCCGTGTCGTGATTGTGTCTAAACCGATTAGGAGACTGGTGGTGTAGGTTAGTCTGTTAGACCTTGCAGAGACAGGGAGATTGGTAAAATTATTTGTGAACCCTGGTAGTGATTGGAGAATGACTGGTTGTTTTGTTGAAACATTGCCGAGGCAGGGAGAATGGTATATTAGTTTATGATCTCTGGGAGTGATTGGAGAATGACAGATTGTTTATGAATCCTGGGAATGATTGGAGAATGACGGTTTATAGACTCTGGGAGTGATTAGCGAATGACGGGTAGTTTTTACGTACTTTGGGAGTAATTGCAGAATGACAGTTTATAGACTCTGTGAATGATTGGAGAATGACAGATAGTTTGTGAATCCTGGGAATGATTGGAGAATGAAAGATACGTGAATGAAACTTGACAAGAACATGGAGAATGACAGAGAGAATGCCAGTTTCTGAACCCTATCAAGAACTGGGAGAATGACAGACTAGTCTATAAAACCTACCAAGAACAGGGAGAATGACAGACTAGCCTGTGAAACCTGTAGAGAACTAGCTCATAAAACCTACAAAGAACTGGGAGAATGACAGACTAGTCTATAAAACCTTGCAAAGAACTGGGAGACTGACAGATTACTCTATAAAACCTACCAAGAGCTGGGAGAACGACAGATTAGCCTGTGAAACCTGTAGAGAACTAGTCTATAAAACCTACAAAGAACTGGGAGAGTGACAGACTAGTCTATAAAACCTTGCAAGGAACTGGGAGACTGACAGATTAGTCTGTCGAACCCGACAAGAAGTGATGAACATTCTGTGTAGTTATGGAAGTGTTACTCAAAAGGGGTTCGTCCTCGATTCAGCTGTTGCAGTATGAATATGCAATGACTTTTGTGTTGACTGTACTTTCGAGCCATCAAATTTTACGGGGAGGAGGAAGCTGCATGTTTAAAAATAAATATATGTCAGGGACACAGACACACAAACGCCACAGCCACGTCACATACATCCCACACACATACCGCGATCAGAGTCTATTCCATTCCTCTCCTAATATTTCCCCACAATTCCGATCATTCAATCTCATTCCATTCTTCCTCTCCTCTTTTCATCTTGCGCCCTTTTTCCTCCTCCTCCTCCTCCTCCTCCTCCTCCTCCTCCTCCTCCTCCTCCTCCTCCTCCTCCCATCCCCTTACCCAGTCAGTGTGTGTCTCTCTCTCTCTCTCTCTCTCGTCGTTAGTTGGCTTTGGAATGGAAGCAAATATTCCGGGCACAAATCCCATCCATTCCGCATATATATTGAATTTTTATCGGCACTCCAGTAGCATTTTGTTTGCTCTTTCTGATGTATGATGTAGGATGTATTGATTTTATTTTTGGGGGGGGGCGAGACGAGGACCTCTCTCTCTCTCTCTCTCTCTCTCTCCAGAACAAACTGCCACGTCATGTAGTAATAGGTTTCTTCTTTTGTAAAGTTTTTAAAAGTTTTCAATGCAAGGATATGTTTTTAAAATTCTCTCTCTCTCTCTCTCTCTCTCTCTCTCTCTCTCTCTCTCTCTCTCTCTCTCTCTCTCTCTCTCTCTCTCTCTCTCTCTCTCTCTCTCATAGCCATAACAAAGAGGATTTTTCCGACTCTTTTGAAAAGCAATGAATACATTCCTCCGGATTTTTGAATTCCTCTCTCTCTCTCTCTCTCTCTCTCTCTCTCTCTCTCTCTCTCTCTCTCTCTCTTCTTTCTTGACCATTATTCCAATTGCCTTCGTTTTTACTCTATTTTTTTTTACCGATCGGTTTAATTAAATTCAAAAGCGTATTACTTCGGAATTTTCATTATTCCAGCTTTATTTTTTTGTCGTGGTGGGTGGTATCTCATATTTGATTTGAATGTTGGTGATATATATATATATATATATATATATATATATATATATATATATATATATATATATATATATATTATATATATATATATATATATATATATATATATATATATATATATATATATATATATAAATATATATATATATATATATATATATATATATATATATATATATATATATATATATATATATATATATATATATATATAAAGTACTATAATGTTTAAAAAATATCGAAAACATGTAGTATTTTCCAAAATCAGCCGGGTACGATTGCATATATTCATATCTCTCTCTCTCTCTCTCTCTCTCTCTCTCTCTCTCTCTCTCTCTCTCTCTCTCTCTCTCCCCAAATAAATAAATAAAAAACCCTTGCCAATTCATCAATTCATTAGCATGGGGTAAAAAAAAAAAAAACCTTAACCTTTTAACCGAACGCTGAAATTAATTACGCAACAATATCGGTTCGCCAGACACGTGAATCCGTTGGATGTCCGCTCAATCTGAAATAGTCATATCAAATTTTGATTTTTTTCTTTATTGTCGAGTTTTTTTTACTGCCTATTTTTTTTTTTTTTTTAGGGGAAGCCCAACATCCATTACCGCATAGAGGATCCATTTGTGCGCGTCGGATGACTTTGTGTGTAAAATCAATGAATGGGTTTGTTGGACAGACGGCGCGCGTGTGTTTTGCCATGGGTGGAAAAAGTCTTCGTTGTTTGTGTGTTTTATAATTTTTTTGTGTCTTTGTGTTTTCACGGATGGAAAAGTTCTTCTTTTTCTGTTTTTTTTTTTTTTTTTTTTTTTTTATGGGAAGGCTGTGTAAGGAGTGAGTGTTTTGGCATGGGTAGAAAAACTCGTTGTTGTTTGTGTGTTTTACCATGTTTTTTGTGTTTTTCTTGGGTGGAAAAATTCTTTGTTAGTTTTTTCTGTTTTTTTTTAATGGAAAGGCTGTGTACGGAGTGAGTGTTTTGGCGTGGGTAAAAAAACTCTTCATTGTTCGTGTTTTATATGCCTTTTTATATTTTCATGGAAAGGTCGTGTGCAGAGCGAGTGTTTCGACATGAGTTTTTTCGTGGGGATTTCGTGGAAAGGTTGTATTTAGAGTGTGTGACTTAGCTTGGGTGTAAAAACTCTTGTGTGTTTTACTAAGTCTGTGTGTGTGTGTGTTTATGGAAAGGTTGTGTACAAAATGAGTGTTTTGGCTTGGGATTTGTTTGGGGGAGTTTCATGGAAAAGCTTTGTACAGAGTGTGTGTTTTGGCATTGGCCAAAAAACTCTTCATCATGTGTTTTACTATTTTTCCATGTAAAGTCTGTGGGTAATAAACTCTACATTTAACTTACCGTCCTCCAGCCCGGGGAAAGCCTCTCTCTCATTACTGGCCTAGTGTTTGATTATATGCAAAGTATAGGTACCTTAAATTCTAGTTTCGGGACGGTAGGTCTTACCCTCGAGGTATGGAAGTGCTTTCCCGATCCTCACGTATATTACCGTATTTTTTAATGATGTGGATACACGTGTTAATAATGATTTCAGGTATCAGTGGATAGGAATAAATTATTAGTTTTGAATAAAATTAATAAAATAATAAATAAGAAGATAAATCTGGCTATCCCTCGTATTTTGCCAGCTTCAGTGGAGAGAGAGAGAGAGAGAGAGAGAGAGAGAGAGAGAGAGAGAGAGAGAGAGAGATGCATTTACACATTTATGAAAAAGACTAACTACAGAGAGAGAGAGAGAGAGAGAGAGAGAGAGAGAGAGAATCCATTTACACATTTATGAAAAAGACTAACTATTCCAACCTTTCCTCTTCCCCTTCCCTAACCCCTCTCCCCTCCCTCCCCTCCTCCCCTCCCCTCCCCTCCCCCAGTACCACTGCTCAGCCCCTACCTCAACTGCTGCTGCCAATCAGAATTTAAAAAAAAAAAAAAATTTTCACCATTTTTTTATTTACTTTTTTTTTTGCAAGCGCCAATAAAACTATATAAAAGCAATCGTTGTATTCGCAGTGCAAAAAAAAGGAAAAATATATATGGTAAAAAAAAGGGGGGGGAGAGGGAGAATATATATATATAAAAAAAGAGAGAGGAAAAACTCATATATAAAAAAAATAAAAAGAAAACTGGCGGGTTATCCGAGATATGAATACGAACTCCCAGTTTTATTTCCTTTGTCCATTGTATTCTTTGTCGTTTGAATGCTTTGCCGGTGATACGCATGCGTTTGTTCGTCTCTCTCTCTCTCTCTCTCTCTCTCTCTCTCTCTCTCTCTCTCTCTCTCTCTGACTGAATTTTTATTTCGCTCCATTTTTCTATTTCGGGTTCATGGTCCGCACACGCTTATTAATCTCTCTCTCTCTCTCTCTCTCTCTCTCTCTCTCTCTCTCTCTCTCTCTCTCTCTCTCTCTCGCAGCGTTTTTTATTTGTAGGCCATCTGCATTTTTCTATTTCAGGTTGGCGATACGTATACGTCTGATTGTATCTCTCTCTCTCTCTCTCTCTCTCTCTCTCTCTCTCTCTCTCTCTCTCTCTCTCTCTCACCGTGTATTGAATTTGTGCACAGATAGACATGAAATTTTTTGTTCAAAGAAATTTTTAGTGTTCTTTATATTGAAGAAAATACGTGAAATTTTACTAATTAGCATTATTGTCTCTCTCTCTCTCTCTCTCTCTCTCTCTCAGTAATTTGTGGAAAGGCATACGGGACATTTTCATGCTAAGCAATTTCGAGCAGTTTCTCTCTCTCTCTCTCTCTCTCTCTCTCTCTCTCTCTCTCTCTCTCTCTCTCTCCAATTTTTAGTTCCAGTCATTCCCTTACAGTTCACTTTGGTGTTACTGTTTTGGTTGGAGTTCTCTCTGCAGTCCTCCATTTTCCTATTCACCCCTTTCTCCCCCCACCCCTACCCCCCTTTCTCTTCCCCTTACCGTCCAAAAAAAACTATTTGTTTAAATTGAGTAATAGTTTTTTTTTTTTTTTTTTTTTTTTTTACTGCGCCAGCTCTCTCTCGTTTTGAGAACACGCAATTTCTCTCACATTTTTGTTTCCACTAGTTCTGAAGGCAGGCAGGACAGGCAGACCCCACCCCCACCCCGCACTCCCCTCCAAAAAAAAAAAGAGAAAATAAAAAAAAGAAAATAGTTTTTATTGCTAACGAAGGAAAGAAACAGAGCGTCTCTATTAGTTATTGTATATCGTTTCCTGAAAGCAGAATTGGATAATCTCAGAGAATTTTGCTCTGAGATAAAATGCTGGACACGTTAAAGAATTTTTTTCTCTCGGGGGGGGGTGGGGAGGGAAGGTGGGGTTGTGGATGGTGGGAGGGGAAGAGGTTGTAGAAGGGGGTGGGGGGGGAGGATTGAGCGTTTATCAGATTTTTCTACGAGGATCAATTGCAAGGATTCTCCTGCTGGGGTTAGCAATTTAGTTTCCGAAGAGCCTGGATGACGAATATGTATTGTTTTAAAGTCTGCAGAGAGAGAGAGAGAGAGAGAGAGAGAGAGAGAGAGAGAGAGAGAGGGTGCTAATTAATGCTAGACTTTAATTAGTGACTGTATAATACATTCATTGCAATTTCAACAAATATTTTTAGCCGTCGTTGTATATTTCACGACAGTTAGTCATCATATATAACTATTTTGAAAATGTATGATGTCAGATTAAAGGGCTTACGAGTTATTGGTGGGAGAAACATCAATAATCCATAATAGGCAATATCAATCCATGCTGTCGTATCTAAATTTTAAATACGTAAATAAAAACACACATACGTTATGTATGTGAGAAAATGGGGTCAAACATATATACGTTCCGTATATAAAATTAAAAGTTGATTATGGAATCATCCATCCATACGGTACGTATATATAATAAGTTATTTTTGAAGCAGGGAAAGGTAAAAAAAAAAATGCTTGATTCATGCAGAGGAAAAGTTTGATAATTGAATCATTCATCCATACCATGCGTATATATAATAAAAGATTTGCTTTTGAAGCAGGGAAATGTAGATAAAAAAAAATGCTTGATTCACGCAGTGCTGGAAAGCAGCATGGAAAAGTGATTAACTTCCAGGGAAGCACGAGAATATGTGTGACGTTTGGGTGTCGAGAATCTCAGTATATTTCAGAATTAAATTGCTACGGAGGATTTCATGTATGAATGTGGGCTTGCCAGCAGTGGCTGTGTGGTGTGAGGTTGCGGGAACGGAGGAATGATCCATTTTTAGCTTTCTGCAAAGGAAAACTACTGTGCCGGATTTGTCTGTCCGTCCGCACTTTTTCCTTTCCTCCTCAGATCTTAAAAACTACTGAGGCTAGAGGGCTGCAAATTGGTATGTTGGTCATCCACCCTCCAGTCATCAAGCATACCAAATTGCAGCCCTCTAGCTTCAGTAGTTTTTATTTTATTTAAGGTTAAAGTTAGCCATAATCGTGCTTCTGGCAACGATATAGGATAGTCCACCACCGGGCAGTGGTTAAAGTTTCATGGGCCGCGGCTCTTACAGCATTATACCGAGACCACCGAAAGGTAGATCTATTTTCGGTGGCCTTGATTATACGCTGTACAGAGAACTCGATTGCGCCGAAGAAACTTCGGAACATTTTTCACTTGTTTAATTTTTTTTTATACATTTAAGAAAAATTGGTAATGGAATTTAACTACCGTGGATTGCTCTCGCCAGCCAGTCCACTCAGCTGTGAATAGGTACCAGCACCTGTTGGGCTTAAAGTAAAGAGGGTGTGGGGCTAGCAACCTCATTCTGAAGACTTGTCAGAAAAATGAATGCTTTACCTTAAGGTGCCACTCAATCAGAATGGGAAAAGGTGTAAGATGAAAATGGAATATATATATATATATATATATATATATATATATATATATATATCAGGGTAAGTTTTATATAACTTTTATAAAGGCTTGGACAAGATTCGAACTCAAGAACCAATTTCCCAATATTGTAACAAACTCCTCTAGATATTATTATTATTATTATTATTATTATTATTATTATTATTATTATTATTATTATTATCATCAGAAAGTCGTCGCAGGTGAATTGAAAGAAGAGACGGAGAAACGAGATGTTAAGAACAAATAACTTTGCAAAATGAGATTCGCCTTTATTTGGACGCATCCTGGAAGTCTCAGCAACCAGGTAGATGGCGCCACTGATAATATTGACAAACACCCATACCCCTACCCCCTACCCCTACCCATACCCACCGCCGAAATACAGAAGTGTTTTCATGTCGTGTTGAGATGTTTGTCTCACGATTTTTTTCGTATATATTTTTTTTTAATTATGGGGACGCAGATGGACTCGGCCGCCACTAGAGAAGAACTGTTTGGATTACCGACATATACACCTGTTAATTACGATTCCTATCGGCGTTTGGTCGTTTCGTGACCTCGAGAGAGGAGGAGGAGAAGAAGAAGAAGAAGAAGAGGAAGAGGAAGAAGAAGAAGAAGAAGAAGAAGAAGATTTGGGCTGTAGGGGAAGTTGGGGATTCCACCGATATACACGGCTATCTAGATAGGCCATCTGACGCGGTTTCGCGCGCATGGCCATTACACCTCCTGCGCGCCATGTTGGGGAGAGAGAGAGAGAGAGAGAGAGAGAGAGAGAGAGAGAGAGCTGGAGAGCTGTTGGAAATTATAGACGTCAGCGGGAGCCTTGTGAGAAATGGAGCTCTACGGCTTCAAAAAAAGCCTAACTGATTCGCCATATTTAGGGAGCTGTTTCTCTGTTCGGTGATGGTGTTTATCGTGGGCTTAATTTGGTTTTCGCGGGCGGTCAGAGAGGAGGAAGAGGAGGAGGAGGAGGAAGAAGAGGAGGAGGAAGAAAGGAAGAGAGGAAGAGGAGGAGTAGGAGGCGGAGGAGATAGAGGAGGAAGAGGAAGAGGAAGAAGAAGAGGAGGAGGAGGTGGAGGAGGTAGAGAAGGAAGAGGAAGTGGAGGAGGAGGAGGAGGAGGAGGAGGAGGAAGAAGAGAAAGAGGAAGAAGAAAAGGAAGAAGAGGAGGAAGAAGGAAAGGAAGAAGAAGAGGAAGAGGAGGAGGAGAAGGAGGAAGATGAGGAGAAGAAGGAGGAAGAAGAGGAGGAGGAAGAGGAAGAGTAAGAAGAGGAGGAGGAGGGGGAGGGGGGAAAGAAGACTCTTCATCTCGTGGCCTTTGCTTATGAGTGTATGGCATAGAGAAATCTAACAAAATGAATAATATACGATAGGTTTAGTTTCTGATTTTCACCGGTTTTTGTTTACTTTTTCTCTCGTTTACCAGGAAGATATTTAATAAAAAGATAATAAAAAAAGGTTTAGCTTCAGTTTAGGGAAATATATACAAAAGATACAATCGATTCAAATACTGGAATAAGATTTGGCAGTGACGACCATTCCAACTCATTCCAGTCATGACTCGTCTTATATTGAAGCTAATAGTTTAATCTTTTAGTCTTTTAAAGACTGAACAATAATGGTACAATATTAACATAGAAAGTAATTATAAGGAAAACTGAAAAATACTCAGTATAAAATTAACTCAAATGGCGCAGCCGTCCTATTTGACAGGACTTTTTAAATAATAATAATAATAATAATAATAATAATAATAATAATAATAATAATAATAATAATAATATTAATAATAATAATAATAAGAGTCTTAGTATCTTCATTATCAGCTGTGCAGATTGTTACAATTCTCTGTGAACAGGAAGAGAGGAATGCAGTAATTGTAGTGTCAAGACCGTCTGACATTTGCCCAATCAAAATAAAAGTCAGGTGATTGCTGACTGCAGATGATAAATGACCATTATTACTACTTCTACTACTGCTACTACTGCTGCTACTATTTTATGACTGCTACTGCTATTTCTGTTAATGAAGTTGGGAGGAGGTCATATTTCACAAGCCATCTCGAGAATGAGGCTCGAATTTTGATTAAATTTTTGATTAAGTCGCGTTTGGGAATCTCTTTCAGGCCATGTTCATAAAGATTTGAGAATCTGTAAACGTGGAAACTGCTTATTATTATTATTATTATTATTATTATTATTATTATTATTATTATTATTATTATTATTATTATTATTTCAGCTTATTGAATATTTGGATGGCTTGTCGCCATGGAAACTATTTTGCTCCTCATTAATTAAACGTGAAAACTGTTTATTATTATTATTATTATTATTATTATTATTATTATTATTATTATTATTATTATTATTAACTTTTGATAAATATAGGCGAAGTTTGGGTGACTTTCGTCATTAAGTTAAAAATTTTTTGAGAAATTTAGTATTTCTTTTATATATATATATATATATATATATATATATATATATATATTATATATATATATATATATATATATATATATATATATATAAATTATGTACATTTGATATTGTTCTCACATGACCACATTGCTGTATAACTGCCAACATCAATTTAACCTTGAAGGGTCAAAGGTTAAGATCTTGATATTCACATCCGTTACCTTCATCTAAGCAGGGATATAGTCTGATTTTAGGTGCTGGCGGTAAAAGCTTCTTCATTGATATCGACTGCGGATATTTACCGTCAGTCCGAGAAAAACGAATATTACTACAACTTATGAATTATATTTGGATATTACAGAAATGATTGGTTATTACTGAGTGATATCATTGTTTACATTTGTTGTTTTTGTTTACTAGTGTACCAGTACCGTCAACAGGTACATCAATATAAAAGAGGGTCGAGACGGCAAGTCCCGAACCTAGGGACGTTACGTACCGTCTCAAAGCCCTCACCTAAGTAACATGATTCTGCATACTTATATGGGAGCCACTGATGAGAGAAGCTGGTCGTTGATTGGTCGAGATTTTAGCCACAATATTGTAGTTACACACAGAAATAAATGAAAACAAATTGCGGTACTATTATTATTATTATTATTATTATTATTATTATTATTATTATTATTATTATTATTATTATTATTATTATTATAAGAAGTAATAGTAGTATTAGAGGTATGAACAGCAATAGCTGTAACAATGATCCAACATGGCGTCTCACCAAGGGATAAATATTATTATTATTATTATTATTATTAGTAGTAGTAGTAGTAGTAGTAGTAGTAGTAGTACCTATCAAGGGTATGAACAGCAACAGCCTTTACAATGGCCCAACAAGGCTTCTCACAAAGGGATATAAACACAAACATACTCGATTTTCATACGTCTTTAAACCCCATTGTTCGAGATTTTACCCCTGGCAGATACATACCAGCCCCCTTCCCCTTCCCCTTCCTTTCCCCTCACCCTAGGCAGCAGATACTCCACCCCCTCCCCTTCCCCCTTCCCCCCCCCCAAAAGTCAACTTAACAGCACACAAAAAGGCCGAGATATAAGCCGGAGAATATGTAGCCCAGCAGTCAATCTTACAAGGCAAACAAGACCCATAATGAAAATTGGACATCCGAAGCTGTGTTTTATGGTCGCTATGAAGCCAGTTAGAGCAGTCCTAAAGCCAATTGTTGTCGATCCTTTTACGATCTATCGAGTGGAGAGAGAGAGAGAGAGAGAGAGAGAGAGAGAGAGAGAGAGAGAGAGAGAGAAATATATGCCATACCACAAAAGAAGTAGATAAAGTTTAGCAGTATCATTTCGCATTGTTGTCGAATCTTAAGTAACCATCTGCTAAGAGAGAGAGAGAGAGAGAGAGAGAGAGAGAGAGAGAGAGTTTATAGTACTACAACAGTATAGTACATTAACTTAGCCATTATTTGAGGGTGTCCTTTTAGGCGTCTGAACGAAGCGAGGTAAGAGAAACTTTAAACCCAATTATTGTCGAATCTTTGCCATCAAACGAATACACAAAGAGAGAGAGAGAGAGAGAGAGAGAGAGAGAGAGCACTGGCAGTATTTTACGTGAGCATAATTCAGAGAGGGGAGCCTTTCATGACTTATAAAATGCGAATCCCTTTGTACAGCGATTTGGCTTCAACTTCTGAAGAGTGTTTTATGGTTTTCCCTCACAAAAGGAGCGTGTGACAGAGAGGTAGAACGAGTTATTAATGGCTGGGAATATCATCATCATCATCATCATCATCTTATACGGGTTTATTGGTCAAATACTCCACTCCTTCAGAGGTGAGGCTCTGAATATTCATTTCTCTTTTCCTTGCGAGCTAGCAAGAGTGCCCTTTTGTTTACTTACAGTTTTCTGTAAAAGGAAACCACTGAGATGGCTATTTGTCTGTCCGTCCGCCCTTACATCTTAAAAACTGCTGAGGCTAGAGGGCTGCAAATTGGTATGTTGATCATCCACCCTCCAGTCATCCAACATACCAAATTGCAGCCCTCTAGCCTCCTCAGTAGTTTTTATCTTATTCAAGATTTAAGGTGAGCCATGATCGTGCGCCTGGCAGCGCAACTACTCAGGCCACCACGGGCGCCTGAGAGTTTCATGGGCCGTGGCTGAGAGTTTCATACAGCATTATACGCTGTACAGAAAACCAGACTATTATTATTAATATTCCAAATGTGTACACCCATGTATGGCACAAGATTAAATACAGTATTATTGAAGATGTTCACATCCTTATATGGAACAAGGCTTGATATTTATCAACATGTAGATATCTCCCTCAGAATAGAATGTTTGTAAGCAAAGAAAAACTAGGAATAAGAGAATTAACGGATGATCAGCTGTATCTACAGACAAGATAAACATATGCACAGACAAGTGTGATAATCAGCAGATAAAAGTCTGTGGTCATGTGATCCACATGAGTTTTTCCCTTTTGCTTCAAATTTTGTAATCAGTTGACTCAAACGCTTGATTCACTTAACAAACATATATATATATATATATATATATATATATATATATATATATATATATATATATATATATATATATATATATATAATGTATGTTTGTATATATAACTGAATCACAAAAATATGGAACGTGATAAATATATAAATAAAGACAAAATCCACGAAGGAAAGAGAAACAATGGAGTGCTGCAAGGCCTTTCGACTTATGGTCCTTTACTTAGCAGACTGAAGAAATATAAAAATAAGTTTACAAAGAAAGCTCCTATAAATGACAGATGGGGATTACAAAGGAAAAAAAATATGTACCTGGAATCCAACTCAATTGAGGAATTAGCAGACCTACCAAAACGGGGTTAATATTTAAGAGAATTTTATAAAGTATTAGGCTCAACAGCTCAGAAGCAGGGACAGGACAATTTAAAGATTATGCAAGGAGGTGACTGACCACCAAAGAATGTTGTAAAAGTACAACTCAATAATTCTCATTTTGGTAAACAACAAATTTTTTTTTTTTGCAAGGTGAACATTGATACTGAGAAAGAGAGATTTTACCACGTTCTATTTTGGGAGCCGATTTTATTACATTGTATATTTTATTCTGTGGCCACATTCATGGCCTCTCTCTCTCTCTCTCTCTCTCTCTCTCTCTCTCTCTCTCTCTCTCTCTCTCTCTCTCTTACTCCGTTCCATGAAAATACATGCGCATTAATAATGTCAATAAATAATGTAATCAATAGTTCTCGTACTTTGTCTCTGTCAAATATCCAGCAGAGAAATACAGTCTCTCTCTCTCTCTCTCTCTCTCTCTCTCTCTCTCTCATATTTCCTTTATGCTCTCTCTCTCTCACTCTCTCTCTCCCAACAATAAACGTCCCAACAGAACGACGTGAAAGTCCAGTTATTATCTGCTCTCTCTCTCTCTCTCTCTCTCTCTCTCTCTCTCTCTCTCTCTCTCTCTCTCTCTCCGCAGTCATAAAGTCTAGGTTCTTTTAGCCAGAAATCGTCCTTTGATAATCCTACCGGCAAATATTTACTCCATTGGCTAAGCGAACACACGGTCGGAGAACCATTTTTGAGAAAACACTGGGCTGAAAAGATTTCTCTCTCTCTCTCTCTCTCTCTCTCTCTCTCTCTCTCTCTCTCTCTCTCTCTCTCTCTCTCTCTCTCTCAGGGGTAAGGGTGGCGGGTGAGATAAGAGATGTGGGAGTGATGGAAGCATAAGAATTTTGATAAATTGGGAGGAAAGGGAATTTAGTAAATTTTTCCATAGATTGTAACTAAATACATAAGTAAAGGATGCTCTCTCTCTCTCTCTCTCTCTCTCTCTCTCTCTCTCTCTCTCTCTTTCTTTATATATATATATATATATATATATATATATATATATATATATATATATATATATATATATATATATATATATATATTGAATAATTTGAATAAAAGATGATAAGAAAATGAACATATATACTTAAAATCTCCTGCTATTTACCAAAGGTTTGGACATCCTCTCTGTCTCTGTCTGTCTCTCTCTCTCTCTCTCTCTCTCTCTCTCTCTCTCTCTCTCTCTCTCTTAATGAGCGTGCGAGCAAAAATTAAAATTCATGCATAAGTGTATAAGGGTTCCCAAATACAAACGGCGCATGTTACCCCATTATCCCGTGAACTGATTCTCTCTCTCTCTCTCTCTCTCTCATGCATCCTTCCTTTCTTCCTTCCTTCCTTCCTTCGTGGGCGTTGTTCTCCCTTCCTCTAATAATCCAACTTTATCCATTACCCGAAAGCACTTTATCATCGACGAGGGGGAAGGAAAGGAAAAGGCGCCCCGAAGATCCCTTATCCTGCGACGCCATCTTTACAAGCTTTTATCCTCCTTAAACTCCTGATTTATCATCCCATAAAAGTCCTATCTCCTCCTATACTCCTCCTCCTCCTCCTCCGCCTCCTCCTCGTTGGCTATCTCCCCCGGGGGAGGGGAGGAATCCTCACGACTCGACGACGACCCGAGGCACCCTGGGTTGATGGTGGTGGAGGGTCCTTGGAATATTTGTTTTGGGGGTGGGGGTGAGGGGTGGGGCGATGGGGTATTAAAGGGGGATATTGACCCTCTAAAGGAGGGGTATTTTTGGGGAGGGAGAGCGGAGTATGGGCTCCTCTATGGGAGGGGTATTAAGGGGAGGGGGATTATGGGCCCCTCATGGGAAGGGTATTTGGAGGGGAGGGGGTTGGAGAGTGGGGGAGGGTGATTCAAGCCTAGGAGGTCCAGAAAGGCTTTCTGTGGGAGGGGTATTAAGGGAAGGAGAGGTTGAAGGGGGTATGGGCCCCTCTATGGGAGGGGTATTAGGGGTGGGGGAGGGGGGTATGAGTCCTCCATGGGAGGGGTATTAAGGGGGGAGGGAGAAGGTAGTATGGGCCTTCTGTTGGAGGGGTGGGGGAATGGGAGAGGGAGAGAGAGAGAGAGAGAGAGAATGAAAAATTTTTATTCCATACAAAATACCTTGTGATTTATATCGCGTCTCGTATCTTCCTTGTTATGAATATTTCCTTATGGGGAGGAGTGCTTATGTGTTAGTGAGTGCGTTTGTTTGTTTGCTTGTTTGTGGCAGTCGGTGGTGAAGGTATCCTTACGTTTGTGTGTACGTGTACATAATAGTTATGAACTACTTGTGTTTATGTGTATGTTATTATGTACGTTTAACACTTCATTAAATTGAGGCTGTTTTTCTTCTGTGACCTCCGTTATTGTGACGCCAGTTTACGCGAGATAATAGTTGATTTGTGTTCTTTCGGTTTATCATCATCATCATCATCATCATCACAGTCCTTGTAGATTTTTGGAAGCCGCCCACCCCTTTACGACTGTCAAATGGCCCATTGGATGTAACCCAGTTTTTTAGTTTTCTGTAAAAGAAAACTATTGTGCCGGCTTTGTCTGTCCGTTCCGCACTTTTTCTTTCGCAAATTTACTGTCCGCTCTCAGATCTTAAAAACTGCTAAGGCTAGAGGGCTGCAAATTGGTATGTTGATCATCCACCCTCTAGTCAACAAACATACCACATTGCAGCCCTCTAGCCTCAGTAGTTTTTATTTTATTTAAGGTTAACGTTTGCCATAATGTGTGTCTGGCAAATATAGGATAGGCCACCACCGGACCGTGGATAACGTTTCAATGGCCGCGGCTCATACAGCATTATACCGTGACCAACAGAAGATAGATCTGTTTTCGGTGGCCTTGATTATACGCTGTAGCGAATGTACAGAAAAAACTCCGGCGCCTTTTTTACTTGTTCGTTATACAAATTGTGCTTCATAATAACTAAATTTCGCCTGCACAGAATTACTTGTATGTTCGAATGCTATTTATCCAGAGCACTTAGAACACCAATGTTTATTTTTGGGGTTAAAAAAAGGAAATATGTTTCAAGTTTATCGACTGCAGTTCTCCCAACATCCCAAGTGACTTTCAGTCTGCGTAAAGCATCACGAATCGTTTGAATTGAATTGATTTGGATATAGAATTTAGGCCAAGGGCCAAGGACTGGGGATCTATGAGGTCATTCAGCGCTGAAATAGAAACTGACAGTAAAAGGTTTGAAAGGCTTAACAGGAGGAAAACCTCAAAACAGTTACTCTATGAATCAATTGTTAGGAGAAGGTGGAAGGTAACATGGAAGAAAGAGAATATGAAAGGAGGTACAGTAAAAGGAACGAAGGGGGTTGCTGCAAAGAGCCTTAAGTAATGCCTGCAGTGCCCCGCATGTGGTCCACCGTCGGCACTAGCCCCACCCCCCTACGGGGACAGTTTAGCTTAAAAATCGAATAGAGAACAGGAAACTTCAACAGGGCTGGATTTTGGGGGCCACTTTTACCTGTTAGAATTATTTTCCGACACGAGAATAAATCATTATCTAAACTCCAAAGCCTTTTCACTATCTCTAATTGGGATTTTGTACCCAGTTGAAAACTCCAATTCACTTTTCACCTTCACTTTAATTGGCGGACTTAATTGGCATTTTCCGCTGACGAGCTCAGGATATATATATATATTTTTCTTTCTTTCTTTTATACAGTTGATTACTCAGCGACACATTTGGTGTTTCTCTTCCTGTGACCGAATCGTCAGCCTGGTTCTAGGGGCCTTCCTTAGGCCCCTAGCTGCAGCAACCCCTTTCGTTCCTTTTGCTGTACCTCCTTTCATATTCCCTCTCCTGATAATTGATTCATAGTGCAACTGCTTTGAGGTTTTCCTCCTGTTACACCTTTCACACCTTTTACTGTCAGTTTCTATTTCAGCGCTGAATGACCTCATAGGTCCCAATGCTTGGCGTTTGGCCTCAATTCTATATTCAATTCAGAATTTATTCCTGTAAAATCAAAACAAAGCAGAAGATTTTTTCAAACCAATTTTGCTTAATTTAAAATCAAACAGGCCTTAACGGAGACAGGTACCACATAAAAGAGCTCTTTCGCCATTAAAAATTACCTTTATTTATTTATTTATTTATTTATTTATTTTTATTTTTATTTTTAAAATGAAGTCAGTGACTGCCATCGAGTCACCACTGTTAGGTGCCAATGTATTTTCGTGAATACTTATGTTTAGAAAAAATTCCCAACAAATTTCAAAGAGTTATTGCAAAAAATCCCAATTAAATTCCCAAGAGTTCTTGCAAAAAATCCTAAGTAAATTCGCAAGAGTTCTTGTAAAAAAATCACAATTAATCTCCCAAGAGTTCTTGCAAAAAATCCTTAATAAATTCCCAAGGGTTCTTGTAAAAAAATCCCCAAATTCCAATGGAATTCTTGTAAAAATTTCCCCCAAAATCCCACGGAATTCTTGTAAAAAAATCCTTAACAAATCCCAAGAATTCTTGTAAAAAAATCCTTAACAAATCCCAAGAATTCTTGTAAAAAAAATCCCAAATAAATTCCAAAGATTTTTTGTAAAAAAAATTCCCAAATTATACGGAATTCTCGTAAAAAATTTCCCCCAAAACCCCACGCAATTCTTGTAAAAAAATCCCCAACAAATTCCCAAGAGTTCTTGTAAAAAAATCCAAAAAAATCCCACGGGATTCTTGTAAAAAAATCCTCTAAAATTCCCAACAGTTTTGTAAAAAAAATCCCCAAAAATCCCACGGAACTCTAGTAAAAAAAATCCCCAAAAACTCCAAAGTATTCTTGTGGGTAATCGAGTCCCTCCCCGCCAAAGTAAAGCTCAGGTTATGATATTCCTTTCAAGTATAGAGAATCCTATCAGAATAGGATCAAAGGATTCGCCTCAGGTGGTAACTCTGGGGATCATCATTCTCTAAGGATGGTTGTCTCGTGTAGGATCGGAGTCCTGTAGGATGTTCCTTCCTTATTTATAGAAGATATGAACATTTTTTTTATTAATTTTTAAAGGATGGTAATGTGAACTTCAGGACCGAAAGAAACCGGGTTAATATTAGAGTCCAGGAACAAGGAAGGTGGAGGCGAATTCTGAAGCTTAACAGTAAAGAATGGGAAACAGGATGACTGACGTCCTTGGAATAAAAGTGAAAGGTATGAAGCTTAGCAGTAAAGAATAAGAAGCAGAAAGACTGATGCCCACAGAGTAGATGCGGAAGATCTGGTTTGGCGGGTGTAACAAGGCCTCAAAGGTCCCAGTGGTTGGCTTTTGGCCTAAACTCTATATTTCATACAAGGCCAAAAACGCCATCAATTTCTTAAACCACAAAACACAAACGAATTGAAGACACACAAACAATGACACAAACAAACAAACAAACAAAAATACAAACACTATTAATCCAGGTGACTGTTGCCGATCAGTAAGATAACAACAGTTACCATGTCTGACTTACGCTTTATCAGGTGTATACACGCGCGCACGCAAGCGCGCTCATGCACCTCTTTGTCGACAACATCCAAAACCAACATCGCCAGGAGCTGCGACACAGAAAGACGTTGATGATGATGTTGATAATGATGTTGCAAAGGAGGAGGACGAGTAGACAGGTAGTTCTATCACGTGGCTGCATTTGGCAATCAGGCCGTCACAAGGAGACGGCCTTGGGGAGAGAGAGAGAGAGAGAGAGAGAGAGAGAGAGAGAGAGAGAGAGAGAGAGAGAGATAAAAAGAGCGAGAGATAAAAAGAGAGAGAGAATGTGAGTGTGTATTTGCAGGAGATTGAGAGAGAGAGAGAGAGAGAGAGAGAGAGAGTGAGGGAGAGGGAGAGAATGAGGTAGAGAGAGAGAGTGAGGGAGGGAGAGGGAGAGAATGAGGTAGAGAGTGAGAGAGAGGAGGGTGTGTGTGTGTGAAGGAGAGAGAGAGAGAGAGAGAGAGACGGGGAGAGTGTGGGAGAGAAGGAGAGAGAGAGAGAGAGAGAGAGAGAGAGAGAGGTGTCTCCTGGGCACTAAAGGTACACGATGGGTAGATTGAGATTGGCTCACTTCAAGGGGTCAAAATGTGGCCTGAGACCCAACGAAAGGCGTCCCTTTCATTCGTTTTACTGCACCTCCGTTCATATTCTTTTTCTTCCTTCTAACTTTCCTCGACCCTCTCATAACGATACAATTTGTACCCTCAGTTTCCCTTTCAGCGCTGAATGACCTCATAGGTCCCAGCGCCTGGGCTTTGACCTAAATTCTGTATTCTACTCGAATTAATATAAATTATGAGCTTGGAAAATGCTACAGGAAAAAATCTTTCCTCCCACTTTCTCTCTCTCTTTTCACTTTCTCTCTCTCTTTTCATCTTGACTTTCCCCTTTCCTCCCTCTCTCCTTCTTCCCTCCTCCCTCCCACCCCTCCCCCTCCCTCCCCTACCCAAGGAGATTCCACTTTCCCCCCTTCTGCATTAATCTGTAGCAAGCTGGGATAATCTCTCTTTTGTTTTATGTGCTGCCGCAATTGACCTCTCTCTCTCTCTCTCTCTCTCTCTCTCTCTCTCTCTCTCTCTCTCTCTCTCTTTAGGGAGGAATGAAGGGTCAGGATGCCACTATACTACCGCTGATGTTTCTCTTCTTAAATCTTTTTTTTTTTTTGTAGAAGTTTTTTGTTTTCCTTTTAGTAGTTTTTTTTTTTTTGTTTGTCTTTTGTTATTTGCCTTTTTGTTCTGGTAATTTGATAAGAGAGAGAGGCTAAATAAATGGGCTTTTAGCTCATTTCATCGTGAAGAGAGGCTGTAGCCTTTTTGATAACTGATGGTAAGAGTGGCTTTTTTCCATAATTAGATCCTGAAGTGGCTTGAAGTTTTTTTTAGAGAAAAAATTTACCGGTGGTTTTGTAATTAAATGTTAGAGTGCTCCCCCTCCTCCCCCTTTTTTTTTTTGTTGTTGTAGAACTGTTTTGTTAATTAGTTTTTTTGTTTAATGGCCTCGTCCTAATTACATTTAAGAGTGGGCTTAATGACATCTGCATTGGGAGGCTGTGATTGAGATCGTTTCTCTGTATAATGGTAACACTCTGAAATGTTTGTTTGTTTGTTTGTTTGCACGCTGGAAGTTAAACGGGGTGGTGTTGCCCTTAGACTTCCCCTTCCCCTTCCGTCTCCCTTTCCCTCTTCCTCCCCCTCCCCTCCCTTTCTCCCCTTTCCTTCCTTTCCCCTCCCCTACCCCTCCCCTTCACCCATCCCCTCCCTCCTATTCACCCATCCCATCCCCCTCCTCTACCCCTCCCTTCCCTCCCCTCCTCTACCCCCTCCCTTCCCTCCCCTCCCATACCCCCTCCCATTTCCCCTGTTCCTCCCCTCCCCTCCCCTTCCCCTTCTCCCTCACCCTCCCATCTACCTCCCCTCCCCGTCACCCATCCCCTACCCTTCCACCCTCCCCTCCCTCCCATCCCACTCCCTTTCCACCTCCTCTCCCACTCGCCTTCCACCTCCTCCCCTCCCCTCCCCTCCCCCAAATTTTCAACATTAAGCGGGTCACGGGTGGTCTAGCAGGGTCTAATTCATCATTTGCGAGATGATTGATTTTGGATACCGATCTTTTTTTTTATGTTTCCGAAGGCGGTTTTTGAAGTGGAAATGATTTCATCATGGCCACCATACCATTCATGTTCGGAGGTAAATATTTTCTCATTGTAGATTCTTCACAGACTGCCGACAGAGCGTTGGTCTAATATTATTACATTGTAATGAGTTACTTCTTCATTTTGCCTTGCTAGTTTTCACGATCTTGTTTGGGAAAGTAGATGAAAATGAAAATGGTAAATGAAAAACTGACTTCGACCTTCTCTGATTTTCCCGAATGATGAATATGTGATTTTTCGTATGTGTTGTTGAGTCTTTTAAATGAGCTGATATTCTCTGAGCAACGAGACTCTAAAGTCCTAAGGTTCAATTTATATATATATATATATATATATATATATATATATATATATATATATATATATATATATATATATCCCAGTGTAATTAACTACTCATTTCTCTCGGTCAGAAGTTTTATGAAAGAGCTTTGAAATCTCTCCTTGTTAATTTCATATTTAACTTTGAAGCCTGAGTCTCTGAATTCGTCCTTACTTTTGAAAATGGAATTCTCGTTTCACTTTTGTCGATGGGAATGTAATCCAGTGATGAAGGTGTTAATATACATTGCCTTGAAAGAATGACTTAAAGATATTTTCAACCAGATTTATTTCGCAGGAAGTTAATTCCTTTCTGTTACGTTATGAGGGAAGAAATAAATGCATTAGTGATTTTAATATAATACTTGAATACTGAAGCATTAATCCAAGGAAGCCGCTGTAGAAGAATCTCATCATGATCATATTAGCTATTGCCGTCAGTGCACCTCATGTGGTGCACTGTAGGCACTACTTAATGTTCTTTGCTGCGTGCCTTCCTTAGGTCCCCTAGCTGCAACCCCTTTCATTCCTTTTACTGTACCTCCTTTCCTATTCTCTGAATTCCATCTCACTCTCCACCCTCTCCTAATAACTGATTCATAGTGCAACTGCTTTGAGGTTTTCCTCCTGTTACGCCTTTCAAACCTTTTACTCTCAATTTCCGTTTCAGCGCTGAATGACCTCATTGGTCCCAGTGCCTGGCCTTTGGCCTAAATTCTATATTCAGTTCAATTCAGTCATGAGAAAATCAGATGATGAGTCTGATTACAGAGAACGATTCATTTCAAATCTATAAATGGCGTTGGATATGGATACATTTTGTCTATCAATTACTCATGAAATTAATTTTTAGAAAATATTTTTATATATATCTTTTCGTTTGGTCTTAGAGAAGTATGAGATTTAGTCTTAACAACTAATGTTTACATAGTGGAAAATGGCTAACTATTCAACATATTTATAACCTACTTCTCAACTTCTCGGGGAAATTTGGTGTCAGGATGTACAAACATTCGGAATATTGAAGATTTTATCCAGTAAGGAGAGCAGATTCAATCGTGTGTTGCATCATTATAAGCAGATTGCAAAAGAGCTTTAAATTCAATTTTTTTAACTTTCAAAGAGCTCCGGGTGCCGGGGTGGGGGAGGTCAGGTGTAAGCGATAATGAGTCACAATAAGGTGCATGAACCACTTTGAATAAGTAAATTCATTGTTAATATAAACATAAATAGAAATAAGCATAAAAAATAAAGACAATTTGAA
Organism: Macrobrachium rosenbergii; assembly: GCF_040412425.1. NCBI lineage: Eukaryota > Metazoa > Arthropoda > Malacostraca > Decapoda > Palaemonidae > Macrobrachium > Macrobrachium rosenbergii. The sequence continues at coordinate 21,402,401 of NC_089785.1, read as the reverse complement.
AAATGAACCTAATAAAAATAGTTTTTTATTTTTTAAATTTTGTTTTTATTTATTTTCGTTATTTGTATTTTCATTCTTTAAAATATTCATGACTTTTACATATATTTATATTTTTTGATTCTCATTGTTTTAATGTTTTTATTTTTCAGTTTTTGTTATTTATATTTTTATTTTCATTACTGTTGTTTTCATTTTCTTATTACAGTTTTTTTTATTCTTTTTATATTTATTCTTTTTTTAAAAAACCCTTTAAAGAAGTCCTCTAATCGTCATCATCCACGAGACTAACCTTGAAAGAAAAAAAAAACTTTAGAATAATTGAATAAAAAAACAATTAAACAAAAAAAAAACTGTGGAGGGAGAGAGAGACCTTGTTGTTAGATCATCCTGCAAAACACTTCTTAGCCTGCAGCCTGCACAAGCTTGACTGCAGTCTTAAATCCTTTTAGCCTGACGACCTGTGATGACAGCCAAGGTCAGTCCTCTCATTTGTTTGCGAAAGTTTTGGTTAAAAGCGAATTTTAATTTGCACCGAGTTTAAAAACTGTTTTATATAAGATGTTGTTTTTATTCTTAATGTGTGTAAACACGGGGTGTCTCTTGCTATATATGTCATGTGATTGTTGTTGCGCTTGTAAGAAAGGTTGTTTTTCTGGGTATAAACTTGGTCATAGTGTCTCTAATGTAGAGTTATAATTTTTGTTGGGACTGTAAAAAAAAGTGTGTATGTTTTTTTGTCAACTGTATAGACAGTATATGATTGTTGTTATGTTTGTAAGAAAGGTTGTTTTTCTGGCTCTGCACTTGGTCATGGTGTGTCTCTGATGTAGTTTTTAAAATGTTGTTGGGACTGTAAAAAATGTATGGTTTTTTTCAACTGTATATACAGTATATATGCCATATGTTTGTTGTTGCGTTTGTAAGAAAGGTTGTTTTTCTGGTTCTGCACTTGGTCATGGAGATTTATAATTGATATCGCGATTGTCAGGAGAAAAGTACGTCTGTATTTTTTTTTAGTGCATTTTATCTATGCGCGTCTTGCTTATATATTCTTAATTTGTTTTGGATTTCAAAAATTGGTTTCTGGATTTATAATTTCATGCTTTCTTTAATTTTAGAAATTTTTATTTTAATTGTTTATATATTTGAAAAATGTTTGTTATTCGAGTGCATTTGATCTGTGTGTATCTTGTTCATATATTCTCAATTTGTTCTGGATTTCAAAAAAAAATTTTTTGATTCATAAGATCTTTTTAAAACATTCTTATTTAAATTACTAGTATCTCCCCAGAATAATATTTGTTAATGTTTAAATGACCATTTAAACATTAACAAACATTTTTCTGAGGAGATGAAAGTAAATAAAATAAGAATGTTTTAAAAAACATGATCTTCAGAATAAGAAAAAAAATTACATTTGAGAGGATGATGAACAAATTCTTATCCCACAATCACTGAACATTAAACTGAGTCTCATCCATTAATGCTTTCGGGTTGCTGGTCTGGTTAATCTTATCAATAATAATGACGTCTAATGAGCAGGTGTGTTGCTTCTAATTAAGTAAGGTGGCGACTCTGCCAATTAGGAGATGCTTTGTATTTTTTTTATTGTGGTATTTTCATTGACGGGTTCGTTTATCAGCGTTTTGTATAACTCGTTAGTATTGACTTACCTTTAATGAAGGAAAATCTTTGCTCGATCCGGATTTGACCAACTCGACAATGGTGTCCCTTAGTCCAGTTCTCCAGTTCATGATATAACAAATGGTTTTTTGAAAATTAAAGAATTTTGGAACCGGATCTTGATCCGGATTTGACCAACTCGTCAATGGTGTCCTGTAGCCCAGTTCTCCAGTTCATGATATAACAAAAGATTTTTGAAAATTAAAGAATTTTGGATCCGGATCTTGATCCGGATTTGACCACCTCGTCCATGATGTCCTGTAGTCCAGTTCTCCAGTTCATGATATAACAAATGGTTTTTAGAAAATTAAGGAGTTTTGGATCCGGATCTTGATCCAGATTTGACCACCTCATCCATGATGCCTCTTAGTCCAGTTCAACAGCTCATGGTATAACAAAAGGATTTTTGAAAATTAAAGAATTTTGGATCTGGATCTTGATCCAGATTTGACCACCTCATCCATGATGAATTCTGGATATGGATCTTGATCTGGATTTGACCTCCTCATCCTTGGTGTCCCTTAGTCCGGTTCTCCAGTTCATGATATAACAAAAGATTCTTTAGGAAATTAAAGAAGAATTATTCTGGATCCGGATCTTGATCCGGATTTGACCAGCTCATCCACGATGTCCCGTGGCCCACCTCCCCTCAAAATTTCATCGAAATCCATAACTCACTTTTCGAGAGGTCTTGTACACAGACGCACTCGAATGCATTCATTACAAAACACGGAGGGATCTTGAATATTTTGAGTGACCTCTCAACTTCCTTGACCTTAACTGCCCTTTGTTTATTTCGAGGTTGACACAGCTTGTGATACCGTGCTATTTTGGAGCGTCATGTTCCATCGTCTTTGTTTTTCTGACTTCTGATGTTTGTGGATATTTGTGTGTTTGTGAATTTTGTTTAATTGTTATTTTGTTTCCTCTGGTACATCTTGCCTGTTTGTAAATATTTGTTTTGTTTGTTTACCTTAACTGATTATTTTTTCCTCGCTGGTTACTCTTGACCTGCAAGGTTTTGGCCTCAAGGCTTGTCTAACGCGAATGTTTGTTCATTCTTCGTGATAAAAATGATAATAATAAACAATGACAGTTCTTTAACTGTGTAAATTCGTGTCTTGTTTCCCTTCCTTATCCCGCTGCCACGCCATTTTAACAAGACGACAACTGAAGCTCGCTAATCTCGAACGATTCGAAGCCCCGAAGCCCTCGAGGATTCAAGGCTTCGAAGCTTCGAAGCTTCGGACACGTGTGTGTGTGTGTGTGGGAGCCCAATCGTTCATAACAAACACGTTGTCGGACCCTTGTCTATTCAATTAAGAGTGATGTACGTCTTCAGGGGAAGAAGAAGAAGAAGAAGAAGAAGAAGAAGAAGAAGAAGAAGAAGAAGAAGAACCCGCCCGAGCCAACAAAGTGTAGCTCTGAGGACCCGCTGTTAATCATTATCATCTCGTGTGACAGGCGATTAGGCGCGCAAAATACGCGGCCTGTAACTTTCGCTAATGATCGTGGGCTGAGTCCACAAGCACCTCAGACGCCCTTCTTTTCTCTCTTTCTCTCTTTCAGCCAAGCGAGACCTCTGCAGGATCACTGCTGCAAGAGTTGCAGAGTCATCCCTTCGGTGGCTACTGCAGCTCCCTTGGAATGAGAATGATGTAGGAGGAGAATAAGCGAGAGGAAGAGGAAGAGGCCCCGGAATGATTCATCAGGTGGTCAAGGCTTGCTTAGCGTTTTCCTCCCGAGGTGGGTTTGATAATGAGCCTAAATGGATTGTCGGTGATATCTGCTGCCCTTGAGGGCTGGGGGTCGATTCGACTGGGACCTGTCTCTCGCTGACGTTTGAATCTTTTATCTTCTTTTTTATTATTATTGTTCAGAAGATGAACCCTGTTTAGTCTCGCGGTTCAATCAGCGTGTTTTTGTAGGTGTGGCAGAGGTTGAACTTTGAAAGATAAAATTGTCAATAAACAAACTGAAAGGTTTTGAGTAAGCCTCAAATTCTTTTCTATTTGTATAATAAACTAGATTAGGACCTGGTAAACACTACCTGCCTTACTATCGAGGAAGTTGTCATCTCTCAATGCGGTTGTTCTTAACCTTTCTCAATGCAAGCACCCCTTTCAAATCAGCAGTCAGTTCTCGCACCCCCTGAATTGCTGAAATAGAAAAACAATAAATAATAATAATAATAATAATAATAATAATAATAATAATAATAATAATAATAATTATTATTATTATTATTATTATTATTATTATTATTATTATTATTATTATTATTATTATTTTATTTTTGGGGGAAAAAATAAAATGCGTTTTATAAAAATATATTTTGCTTTAATTATTCATAGGCATCTCGCACCCCTTATAGGAACCGGCTTAGCACCCCTGCTTAAGAACCACTGTCTTAATGGCTTCCAGTTTTGTGGGCCTCAGATCTGGAAAAAACAGCAAGGTTTAGCAGTCCTTTATGAAACTCACCAAGATGGATTCTCAGGCTTCATTGTAACCCACTACCAGCCGCGTCATCTTCATAAAAGCTGTGCTTTTAGTTTTATTCTCTCGTTGAATCAATCAGGTAGAATTCGTGTATAAGTCTTGGCTCTGGGACAGGTAAGTATATAAGTCTTAACAAGTATCGAGTTTTCTGTACAGCGTATAATGCTGTAAGTAACTCTCAGCCGCGGCCCATGAAACTTTCAGCCACGGCCCGGTGGTGGCCTGTGTTGTTGGCACCTATAGCGGTGCCAGACGCATGATCATGGGTAACTTTAACCTTAAATAAAATGAAAACTAGCGAGGCTAGAGGGCTGCAATTTGGTATGTTTGATGACTGGAGGGTGGATGATCAACATACCAGTTTGCAGCCCTCTAGCCTCAGTAGTTTTCATTTTATTTAAGGTTAAAGTTAGCCATGATCGTGCGTCTGGCGCGGCTATAGGGGTGCCAACAACGCAGGCCACCACCGGTCCGTGGATGAAAGTTTCAGGGCTGTGAGTGACAGTTTCTTACAGCATTATACACTGTACAGACCATTTCTCTCTCTCTCTCTCTCTCTCTCTCTCTCTCTCTCTCTCGAAGAAGAAGAAGAAGAAGAAGAAGAAGAAGAAGAGTTAATACTCTGAGACGATGAATTTGGCCGACAAATGACGTCATGAAACGTCAGTCGTCGGAACTCGAGTAATTTTCTCACCACTTCTTAACGACCTGATTAATGGGTCGTCTTCAATTGCTCTGGTGAACGTAGCCATTTCTCTTATGAGATTGACGGAAGGGGAAAAAAAAGAGAAGTTGGAATCTGGGGAGAGAGAGAGAGAGAGAGAGAGAGAGAGAGAGAATGAGGAACAAAAATATATATATCTCTATTAAAATTAGGAGCATTTTCTTTGTTTTGTGTGTTACTGAGATGCAGATGTTTTAATATATTCTCTCTCTCTCTCTCTCTCTCTCTCTCTCTCTCTCTCTCTCTCTCTCTCTCTCTCTCTCTCTCTCTCTCGCATACATTTTTATGTATGTATAATTTCAAATTCCATTGTGTCATTTAAAGACTGTAATCGCTTGAATTAATCTGAATTTATTTTCCTCATCTTCAACAACAGCTGAGCGAGTCTCACTACCTCATAAGTGTTCATAATCAGGTTCCTGACACCTCTGCCAACATCTGCCTCATAGCAGCGCCTACAACTGACTACCCCCTGTTGTAATCCAGAGATTTGTAGAACAACAACATTCTTGGTTTCGTCGAGTTGTTGTTGTTGTTGTTGTTGTTGTAAAAGATACATTCAGTATTAGTTACGTACGGTTGATGTGATGGATAAATTTCTGTGTTTTGGCCAAACTTGTTTCTGAGACGTTATGGAAAAATGTGTGCGTATATACTTTTTAAATTTTGTGAACTGTCAGATATATATATATATATATATATATATATATATATATATATATATATATTATATTATATATATATATATATATATATATATATATATATATATATATATATATATATATATATATATATATCTGACAGTTCACATATTTTTAAAAATATGATCGAAGCAGACTTTTGTCAAAAGTGCTTTGTCAGTAACAAAGTTGAACGCTGTTAAAAAGTTTTTTTTTTATAATATTGACAAATAACAACTGGTTCCTTTAATACCCAAAATTTATATAAGCAAGGTAAATTATTTTAAAGACTTATTATTATTATTATTATTATTATTATTATTATTATTATTATTATTATTATTATTATTATTTATCTGTGGCCGTTTTAGATATATATAGAAAATTTTTAATCATTGTTTTATTACGAATTTTTACCTCCCCTCTGGTCGTTACTTTGCCTGGATACTTATTTAATGAATTATTACTTTTTTAAATGTATAGCACAATATGAATACGTATACATGAACGCTGTGGGTAATAATATGAATAACAAGTAGAAAGGTTTTAGTCTTTCCTATTTAACTCACAACGAAGAGAAAAAATCTTAACGAAAACAGCCACTCTCTGCGGCCTCTAGGAGAGAGAGAGAGAGAGAGAGAGAGAGAGAGAGAGAGAGAGAGAGAGAGAGAAATAGCGTCTGTCATAACTTCATGATGCCCTCTGTGGCCTTCTTGGAGAGAGAGAGAGAGAGAGAGAGAGAGAGAGAGAGAGAGAGAGAGAGAGAAAGAGAGAGAGAGAGAAACATCTGCGTCTGTAGTAATCTCATGACGTCTTCTGTTGCCTTCTTGAGAGAGAGAGAGAGAGAGAGAGAGAGAGAGAGAGAGAGAGAGAGAGAGATCTGTTTCAGCAGTAACCCCATGACGCCATCTGTGGCATCTTGAGAGAGAGAGAGAGAGAGAGAGAAATTTCTGCATCTATAGTAACCTCATAACTCCTTCTGTGCCTTCTTTGGAGAGAGAGAGAGAGAGAGAGAGAGAGAAATATCCGCGTCTGTAGTAATCGCAAGAAACAGCTTTCTCCCTGAGGCGCTGAGGAGAATCAATTTGCACGCCTTGATGCTACGGATCCCAGAATGACGGTTACAGGTAGGGGAGGGGGAGGAGGTGGGTAGGGAGGGGGTTGGGAAGGGGTGTTAGGTCAATGGGGAGGGGGAGGGGGCAAAGGGGCGGTGCTTTGTGTATAATCCATGTGTGAGGTCTTGGAAAGACCTTTGTGTTCATCTGCGAGGTTGCAGTTAAGAAAATGGAAAATGATTGATATTTAAATTATTTATTATTTAATTAAATTTTTTTCATGTATGGATAGGAACCTTTAGAAGTGATAAAGGAAATATATATATATATATATATATATATATATATATATATATATATATATATATATATATATATATATATATATATATATATATATATATATATATATATATATATTTTTTTGTGGCCCCAAAAAGCATCTTACTTTAAATTTTGAACTGGACCCATATCAGGATCCTTGCCCAAGAGAATTTATTTATTTATTTTCATATTTATATTTATTTATTTATTTTATATTTATTTATATATTTATTATGCATTTAGTTATCTATTTATTTTACATTAATGATTTACAAGCATATATGTATGTATGTATGATTATTTATGTATGTTTTTATTTCTAATTGTCTTAACTTTAGATTCTGTGCAAATGCATCGTATTTGTTGACGTTATACATGTATGCATAGTATGACCGCACTTATGTATATGCATACTATAACCACCCTATTCATGCGAGTAATTGATGACGTTATACAAGTACTTATGCATACAAGTATGTATATGCATACTATAACCATCCTATTCATGCGAGTAAGTGTGAGCGAGCATACAAGTAATACGTAAATAAGGATGTACAGTGTGTCCGCGCCTATGTATGCATACTATCATCCTACATCATCCTATTCATGCGAGTAAGTGTGAGTATGCAAGTATGTACGTGAATAGATATGTACAGTATGACCACACGCATGTATGCATACTACCATCCTACAGTATGACCACACGCATGTATACATACTACCATCCTACACCATCCTATTCATGCAAGTGTGAGCGAGTATACCACAAAGTCTGCCTGGGAAACAGTGACGGGGAGTCATCATCACACTTATTCATCCCCCCTTTTTTTTAATCCTCTCTCTCTCTCTCTCTCTCTCTCTCTCTCTCTCTCTCTCTCTCTCTCTCTCTCTCTCTCAATCGCTTTCATCCTGCCATGAATGTGTATAACTCTGTTCCCGTTTATACAGAGTGGCAGAAAACGCCCCACCTGGAATAGCATTGAGCGAATAATGAATGATAAGCCGGTTAACGAATGCGCGGTAGCGACTCACCTAATCCGTTATATCTCCTCCCCTCCTCTCTCTCCTTTCCCCTCCCCTTCTCTCTCTCTCTCCCTTTCCCTCTACTTCCCATACCCTCCCTCCCCCTCTCTCCCTTTCCCCCTCTCCCCTTCCACTCACAGATACCCATCTCCCCTCCCGTTTTTCTATACATACCCCTCCCCTTCCTTCCCCTTACCCCTTTCCCATAACATATACCATCCCCTTTCCCTCCCCTACCCCTCCCACCCCTTCTTTCCCCCTTTCCCCTTCCCTACCCCTCTCACCCCCTTCATTCCCCTTTCCCACCTCGCATACCTATTCCCTCCCCCTCCCCCTCTCCAATTCCCCCCTTCCTCAGAGCGCAGTCGAATAGGTTATTATATAGGCAGAAAAAAAAGGCTTTATATAACCCCTGGAAAATTGCGAGTCTCACGATTTCGCATTTAAAAGAAATAACTTGAATAGTTTATGTTTTTTAATTTTTAGTTTTTTTTTTTTTTGAAAGTTCATCAGTGTAGTGTAACTGGGGCATGTTTTTTTTTAATACCCTGTTTCACTCTTTTCCTGTGTGTGTGTGTGTGTGTGTGTGTGTGTGTGTTTCAATCCTTCGGCTTTGAACGGATTTACTTTTTTTAGAGCAACTTCTTCTCAGAAAGGATGTTGGGTGTTTGTGTTTCTTATTCTTGTCGTTCACATGCCCACGCACACACACACACACACACATATCTCTTATATATAAAAGTGAATGTTTGTATGTTTGAGCGCTATAGAAATCCACACCGCTTGACCGATCTTGACAAAATTTGCCGCGTGGCCATCATTTGACCCAACTTAGATAACAGGGTATGTTTCAAAACTATACCCTCTTCCCATTCCCCTTCCCTTTCCTTGAAACGGGCTTTTGCTGCCCGTAGACTTAGTAAATAATGTGGTAAATAAACTCTACGGGTTTATCATACCCCATTTCATTTACTTGATACCATAGAAATATATTGTTGAAAATAGTTTTAGTAGGGGTGTATTTAGGTTTAGTGGGGGTGTTTCAGTTAAGTTGGGGGTGTTTTTATGTTTAGTGCGGGTTAAATGGGTTAGCCACCACAGTAATATCTGGATAAAAGGGACAATCAGCACAGTAATACCTGGAAACATGGGACAGTCAGCACAGTAATACCTGGATACATGAGACAGTCAGCACAGTAATACCAGGTTAAAATGGACAGTCACCACAGTAATACCTGGTAAATGGGATAGTCATTGCAGTAATATCTGGATAAAAGGGACAGTCTGTACAGTTACCAGGTTAAAAGGGACAGTCACCACACTGATACCTGGTAAATGGGACAGTCACTAAAGTAACGTCTGGACAAAGGGGACAGTCAGGACAGTAATTCCTGGATAAAAGGGACAGACAGTACAAGGCGATGCAGGAGAATTTTTCTGAGTCCTTCAGAGTTTCCTCGGGCAGTGCCTGGTTGGTCAGCCAATATATACATACACATATATGTGTACATATATGTATAAATATATATATATATATATATATATATATATATATATATATATATATATATATATATATATATATATATGCATACATACATACATATACATACATGCATGTAAATTTATATATATAATAAACTCAAGCAAGTCGAAGAATCAAATCGTTGTTGATTAAATTCTTTTCCTGTAGTTCAGTGC
>NC_089785.1:21367706-21387706 GCF_040412425.1 Macrobrachium rosenbergii | reverse complement strand
ACCTCATCGAACAAAATTATTCAGCGTTTAAGAAAGACCTGGGTTCGATCCCGCTTTTGGGCGAAGGCTAAACAAGATTTGATCCTATCTTTGCAGTTGTTAAATGGTTCCTAAGTTCAATCCTAAAATTCCCAATTCTTAAATAAGAACGAGTCCAATCCTATCTTTGCAGTTGTTAAATTCCTCCCGACTTCAATGCTACATTTTCAGTTGCTGAACAGAAACTGAGTCCAATCCTGTCTTTGCAGTTGTTAAATTCCTCCCGACTTCAATCCTACATTTTCAATTGTTAGACAGAAACCTGAGTTCAATCCTATTTTGCGGTTGTTAAATTCCTCCCGACTTCAATCCTACATTCTCAGTTGTTAGAAACTGAGTCCAATCCTTTCTTTGCAATTGTTAAATTCCTCTCGATTTCAATCCTACATTCTCAGTTGTTAGAAACCGAGTCCAATCCTATCTTTGCAGCTGTTAAATTCCTCCCGACTTCAATCCTACATTTTCAGTTGCTAAACAGAAACTGAGTCCAATCCTATCTTTGCAGTTGTTAAATTCCTCCCGACTTCAATCCTACATTCTCAGTTGTTAGAAACCGAGTCCAATCCTATATTTGCAATTGTTAAATTCCTCCAGACTCCAATCCTACATCTTCAGTTGTCAGACAGAAACCTGAGCACAATCCCACTTTTGCAACTGACAAACAGATCCTGGCTCCAATCCTACTTTTTAATCCGTCAAGAAGGCTCGACCCCATCCCCTGAACTGTAATCAAACCGTTTTGCATAAATAAAGACGAGGAAAATATATTGTAATGATAAAAAAAAACCAACTTTATGATCCGTGAATGAGAGTGACGGGGAAAAAAAAGGAGAGAAGAGATTAGTCGAGAAAGAAAGGTGAAAGGAAATTCATATATATATATATATATATATGGAGCTCAGGAGGAAGAGGGGACGAGATATGTTAACAGGAGAGGGTGAGGGGAAAATCCGGATAATGGCAGAAGCAAAAGGGTTGGATAAAATAGCACGCAGAGGGGAAGAGATGAATAGATACAACGAAAGGATTAGAGAGAGAGAGAGAGAGAGAGAGAGAGAGAGCATTCGGACCGTGGGAGGAGGACGAGAAGAGAGAGAGAGAGAGAGAGAGAGAGAGAGAGAGAGAGAGAGAGAGGAGGAGTAATGCCAGCAAGTGATTAAAATAACAGAAAGTGTATGAAAGAGGGAAGGGGGAAATTGGACGATAAACACGAGGATTACGAGTTAAATCAGGAGAGAGAGAGAGAGAGAGAGAGAGGAATTTACGATATTCTGGAAAATTTGTTCGTCGACACCTCCTGTGATCTGTGGGATAGTTTATGGCTCTTGAAGAAGAAGAAGAAGAAGAAGAAGAAGAAGAAGAAGAAGGAGAGGGAGAGAGAGAGAGAGAGAGAGAGAGAGAGAGAGAGAGAGAGAGAGAAGAGAGAGAGAAGCTCCTTGCGTTGTACGTCAAAATAGATATACGTTTGCTGAAAATAACAAATAGTCATACTTTTTATCAGGACGAATAATATGTTCCCAATAGCACGTCCAATTTATCCTTGAGAATAACCTTTGTTTAGGTAATGGCTGCAACAGGGCAAGAAAACGTAAATAAATAAAGAAGACGGTAAATTATTATACGAATTAATGAGGATCGTGAAGGCAACGGAACACATCTGACACAGGAACCAAAGGGATAGTTGAGAAATCAGTAAATGTTATTTATATTAATGGTCTTCGGTTCTGTGCTGAGCAATTTATTGTCGGAATTAGCTCGCTCACAGCGACTCCAGTTACACTGCATATTAATGCTTTAGATATTGTTTATTTATGCTGGAGTTGATCTCATTTGAGACAACTGGCTTTTTTTTATCTTAACTGCTGTTATTGTATTTAAGCACATTAGATAATGTTACAGTGTATTTTTCTGTATTATTCTCATATATTTTGCTGCCTTTTTTCACCTTTTTTTATACTCTGTAAGTAAGTTTATATCATATCCGCTCTTCCCGAGGGTCGCTCGAAACAAGAGGTGCCAGTATGAGGATGGTACTCGTTTGGAAAAATGCCTTCATAAGAAGTGACGTCTTCTTTAACGTATCTCCAGCTGTTGTTGTGTGTTTATTGTGGTGTTTCCTTGAAAATTAAACTGTGTAAGTGATGAACGGGTGCCAAGTATGAAATTTCGTGGTTTACAGCTGTGAAATATTTTGTGGAAGGACAGTCCATTATATATATACATTTATATATATATATATATATATATATATATATATATATATATATATATATATATATATGTGTGTGTGTGTGTGTGTGTGTGTGTGTGTGTGTGTGTGTGTGTACAAGTGTGAACTTAAACCATTTATATCTTGGCATCACAAACTCAAATGGAACTTGGTTACTAAGGCAGTGTTATAACTTCCATGATAAGAGCGCAATTTGCGTTTATTTTGTTTTCCAGACTTGTGATACTTAGATTAACCTTTCACTAAATTCAGTTGTTAGTTTTATTATTATTACTAACGGAAAATCATTATTATTCAGAAGATGAACCCTACTCATATGGTAGAAACCTTCCACAGGGGCCATTGACTGGAAACTCAAGCTTCCAGAGAATATGACACTCATTAGGAAAAAGAAAGTTGATATAACAAAAAAATATACATAATTACTCTCCAGTGAAGGATCGGCATCTGAATGGACTGAAATTTAGAATATTCTTAATGCTTTAATGAAGGCTAATTGCTTTTCTTAATTATTATTGTTCTTACCAGTGCAGAGAAGTAGGAAGTTCTGTTGCAATGACGGGACATCTGGAACAAGAAGGAGTAAGGTTAATTGTTCCATCTGTGACGTTTTAATTACTTTGAAGTCCATTACCGAGTTGATGAAGGTTATAATAATTGTGGTAATCAGTTACGAGACTTCTAATTATATAATGTTTTCCTGTACCATTGGGTATTAAAAGATATATATGGTCAGTAGTTTTATTGTAATTAAAATTACTATTAAAAAGTATACATACACATATATAAATATTATTATTATTATTATTATTATTATTATTATTATTAATTTAGTTAACTGTAAACGCAAATAAAACTCCCTGCAGTCTATCAAATCCACTCCCGATTGAGAAAGACCAAACCGGAACCGTTCGAGTGTAAATAACCAAGCTGTGAAGAAGCAGGAGGGGGGGGATCACGTGTCCTCACTCCATGTTGACTCCTGAAGTCATATAATCCCCAAAAGGGCTTTCTCTCCCCTCCTGCCAGCCGCCCGCACGCCCGCACGCCCGCCCGCCCGCCCCGGTCACCCTCCTCCACCTCCTCCTCCTCCTCCTCCTCCTCCCATGGATCCCATTCAGACCCCACCAAAGCTGTGTGTGTGAGCTTTAGTAAACCGGAAAGGGGTGAGTGTGCGGAGGGGAGAGAGAGAGAGAGAGAGAAAGAGAGAGAGAGAGTCAGAGAGAGAGACTTATCAAATAAAAGCATTATGTGAAAGCAAAAGGGACGACCGGGAAGGGTAACAGGAAGAGAGAAAAGGGGGCGGCAGTTCCCTTGATATAAATCAATCTGCCATACAACAGCTATCAACCTTATTATACACTAATCGCGCCTCTCTCTCTCTCTCTCTCCCCTCCTCTCTCTCTCTCTCTCTCTCTCTCTCTCTCACACACACACACACACATACATACAACTGGCCGACCCGTATTCGACTCTCGATCGGGACGAGGGAGGGGAAGGGGTTCACATGGCCAGGTTCCCATCGAGTTGGGTGTCTAGCTTTTTAGGCGACTGTTGCGGGTCGCAGCTATGGTGGAGGGAGAGAAAGAGAGGAAAAATGGGCGTGAATCAAGTGTCAGTTGCTGTTTCAGAATGTGTGCCTTCAAAACCGAAGGGCCTGCATGGATGAGTTAATCCTGACCAATCTGTGGTGAAACCTTTCACAAGATACTGGATATTGATGTAGACTCTCTCTCTCTCTCTCTCTCTCTCTCTCTCTCTCTCTCTCTCTCTCTCTCGTGGTCTATAGCGATGTAATCTCTCTCTCTCTCTCTCTCTCTCTCTCTCTCTCTCTCGTGGTTCATACTCATGTAAGTCTCTCTCTCTCTCTCTCTCTCTCTCTCTCTCTCTCTCTCTCTCTCTTGGTCCTAGCGATGTAATCTCTCTCTCTCTCTCTCTCTCTCTCTCTCGTGGTCCATATTCATGTAAGCCTTTCTCTCTCTCTCTCACTCAGATCTCGTGGTCAATATTGATATGTCTCTCTCTCTCTCTCTCTCTCTCTCTCTCTCAGATTCATGTAAGTCTCTCTCTCTCTCTCTCTCTCTCTCTCTCTCTCTCTCTCTCTCTCTCTCTCTCTCAGGTCTGGTGGTCCATATTGATGTGATCCGTCATTCAATCCATTTTTGCCCCGTTGAAGACTGACTGACAACCGACGAACCAGCCACCCTTTTGTTATCCCAATTCCTCATTCTCTTTCTCCTTCCTCCCTCTTCCTCGCCGTCTCTTCTTCTTTTAAACCCCTTTACCCCTTTTCCTTCCTTTCTCCATTCCTTCTTTCCTTTTTCCTTCTTTTTTTTTTTCCCTGCTTTATTCCTTGCTTGCTTTGTTCCCTCTTTTCTTTATACCTTGCTTCCTTTCTTCTTCCTTCTTTCCTTTATTCCTTCCTATCTTAATTCCTTTCTTTCTTCTTTCCATTATGCCTTGCTTCCTTTAAACTATATATATATATATATATATATATATATATATATATATATATATATATATATATATATATATATATATAATATAATCTAATGATTAGAAAATTCTCTCAGCAAATCCCCAAATTCTCTCTCAAATCTCTCTCTCTCTCTCTCTCTCTCTCTCTCTCTCTCTCTCTCTCTGCATAAAAAATCTCTTGAAAAGATAAATCGACTGGTGGCACCTCTCAACGGGTGGTAAGGGTGGGACGCCCTTAAACGCCCTTTTCCGATTGGATTGGAACCCACCCTCCGTGGATGGAACCCTACTTGGGTCTGGAACCCTCGAATGAGGAGGGTTTTGGGACCCGTGTTACTACAAGGGGAGCCGGAATGGGCGTGGGGAGAGAGAGAGAGAGAGAGAGAGAGAGAGAGAGAGAGAGAGAGAGAGAGAGAGAGAGAGAGAGAAAAGATGTTTGGTGGTTTAGATAGACTCTCTCTCTCTCTCTCACACACAAATATATATATATATATATATATATATATATATATATATATATATATATATATATATATATATATATATATGTGTATATATATATATGTGTGTGTGTGTGTGTGTGTGTGTGTCTGTCCGTGAGAGAGAGTGAGAGAGAGAGAGCGAGAGCTATCGCAAGCTCATTTCCCATTGACTCTCATATTCATTATATCTCAAATATTACTGACTTCTTCTGCTGAATCCTGGCATAACCAGAATATTATCCAAGCAAGAATGATTTCACTCAGTTATTATCTTAATTTAAAGACACTTTTTATTTATAAAAGAAAATGTTTATCGTGTACTAATTACATATGAATTCACTTATTAATCTTATCTACGTCATAATTTCAAAATGGTTAATATGGATATGAGGCCAACATTTAACAATAATTCTCATAGTTTTAATTTCCCCTTTCAGAAATCATCAGTGCAAATGATTAATTATTTTCCGGGACAAAATAATGGTACTCACTGTCAAAGGAAATAAAAAATTCCTTCAGTTTTTATTTGAGGAAATATGTAGGTATTATCATATGCATAACTATTAATGAAATTGCTTGAGCTTTGCTTGCGTCTTTTTTTTTGTTTGTTTTTTGTTTTGAGAAATATTATTCATTCAAGTTCACGTCGCGATTAATGATTTATTTTTTCCCTGCTGTGGAATTGCAATTTCTCTATTTTTCAGTTTGTAGTAATACATTGTAAGTTTCAAATGTGGAAGTGTTTGTTTTTTGTTTGTTTGTTTTTTTGCCGGGAGAATGATTCTACTTTACTTGTAAGAGTTATCTGTGCTTGCAATTATTATCAATCAGTAAATATATGAACAGTTTATTTCCTTTATATTTGGTTTTACAATTCGAACATTCAATAAACATAGATGGAATATCCTTCACAAATGACTGAGAATTATTCGCAGACTTTGATTATATTCCTTCTGTCAACAACTCTTCTCTTTTTCATTGTTGATATTAAAAAAGAATTTGAAGATAAGGTTCATCTGTCGTTTACTTAGCATTAATTCAAATTTCACAGAAATGTTTGTGCTTCAAATTCCACGTAAACGGGTTGCATCCATTTCCATAGTAGTGTTTTCAGATCAAATTCTTCAAGGACGATTTACCTTAAATTCCACAGAAACTTGCGGAGTAAATTCCTAGAGGCTGGTGGTTTTATAGGAGCTAAGTGACCTGTTCTTGAAGTAAATATTCGTGACCTGTTCCTGAAGGAAAATATTCACGACCTGTTCTTGAAGGAAAATATTCATGACCTGTTCTTGAAGGAGATATTCGTGACCTGTTCTTGAAGGAGATATTCGTGACCTGTTCTTGAAGGAGATATTCGTGACCTGTTCTTGAAGGGAATATTTATGACCTGTTCTTGAAGGAAATATTCACGACCTGTTCTTGAAGGAAATATTCATGACCTGTTCTTGAAGGAAATATTTATGACCTGTTCTTGAAGGAAATATTCGTAACCTGTTCTTGAAGGAAATATGACCTGTTCAGTTAATGAACTTACGTACTACAAGGCTCAAATGGTATAATAATTTTGAAGCAGAAATGTCATAGGTTTCATTGTAGTCGAACTGGGGGCTATTTGAAGGGTACTGATGCCCATTTTGTATGGGCTAAATGTTCTCAGATGAAGCCCAAAGCCTTATAGGGAAAGCGGTTCAGGTTAATCTCGAAGGGGGTGATTTATCAAGGACAGTTTTTGAAAGGGTGTAATGAGATTGGCTTTTTAGGGCTATTGATGGTGGCCAATCCAAACTGGGCCCTGATGAGCCCATTTTGAGAAGATTATCGGTGATTTATACGACTCAGTAGCCTAATTTACCTGAAGTAGAAGATAATGAGACAGAACTTAATTGAGCTTTTTGAACGTCAGTGGACTCGGTTTTGCCTGCACAGGTCGACTGCGCAGGCATAACTGCGCAGTTACAACTGGAAGTTAGTGGCGTCAGATAATGAACTCTTGTCTAAGTGTGAGATCCGACTGACTGGAATCACAGGAAACTTTAGATTTCCTTTTTATAATTAGATCTTCAGACACTGTCATGACATCTTTCCCGACTTTGCAATAGTATAACAGCTGACTTATTCTTCCAGTTAAAAGTTGTCAATGAATTTTGCTAAGGAAAGTATAAAAAATATATGTTTTTTTTCATAAAAAAACTTAATTTAGGAGGAAAAGGGAGACTGGATTTATCTTGAGGTTGAAATGGGATGATTGCAGATAATGCAGATTAGCTTAATCTGACTTTTACTATTATTATTATTATTATTATTATTATTATTATTATTATTATTATTATTATTATTATTATTATTATTATTTACCATAGCATTCCTAAGTGGGAAAAAAGAGGCGAAGAAACTCAAGTGAAAGAATAATAGTTACAATAAAAAATAAGCATAAATAAAAAACTATGTAAACAGTTAAATGTGAAATTATTATTAAACAAGTAAATAATGCCCCCTTAGTTTATTCGGCATAATCGAGTTTTCTGTACAGCCGCTGCAGCGTATAACCAAGGCCACCGAAAATAGGTATATCTTTTGGTGGTCTAGGTGTAATGCTGTATGAGCCGCGGCCCATGAAACTTAAACCACATACCGGTGGTGGCCTATCCTATATCGTTGCCAGAAGCACGATTATGGCTAACTTTAACCTTAAATAAAATAAAAACTACTGAGGCTAGAGGGCTGCAATTTTGTATGTTTGATGATTGGAGGGTGGATGATCAACATAGCAATTTGCAGCCCTCTAGCCTCAGTAATTTTTAAGATATGAGGGCGGACGAGCAGACAAAGCCGGCACAATAGCTTTGTTTTACAGAAAACTAAAAAAACTAAGTTAAAAGATAAAATAAAAGTAATAAAATAACTGGGAAAATGCTGTCCTATAAAAACCCAGGTACAAGATCAAATAAACAGGAAGATGAAAAAGACATTAATATGTATTTCCACGAAACATACATAAATGAGCAGATGATTAGACGTGGAATAAAATCATTAAAGGTCAAATCTCTTTAGCAGGATAAAAGGATTGGGCGAGCTTCCCCCCCACCTTATAATGCTGGAAGCCTTTTTTTTTATTTTTTTATTTTTTATTTTTATTTTTATTTTTATTTTGAAGCAGAGCATTAAGAGATGATCTCTAAATTGACTTTTTGATAATAAGAATAGTCAGATTACAGGCTAATTCCTTCTCATCATAGCTTTGTTTTAGGTTAGGGGATTATTATTATTATATTATTATTATTATTATTATTATTATTATTATTATTATTATTATTATTATTATTATTATTATTATTATTATTATTATTATTATGAACGCAGATTTGTACGTCATAATTCAAAAATTTGATTTACATATCAAGCGGAGAAGACAGAATGCCATTGATAAAAAAAAACAAAAGGAGAGAGAGAGAGAGAGAGAGAGAGAGAGAGAGAGAGAGAGAGAAATGTAGTAGAATTTCAAAAATAAGTAAATTAAATTCTACCGTTCTTCAGTGGGAGATTTTAACATTTTTGATGGTGTAGGTCTGATAGTTAAGAAAATATAACATTTCGGTATTATTTATAAGTCTGGCCGTTAATTGTATTCTACGTTGTCAATTTTGTAATTCTGACCGTTAGTGGAATCTTACACTTTTTTTTTTAATGGGGACCGTTAATGGAAGCTAAAACTGTTCTCTCTCTTTTTGTAATCCTGACCGTTAGTGGAATCTTACACTTTTTTTTTATTAATAGTGACCGTTAATGGACTCTAACACTCCTTTTTTTGAAATTCTGACCGTTAGTGAATCTTACACACTTTTTTTCATAGTGACCGTTAATAGAATGTAACACTGTAGTTTGTTCATTTTACCGTTAATGGATATAATACTATAATTTTATTAATGTAATTCTTACCGTTAATGGAATTCAACATTGTCAATTTTGTAATTCTGACCGTTAGTGGAATCTTACACTTTTTTTTTATGGTGACCGTTAATGGAATCCAAGTCTTTTTTTTTTTTTGTAATTCTGGCCGTTAATGAAATTAAAATAATTTTTTTTTTTTTAATTCTGACCGTTAATGAAATTAAAAATTTTAATTTTTTTTTTTTTTGTAATTCTGACCGTTAATGAAATTAAAAATTGTATTTTTTTTTTTATTCTGACCGTTAGTGGAATCTAACTGTCATTTTCTTTGTAATATCTGACTGTTAATGGATACTGTCTTTTTTGTAATTCTGACCGTTAATGGAATCTAACATTGTAATTTTTGTAGTTATATTTGTAATTTTGACCGTTAATGGAATCTAATTTGGTCGTTTTTGAAATTCTAACCGTTAATGGAATCTAGCAGTCATTTTTTTTTTTTTGGTAATTCTGACTGCTAATATAATCTAGCAGTCATTATTTTGTAATTCAGACCGTTAATATAATATAGCATTCATTATATTTTTGTAATTCTGACCGTTAATAGAATAAAAACTCATTATATTTTTGTAATTTGACCGTTAATAGAATAAAAACTCATTATATTTTTGTAATTCTGACCGTTAATAGAATAAAAAACTCATTATATTTTGTAATTTGACCGTTAATAGAATAAAAACTCATTATATTTTTTTGTAATTCTGACCGTTAATAGAATAAAAACTCATTATATTTTTGTAATTCTGGCCGTTAATAGAATAAAAAACTCATTATATTTTTGTAATTCTGACCGTTAATAGAATAAAAACTCATTATATTTTTGTAATTCTGACCGTTAATAGAATAAAAAACTCATTATATTTTTGTAATTCTGACCGTTAATAGAATAAAAACTCATTATATTTTGTAATTCTGACCGTTAATAGAATAAAAAACTCATTATATTTTTGTAATTCTGACCGTTAATAGAATAAAAACTCATTATATTTTTGTAATTCTGACCGTTAATAGAATAAAAACTCATTATTTTTTGTAATTCTGACCGTTAATAGAATAAAAAACTCATTATATTTTTGTAATTCTGACCGTTAATAGAATAAAAAACTCATTATATTTTTGTAATTCTGACCGTTAATAGAATAAAAAACTCATTATATTTTTGTAATTCTGACCGTTAATAGAATAAAAAACTCATTATATTTTTGTAATTCTGACCGTTAATAGAATAAAAAACTCATTATATTTTTGTAATTCTGGCCGTTAATAGAATAAAAAACTCATTATATTTTTGTAATTCTGTTAATAGAATAAAAACTCATTATATTTTGTAATTCTGGCCGTTAATAGAATAAAAAACTCATTATATTTTTGTAATTCTGGCCGTTAATAGAATAAAAAACTCATTATATTTTTGTAATTCTGGCCGTTAATGGAATCTAACATTGTCATTTTTGTAATTCTGACCGTTAGTACAATCAAGCAGTCTTTTTTTTTTTGTAATTCTGACCGTTAATGGAGTCTAACATTGTCATTTTTGTAATTTTGACCGTTAAAATAATCTAGCAGCCTTTTTTGTTGTAATTCTGACCGTTAATGGAATTCGACATTTGACGACGCTGGTAACAATTCGAGAACCGAAGGTATGATTTTACATAACAGATTTAAAAAAAAAAAATGTAAAAAACTACGAACACGATCAGGTATCAAACCTGTCAGTACTAAATACAGTTGTGGGACAAAAAAAAAAAAAAAAAAACACGGCATAGATATGCAACAGTATACTGTCATCAGACTGGTCAGTGAGAGAAAAAACATCATGTCTTCTTTATGTGTGTTTTTTTTTTTTTTTTTTTTTACAGTATCATCGACATGAGAGATATTCAGTAGCGTGGTCGGGGTTTCGTTGGGATAATATCAACTTTGTGTGTGTGTGTTTTTTTACTTTTTTTGTTGTTGTCCTATTAAATTTCTCCAGTTGGGTGGGCTAACCCACCAAGCCTCCTTCCCACCCCCTCCCTCCATTCCCAATTTCTCTCTGAATAAAAGGTATAACTTTTTTTTTCTCCAGTCACTCTTGTAACCCTTTCTCTCTCTCTCTCTCTCTTAATTCGTTATTCGGTCACTCTTGTAACCCTTTCTCTCTCTCTCTCTCTCTCTCTCTCTCTCTCTCTCAGTTCGTTCGTATGGTTAAGTATCCTTTCACTGTAAGACTCTCTCTCTCTCTCTCTCTCTCTCTCTCTCTCTTAATTCGTTCGTATGGTTAAGTGTCCTTTCACTGTTAGACTTTCTCTCTCTCTCTCTCTCTCTCTCTCTCTCTCTCTCTCTCTCTCTCTCTCTCTCTCTCTCTCTCTCTCTCTCTCGTCATCATGCCTCTTAAAACATAACCAGTTAGACATATCATGTCGTCATGTCTGGTTTCAAACCCACCCCTTTTCTCTCTCTCTCTCTCTCTCTCTCTCTCTCTCTCTCTCTCTCTCTCTCTCTCTCTCTCTCTCATGCCCATCAAACCATACATGCCCAATTGTGCATATGCGAGCGTGTGAGTGTGAGAGTCAGGCCGGGGTATAGGGTATTGCCCCGTTCAGAAATGCCCTTCCCTCTGACAAAGGGAGAATTTCCCATGGTTTGAATAAAGGTCTGCTGCAGAGTCATTGCATCTTGGTACCCCCGGCTTGTGGGAGGGGGGGAGGAGAGGGAGAGGGAAAAGACACCTCTCTCTCTCACTCTCTCTCTCTCTGTCTCTCTAGAGAGGTGTCAGCAAAAAGGTGATGAAAGTATGGAAAGCTTCGGTTACGTAGTATTAAAAAAAAAAATGAACGGATATTTTAATATTTCTCACACGTCATTCGTGTTTAGGTAATAATAGGTAATAATAGTTATAATGAAAGAAAATTGAATTGTCCCTTGCATGTAGTAGTGCGTGCTAAAGCAATGATATTAGTAATGATGGTAAGTGATAAAATATTTTGTTTACCGTCCATTTAAATCGTATTTATTAGAAATAACAGAATGATAATGATATGGTAACTTGTACCCAGCTTGTAATTCATGCTTAGGTTATCATATATTTTTATCTGTACTTTTCTTATTATTATTTATTATTATTATTATTATTATTATTATTATTATTATTATTATTATTATTGTTATTCAGAAGATAAACTCCTTATTCACGTTAGACAAGCCCACAGGAGCCGTTGACTTGAAATTCAAACTTACAGAGAATTTTGTACTATTTGTATACTTCGGTATTTAACAGAGAGAGAGAGAGAGAGAGAGAGAGAGAGAGAGAGAGAGAGAGAGAGAGAGAGAGAGAGGGCTTGCGAGTATACTGTACATACTAGTGAAGATATAACAATATAGCATCTCAGCATGAGAGAGAGAGAGAGAGAGAGAGAGAGAGAGAGAGAGAGAGAGAGAGAGAGCTTGCGTGCATGTGCACTAGTGTAAATAGAAAAAAAATAATACACCCATACAAAATTAAACAATGCCCAACGGATGCATACATGTATATCTGTATACCCAATAAAAGCCATTATAACATCAACATATTTTTTAAAAATTATATAAAATTATCAATTTTGAGATGAGCTATTTCAAATACTCCGGGACGCCAGTTACCTCACGCGCTCACACAATCGGAAACACACAAACAAACAAACAGACGCACAAACTGTAACAGACGGTCGACGACAGTAGGACACAGCAGGGGGTTGGGGGGGTGGAGAAGGGAAGGGGGGAATCAATAGGGGGGAGGGAATGGGGTGTGAAAGAATAAGAGAGAGAGAGAGAAAAGAGCCGTATCTGATGAACAGGGTGCATGGAGGGTAATTCTCTTGAGAGAGAGAGAGAGAGAGAGAGAGAGAGAGAGAGAGAGAGAGAGAGAGAGTGGGGATTGATTGATCGATTGATTGATTGATTTATGGTTACCAAAACTGGCGTCACAACATCTAGGTTATTGATGCCGTAATAAAAACGAAACTAAAAAAAATAAAAGAAAAAGAATTTCACTATAAGAGAGAGAGAGAGAGAGAGAGAGAGAGAGAGAGAGAGAGAGAGAGAGAGAGAGAATGATGACGCAAGGGTTAAAAAGGAGATGCTCACAAAAGCTAATAACGAAGGGGGTGTGTGTGTGTATAAAAGGGAAGGGGAGAAGGGGAACACAGAAGAATGGGGCGACTATTAAAATGCGATGTCCATTTGACTTACTCTGGAACTGGGGCGATGAGTGGATGTGGTCTTTCCCCTCCCATCTCCCCTCCCCTCCCCCTCCCCCTCCCCCTCTCTCCTTCTCCTTCAGTGCTTAAAGGGTTGATCTGGATATTATGAATCCTTGCACTATGAGGGACTATATATATATATATATATATATATATATATATATATATATATATATATATATATATATATATATATATATATATATAGTTTAGAGGTCCAATTTTTTCGGGGCGTTGGGGAGGTGGGTAGATGTTGCTATAGTATTTTGGGGGTGACATCCTCTCAATAGACACTTAAAAATGCAATTTTCATAGTGTTTAAAAAGAGGAAAAATAGCTGACAGGTAAAACAAACAACTAAATAAGATTTTGAGGCGTGACATGAAAAGAAGGTTCTCGTCAGATGAAAAGCTCTCTCTCTCTCTCTCTCTCTCTCTCTCATACTTTCTTTGTACTCTCACACACTGAGAGAGAGAAAGAAAGTGCAAAATATTAAGTGAGAAAGTGAAAGTCTCTCTCTCTCTCTCTCTCTCTCTCTCTCTCTCTCTCTCTCTCTCTCTCTCTCTCTCTCTCTCTCTCTCTCTCTTCTCAGAGTCATCTCACAGATGATGCTGTTTTATTTACATTAAGGGCGAGGGTAGGATCCTCCCCCCTACCCACCCACCCACCTCAAATGACAAGAGAGAGAGAGAGAGAGAGAGAGAGAGAGAGAGAGAGAGAGAGAGAGCGTGTTCGTTAATTACGTAAGTGACTCGCAAGATTCAATTAACTTTGATTTGATTAGTTTTAAATGGGGCGTGCGGTTGGTTGGGTGCCCGTCGCTCTTGTTGCGCGCGAGCGAGCCCGCTGGATCATGTTGTTTCGGTCGTTTATTAAATGACGCTTCTTGTCGCAGAGAGAGAGAGAGAGAGAGAGAGAGAGAGAGAGAGAGAGAGAGAGAGAGAGGGTGAGAGAGAGAGAGAGAGCTTAGTTAGTATGAGGTGAAAAAGAGCATGTGTAAAGTAAATGAGGAGAGAATGATGTACAAAATGTGGAGAGAGAGAGAGAGAGAGAGAGAGAGAGAGAGAGAGAGAGAGAGAGAGAGAGAGAGAGAGCTGTGTAAGTATGAGGTGAAAGAGGAAGGCAGAGAGAGAAAATGTGCAAAGTAAATATGAGGTGGGAGAAGGAGAGAGAGAGAGAGAGAGAGAGAAAGAAAGAGAGCAAACGTGCTCTCTCTCTTTCTCTCTCAACTGCCCTTCTATTGATGTATTTCTATATATATATATATATATATATATATATATATATATATATATATATATATATATATATATATATATATATATATATATATATATAAATTTATATATATATAAATGGGAAACCTTGACGAAGTAATCCCCTTCTCTCTCTCTCTCTCTCTCTCTCTCTCTCTCTCTCTCTCTCTCTCTCTCTACTAGCCACTTATAAATAAGTAAGAGCGATAATCAATCATTCACCAAATCATATGACTGATTACACCTCGAAAATTCACTCCACATAAGAAACAGTCTACTAAATTTTACAGAACAGAACGAAAACACAGATAATTATCGAACGTTAATTACACCCCACTTACATAAAAGGGAATGAAGTAGGGTATCATGTAGATTAACAATACTGAAATGGGCACGAACTAATTGCATTAACCCGAAGATGGGGCATTAACACTCCCCGCTCCATTGCGGGCAATTTTCAGTACGAGCTGATTATTATTATTATTATTATTATTATTATTATTATTATTATTATTATTATTAGCAGGAGCAGCAACGAACGCTGGTCGTAAAAGAATGGAAATCGGAAGTAATATGCAGTTCGTTATGTCCTTCTGGAACTGAATTGTGATTAGAGTGATTAGTGATTGGATGTGCAGGTGTTATGTTTGTTGGTGTATGTTGATTCGTAGGGTTTTTTTAAGGTTTAGCTGTTGATAATTGTAAAAAAAAAAAAAAAACAGGAAAGTCAAGTGTTAAATCCGATGATGTTTGTTGATTCAATTTTTTTAAGGTTCAGCTGTTGGGATTCTGTAAAAAAACAAATAGGGAAATAAATTGTTCACTCCTTACACACAAACACAAACTCATGCACAAACACATACACAAACTCAATCAAATATCCTTCACACAGCACGCTTACACACAGCAATAAACAAACACAAGAGACCAATAGTTGGATGTCAGGGTCCCCTCTTCACCACCACGTACGAGCAAGCCTTCATCTCTCTCTCTCTTCTCTCTCTCTTCCCCTGTCTTTCTCCATTCCCCGACACTCGCGTCCCTTCTCTCTCTCTCTCTCCTTTACGCCTCTCCTGCCATTCAGTGAGGCTGTAATTGACACGAGAATCATTGGCTTTGACACAGCAATCAGCCGTTCCAAAGCCCTCCAAGGGAGCGCGTTTCTGTTGGCCGCCGCCAGGGGGCCAAGACAGCCCACTCAGGGGAAACTACACTAATTGTCTTTACTGCGGCTATTTGTCGCAGCTGCTGCTGCTGGTGATGCCGCCGCTGCCGGGCTGATTCACTTTTATGTTTTATAAAGTCCGCCATGACGATTGTTTTTTTTCTTTTCTCTTCGAGGGCCACTGAAGAGTACTTCACAAGACCTCTGTTGACATTAGGAGAGTCGGAAATGTGGTAGGAAGATTATTGCTGCTTTGTGCTCTCTCTCTCTCTCTCTAAAGATATCTTTCGTAACTTTAGACGACGCTTTTGTTCTCCGGTATTCTGCGTTCGGGGATTTAATGGGTTGCTTTCCGCAGGTGTTCCAAGTCTTGTTATTTTGAGATTTTTATTGTTTAGAATGTAAAATGTTATTTCAATTTTCTTTTGCATTTTTTGGGGGGATAGTTCTAGAAGGCCTTTATAAAATGTTAGTATGTATGTGTTGACAGCTCCTGTAGAACAATTATATAGTTATGGAGCACACACACACATATACACTGTATATATATATATATATATATATATATATATATATATATATATATATATATATATATATATATATATATATATATATATATATATATATATATATATATATATATATATATATATATATATATCACACATATATATACATAAATTGTGTGTTTTTGTATGTCTGTATATATAAATTCTTGCATTCAATTAGATTTTCACTCACACACAAAAAGAAGAGTGGAATTACTTTTTGGAATCTATAACTACTTTATAAGCATTTACTCAAGCCTAAAAATTCGTTTCCTCTCACCATGGTGTGGCAAAAAACCATTTTTAGCAAAAACCTTTCATGATGGTCTGTAACATTTTTATTTGTGTGGGGGGAGGGGGGGGGGAGTATTATGAGTAATTCAGAAGTAAGAAACGTTATTAGTTCGATTTTTTTAAATAATCGTTCCAACTTCTGCCGTAACCGTTGTCATGGGCGCTGACAGCCGTTGGTTGAACCAAGGAAAAAAGTTCCAGTTGGATAAATTCTCTCTCGTACGGTCATGACATTCACTGACATTCATACACAAATAAATTTCTGGACTCGCACCAGGATCGAACCCAGGTCCTTCGACTGGAAGACAAGACCCCCTACCAACCCACAAGTCATAAAAGAAGTTGGAACCTGGGGTCGAACCTGATGTGAGTCAGAAATTTATTTCTGTTGCACGCGTGATTGTGTGTAGATTATTTTTATCATGTATATATATATATATATATGTGTGTGTGTGTGTGTGTGTGTACATGTAAATTTTGTATATATCTTTATTGTTTAGGTGCAACATGGGAGCCCGCCTTGTAATTTCTTAGAATATTCCTAATTAGGAGAGAAGAAGAAAATCATGCAGTCGTAAATAAACGCTGCGGAACAAACCGGCGAGGACCTAATTTTACGCCCTGCAGCAGCCCCCGAGATTCTTAATTAGAACAATTAAACTCCCAAACGATTTAAAAGTGACCTAATTACTTGAATCTTCTTTCGGGCTTTCCCTAGCCAGAGAGAAATCTTCCCTCCTCCCCCCTCCCCCTCCTCCTCCTACTTCCCCCTCCCTCTGTAGAAAAGATTTTATAATTGTGTTTTACAATATTTTAATGAGTTTGAAGCACTTTTATTTTTTTTCACATTGGGCTAAAAGAAGTTGATGGCTAAAAAATGGCCCATGATAACAGGCTTGTTTTTCTACTTGTGTGAATTTATTCTCTCTCTCTCTCTCTCTCTCTCTCTCTCTCTCTCTCTCTCTCTCTCTGCTGTTGGTTTCAAAGGGGAGAGGAAAAAAAAAGAACTTGTTTATTGCTAAAGTTCCTCCTGGGGGTTCATTATTGTATATCTGGCAACACCAACCAGCCTCTCGTACACTCGCCAACAATTACCTTTCATGTTAATAAGAGCGGCTCGAGTGGGGCGCTCCAGAGGCTCTTAAGAGGGGAGAGAGAGATAGAGAGAGAGGGGACGGAAGAACGGATGGATGGAGGGAGGATAAAAGAGCCCTCGGGAAGGGGAAGGAGAGGAGGAGGAGGAGGAGGAATAAAAGAAGTCAAGAAGAAGAAGAAGAAGAAGACGAGGAGAGGAGAGCGAGGAGGTGGACTCAAGAGTGCAGAAGAGGGACGAGAAGTATTCTTGTACCTGTCGAGGGGTCTTGATGATGGGGCATTTCGACCCCCTCCCTCCCCTCCCCCTCACCCCATGACACCCTCTCTCACTCTCTTCTCCTCTAAAAAAAAGCTGAGGAGAAGATTACAGTCACAAAGGAAGAGGAGAGAGAGAGAGAGATTTCACAAGAGGGGAAAAAAATAAAAGGATCAAGAGGAACTTGAAGCGAGAATTGATAATGAGTGAAGAGGAGGAGGAGTACTAGTAGCCTCTTTCCTCCCTCCCTCCCCTCCCCCTTCCCCAAGTGGCCTTGTCAGGATCAACCCCTTAATATCTCCTCTTATTAACAGCCGGCAGCGGGAATAACAATGCCATTACTAACGCTACTCGGACCCCTTTTTTTTAGTTTTATTTTTTTATTATTATAGAAGGCCATTCACGGAATGAGTGCTACTGTAGTTATGTCGAGAGTGGAGGGTGCTTAAGAATGTATGCACACACACACACATACACACACACACACACACACACACACACACATATATATATATATATATATATATATATATATATATATATATATATATATATATATATATATATATATATAATGGGAATGAAAAAACTGGATACATTTATTAGGTAACACACACACTTATACACATACATACACACACACACTCACACACGCACACGGTACTATTTAAGGAATTACAGATGTACCATTTATAAAGATGGCACCTTACTTTAGGGAGTGAACGCTGGTATGCCGAAAATTCCAAATCTTGGGACTTAAGATATTATTATTATTATTATTATTATTATTATTATTATTATTATTATTACTGAGAGCAACAGTAATTTTAAACAGGCAATAATCTTGGAACTTAAGATATTATTATTATTATTATTATTATTATTATTATTATTATTATTATTATTATTATTATTATTATTATTATTATTATTATTATTAAACAGACAACAACTGGTTAGTTACAAATACAATTGAAACAAGGCAAAATACAAAAGGAATAAGATAACGATGGACACTAATATTTCTCTGGGAATAAACAAACAATATTTTTAGAGGGGAAGAAGGGGAAATGCAGAAATAAGGTAACAGTAGAAATAAGATAATAGTGAAAAGCTCAGAACGGAGAGGTGTGTAAAGGAGAGAAGAATAACAACAACAAAACAAAATATTTTATCGGTATTGGAAAAGAGAAATTAACAGGCATTGAAAGATGAATTTAATGCCTCTCTCTCTCTCTCTCTCTCTCTCTCTCTCTCTCTCTCTCTCTCTCTCTACGATATGATTTAAGAAATAAAACAAAACATAATACCAAATTGGGGAAAACCACAAACAAAAAATTCTCTCTCTCTCTCTCTCTCTCTCTCTCTCTCTCTCTCTCTCTCTCTCTCTCTCTCTCTCTCTCACACACACCCATTTAAAAAGGGGGAAAAAAGAAGAGGGGAGAGAACGAAGCAACGCTAATGATGCATAAAGATGATGTTAAGGGGAATGAAGGAGAGAGTAATAAGGGGGAAGGTCTAATGACGTCATAAAAGAGGGGGAGGGGGGAAGGGGGCGGTTGGGATAGAGCGGTGCCAAAGAGATACAAACAAGTGAAGTAACGGGCATAAAAAGGTATGGATATGGGACATAGAAGGGGAACTAGAGAGGAAAGGAAGGAAGTGACGGAAAAAGGGAGGAAGTGAAGAAGAGAAAGAAGAAATGAAAATAAAACAGGGGAGGAAGAGAAGAAGAGATTAAAGAAAGGAAAATAAAAATGTGAAAGTGAAGAGAAAGAAGAAAGGAAAATAAAAAAGGGAGGAAGAGAAGAAGAGATTAAAGAAAGGAAAATAAAAAAAATGAGGAAGTGAAGAGAAAGAAGAAAGGAAAATAAAAAATGTGGAAGTGAAGAGAAAGAAGAAATGAAAATAAAAAGGAAGTGAAGAGAAAGAAGAAAAGAAAATAAAAAAGGGAAAAAGATAATATAAATATAAATAAGA